>NW_020539725.1:45504241-45543785 GCF_003426905.1 Ctenocephalides felis | reverse complement strand
TTTCATTATAACTTAGTGACAAATCAGTGATTGTAATAAGAACTGCAACAAATACATAATATACAACAAATCAGTGTTTAATACAGTCCACAGCTACAAGGGTTAAATTATAACCCAACAACCTGAATTATCGAAGGAGAGTTTTAATAATTTTATAACTACGTACATAAAGACAATGTTGTTACAAATACCTAAAATACATATGTTCGACAATATTTATAAAATTGTCAATTTCGTTATGCTAAATCTGAACTTCCTGCTTCGATCCCGATGAAAAGCCGATGAGTTACGCATGTAGCTACATTTATTTTTGAATTTACTCTATTTTAATGTTAATATTAGTTTTTGACGCAGACATCGGTAATGTTAAAGAACCGGATCATTCAGTTCTGGGAACTTAAATATAACATACAAGTACATCATCAGGCTTCCTATAATGAGGCACAAGGTCATATATCAATTCATCAGCTAAAATTAGTGTGATGTGCATAGTTATCAAGTTACGTGTGCCCTGAACAAAGGATTACATATTGTTGGATTGTTAGGCTCACTTTGTATGTATGATTGTTTTATTTTTTTCATTTATTCTTATTAACTTTTTGTTGACCAAAGTTATCAACGTTATCCAAAGATTGAAATCTCATGATTCGTATTTTCTTTAAACTTCATGATGCCATGAATAATTTGGAATTAGAAGAAAGTGTTTGTGCGGCCTTTACAATTTCTATATGTTTTATCCAAAATTTTGCAATTTAAATATTTATGAAATATCAATTATCTTCTATGTTTTGTCATGAACAATATACAAAATATTTTTTATTAATCTACTTTCATTATTACAAATTTAAGTTTCATTGATAATTTGCTGCAAGGAAATTGAAAGTGGATTTCTTTAACACAAAAAGTGTCAGTCAATACAGGTGATCAAAGTTGTTTTGAATCATAACCTGAACTGAACCACTGGTAAAGCATGATGGATTTCTCTTTATTGATGAGAACAGCTTTTTTAAGAGGTTTAATGAATAAAGATAAAGATGCAATTGTATTGAAGAAATAAATTAAGATACTATCGTTTTTTTTATAACAAAAAACTTAGACAACATTCTTATAAATAGGAGTTAATCGGTCAATCAAACAATACCTAAAGAAATTTAATAAAAAAAGTTCTATACTGGCGTTGCTTAGTTACTCATTATTACTTTTTAATATAATCTTAATAAGTGAGAAGTTGTATGTAAATATTTGATAAATAAACTTACAATTAGTAAGATATAACCCTACCTATAATGAATTCAGATGATAAATTAAAAGCAAAATTAATAATACTTTCTCAACAATTTCTTGTAATTTACTTTAACCAATTTTATAGCAACTTTCAATGTATCATCTGAATTTTTTGTTCAGTTTTTTTATCTTACTATATCATTCATATTATAAAACTTGTTAAGATATATAAGATTACAATTAGTCTTACACTTTGTAAGACTTACAATTAGTAAGACATTTTACAAAATTATTCAAAGTTTTTTTTAATAGATCCAGATATTATCTTTGTATACTTTGTTACATGCAAAACATTAGAGAGGTATGAGAATTATTCGCGATATACGAAACATTAACAAATGTATTCAAGACGAGTATGAGCTCTATTCGGCTCTATTGTTTTAATAATACTATGCCGCCTTTGTTTATTCTGTTCTTGTCAGATTATACAAATATTGAAGTGCTTACATAGATTATCTAATGTATTTCTTGAGACCGAACTTCATATGAGATTATTATAAAGTTGTTTATACAAAATTTAAACTATTATTCTTGACGTTGCTTCTTCAACAATTCATGTTGTTTGATAATACTGTAAACAGTGTATAATGAAATATTCATCAAAAATTTATATATGATTAGGAGGCGTCCATTAATCACGTGATCGACTTTTTAAGGATTTTTGGACTCCTTTCCACCTTGGCGACACGTGGTGATATTCAAAATTACCCCCCTCCCCCATAAAACATCACGTGTTTTTTTAGTTACGAGAAAAAATTGTATAATTTTATTTATTTTTTTGAAAATGTTTGTATTTTTTTAAAAATTCACGCGATATCTTACTATACCTGTGATATTTTGTGATTTTTTTTTCAAGATCCTCCCTCCCCTTAAAAACCTCACGTGATTAATGGACGTCCCTTAAGTGGCATCCAATATTTAAGAGTAATCACTAATTAAAAGCACATGCTGGTATTTATCCTAAGAAGTCGAAGAGTATTATCGAAAAACCGAAGTTCCTCATGAACCATGATTTCTTCAATGTAACTTTCTGCTTTTACTAACTTTTTTTCAATGTTAAGATTTTAATACCAAAATTGTTATGATAATTCATAACAAGTACTTCATATAAAGAGCTTATAATAATCCTATCAAACTTCGTTCGGTTCCTATAATTGAAATAATTCATTCATCTTATACTGGAATTCAAGTTAATATTCCAGCACCGTCTTTTTGATGGTACGAACTTTCTAATACTGACTTTGTTTAGACGGTCTCGCTTCACGCTTTAGTATTTAATTATTTATGGTATATTATTATTATTATTATGTGCTCAAATCGTTTGTTAGACATAGAAGATTATACAAGCAATCGCCTTTTCGTGCTTAGAAATAATATAGTATGACTTTATTATGATTCAATGGTACTATGGAGTATTATGAATATGGAATAGTAGAAAAAAGTTCTGCTATTGTATTAACAATAATTCTGTATTTTTTAAAGGATTTACAGCAATTATGTAATTAATTCATTATTCTAAAATTGAACAATTTTCAAGATGTATAAATTCAAAGCACTTTTTATACCATTTACTTGGGTGCATTGTGCCTCTGATCATTGGAACCATTGCTTTACTTTCAATATTCTTTTAGAGCCAAAATAGTTTTAATTGACCACACTTTGTGTTTGGCATATTAAAAAACTAATCGCTTTTTGAAAATTTTTGTAACTTATCATCTCTTTCTTATGATGTATGAAATTAATTAAAATTTTATCTAACAGTGAGCAGATTTCATTTTAGAAGGCGAATGCCTGGTATTCACTGGTATGATTGTATTACAGTTTTTGTCTTGAAGTTTGGGACCCCTATTTAGGGAATGTTCTAATATAAATTCAATGTATAATAAGCCTCAACTATATATTCTTTGTCTAGTGTCAGATTAACAGTTATTCGGAAGCCGCTATTTTAGTTCTCACATTACAAAAATGTCAATAGCATTGTTACTCACGAAGGAAATAAATTAAGTGCTTGCTTTGATTGCTTTCATGAAGTTAACATGTTTTAACATCCTTATTCCAGCTTTAATTTACGACCTAAAATTTTATTACGTAACATTGTTTTATTTTTTATGTATTATTTTCAACAGCAATCAGAAGTTGAAAGTCTATAAGCTGTTGTGCTGATTTGACTTAATAGTTAATACTAGTCGTTTTTTAATACTACAGAACATTTAAGTTTCAAATTTTAAACTTTAGATAGAATTTTGGAATTAGTTTGGATTGCTTATATTTGCCTTTAAATTTTTATCTGGTTTTCATTTATTTTTAATTATTTAATATTTACAATTGCTGAATTTTGTGGAAATTTAGCTATCTTGAGTATAAACTTTTTTTACATTTAAGAATTACAATCTGTCGTTCTTATACAACATTCAGTAATTTTGATGGAGTATAAACTCGAATACATTTTTATCAATTTAGATATACATATTATGAAGAATATTGTAATGCAATTCTTGACTATTAACCCTTTCCACTCGAACATTGCAAAGATATAACTTCTGACTAAAATCGATGATTGATTGCTAATTTCAGACTAAAATGAATGATTGATTACTCATTTTTGGCTAAAATTAATGATTGATATAGATCAATAGATCAATAGATCAATGTTTTTAGTGTACATTTTTTTCAACTTTAGTGTACAATTTTTTGTATTGATACATTTATACAGAAAAAATATGATCGAGTCCACGTAGATCATTACATTTCAAATGGTATTATCAATCATTTGAATAATTTATAATTTAAACTAGTGAAATTGGACTATCTTTTTTAAGATAAATTGAAACAAGTTTTTCTGTTCATTATCCACTTGGTGAAATTTTAACAAAAAAATTAGCTGATGCTTGTTCTGATAATGTCGGTTGGGCCATATGGCGACCGACAACAGTTTAATGATCTCAAAATAAAATAAATTGGCTTAAAAAATATGCTTTAAAAACTTTCGCTCTTGAATGTATGGAAGACTTTGACATCATGGCGTAGTTCACATATCGCACATGTGTCGTGGCTAAAATAACTGTTGACAGGGACGAATTAACATTTTAATTAATCTTTGTAATATTATCTTCTTATTTGAAATTTTTCACAAATAAAATCAGGTTTAGTGGAAAAATTATACAATTAACAGAAAATAAGGTGCTAAGAGCTCATGACGAAAGGAAGCTTAGAAAATAGTGTAAATTGTTTCAGTATTTCAGTATATCAAATGGCTTAATGTTGATAATTGTTCCTAGATAAAATAATAATGGATTTAGTTTTCGAAACATTTCTTTTAAATTTATACCTTATACAGTCTTCATATATCATTCTATTTAACAGTTTTTTTTATACTGAAGTTTCTACTTTTGTTACAATTTTTTTTTACTTCACGTATCGTTATTTTTATAACTAAATTTTTTATATAGCTTTTTTTTCTTATAATATATCTAATATATTTTTCTTTTAATTACGATCTTCCCACCCTATATTATTTTTTTATATTCATTGTGTACAGTATACTAGGTACAGTTTCTGCATTTATAGGAAAAATTTGGTAAATTAATCTTAACATAATTAAACTGAAGTTTTATTGCTTTATTTATATTTAATATATGTTTATTTATATTAACTGATGCGATTACAAATCATTAGTGGTGTCTTATTTATCTTACCAAGTAGGAGGTTCGGTAAATGTTCTTTCACTTCATTTATCTTAACTATTCACTTTCAGGATGGAACATTCCTGCTGCACATGCATCAATTAAATTTACTGTAGTTTATTTTAAGTTTCTTAAGTGATATAAATATAAAACATCTCTTCAATTTATCTTAAATGTCTAACTACGTCCTAAAAATAAAGAAAATAAAAAATTACAGAAAGAATTGGTTGATAACACTTGGTTTCAATGAAAATGTGCGAAAATCATTCCGCACACCTAACTTTCCCAAATTAAAAAAAAAAAGTTTTTAAATACATAGAGTATAGAAAGTATTAAGATATTCATTTCCAGCGCTTAATAACCCTCTTGATTAGATTGTAGCACAGAACTGAATTTAAATCGTGTACAAATACCATATCCAACTATTGCAAATTTTCAATGAAACTCTTATTGCAAAAAATATATTCTCATCCATCTTGCGCGGACACCCATAAATAAATTGGTTAAGACAATGAATGGAGTGTTAAGTAATCCCAAGGACTTACTGAAAGGAAATATAATATAATTTTCATTGTTTGCGAATCGTACAGTCGAATCGTGGACGTGCGAAATACGAAATTGCAGAGTTTAATAAAATCATATCATGACGTATTTTATTATCAATAACGATGAGGCCTCAAGGGGACAAATATTTATAATTGAGATTAACGCACGCGATGAGTTTATAATGTAATGTGTTAACATATGCAAACGATATGACCTTTTAAATGAGAGTCAAAATAAAAAATGCAGAATTCGAATTCAATTATCGAATCATTTTGCAATATTTCATCCTTGTGCAGCAAAAAATTGTTAATGATATGTACAAAATAAATTGATAAATAAACATGAATTATTATCTATGTTTGTCTCAGGCTGTCTCATCAATATAAATTTGTGGAATGCCTAGTTGACACACGATAACCCAGAGATACTATAAATGCAGAATTTGCTCCAATTTCAAATTGACCTTGACTAGACATATCGAATCACGTTCATGTACACATTGCCCGCAGAATTGGAAAAATATTTAATAGACATAAATATTGTTTTATTGAATCATTCGTGATATTGAAATAAATGTCTTTAGATTAAAATTTTAATTTTAATTCTAAATGCGCAAAAGAGCTTGTTAAATATATAACTACAATGAAGTAAACCGTTCTACGTACCTCATTATAATAAAACTGATATTTTGTAAATTGTTCTAACTCCGTCCTATAAATAAAGAACAGATACAAAAAATTAGAAATTTTCTAATTTTTTTTATAATGCCTTTATAAAAACTACATTCAACTTTAAATTTTCACCCTCTCACCAAAAACACTTTTCATCTCGATTTCTGTCAGTGCACGTTTTTGACTGTTTTTTCCTTTCTGAGCTTATGAAAAAGCGCTTTTTTATTAAAAAAGTATTTACATTAAGAGTTGTCTAACTCTAACACTTACTTTTTGATGAATTGAATCAATTTACTTCATAATAATCTGGTAAAGCTAGTTTTTTTATTTGGGCTCTTTTTCCAAACTAGCCATTAACAAGTTTTACAAAATTTTAAATTCTAATTTTACATACAACTAAAAAATTGTATATTATTCTCAAATATTCAACATTAGAAACTAAATTAAATAAATTAAAAGGTTTAACTAATTTTTTTTTTCTATATAATTGATTCAAATGACTTCTATTTTGGTAAAGCTAGTACTGTACATACATTTTTTAAATATTTTAGAAGACAATAAATTTTAACCAAAACCAGGAAGTATAAATTTATATTATGAACATTTGAAACTTAAAATGACTGAAATCTTAAAATCATATAAATAATTTTTAATTTCTGAGAATAATTCGGCATGGAGTACTTTATATACTTTATCAATATTATTTTTATCATTACTTTATCAATTTATTATTTAATTTATTATTCAATTTTTCGAAATTTTCACATCTTTCGATTCCAGTGCAATAGTAGCTGACTTAATTTATATATGGTATGTGACCCCTGTTTTGACCCATAGTAAAGAATATCGCGAGCTTTTAACTGTCGGGCGTCAGGGGTCATTTTGAGTCATTGCTAAATTAATTACGCATAGGCCGGGTTTGCACGATATATAATAAATAAACATTATTGATATAATATATAAATAAAATATAATTTATATAAAAATGTTTTATCTCATTATAAGGCATTTATTCGGAGGCTATTGCTAGTTTTGGTAAAAAAATTATTGCAACAGATTTTATAATTTTATCTACTTTATTAATAATTTTTATTCTATTTTTAGTCTTTGTCATGATAATGAACGTCCTTGACCACAAATCTATTTGGCTTTTAACTGTATTGTTTTCATAAAAATGTTATGCATTAAAATAATGACCATAATCAAAATACTTTTTGTGATAACAATATCGCTAGTGTGCTCGCATGCGTGATATCGTACTCGAATAAAACAGTTATGAAAATTGCACAAGATATTTATATACATAGTTTTCTAAATAAAATGAAGAATTCATTACAAGTGAAAAGTAAAAAGATTTATCATAGGAAATATTAATAATAGTATTTATAATAAATAGTACTCTGTCCTGCCTTGAGAGTAACTTTTTTCACTGTTTCTTATATTGTTTACTTAATACTACTCACTCTTATAGGATCCAAATTTTGAATCCAAATTTTGAATTCTTTTTTTCTTAAGAATTTTTTTTTGGTCTTTTTTGAATTTCTCTTCCCTTTCGAGACATTTTTGGGTCTTTTCGAATTCTTCCCTCACCAGACTATTTTGGGTCTTTTTTCCTCAAGTTTTTTTGTGCAGCTTTAAAATATGGAACCAATTAATGTATTTTTGTCTGTTTCTTAATTACATCTAATACTTTTGTTTTATTCTATTTTCACTTCAATTTTATTTTTCTCTATTTTAAAATTTCCAATATTTTATTGTATTTTTATAATGAAAGTGCTTCAAATATTATTTTCATATTTCAATAATATTAATTTAAATATCTGGAGCAATTAGAACACAAAATAATTTAGTCGTTTATTTTAATCACAATTTAGACAAAGTTTAGACTTGTTTTCTGGAAATAACATATACTATTTATAGCATATATAAGCAATCATTTAAAAACAACTTGTGTATGTTTATTTTACACAAGGAAGTTTTAAAAGAATTGTTCTACAAAACAAACATCTGTAAATTCTTATAATAAATCTCTCCATTCGACACAAGTTATTATTCCTATTCGCACTTGCATCACAGTCGGTTTAATGATAACATGTCACATTCATTTAATTCCTTGTAATTTATGATTTGCTTCATTTATTCTTGAAAAGGAGCATTAGTTCGTTTCTAATAATTTTATGTCTTGAATGATTCACAATAATATTGTTTCATTTATGAAGAGGCCGGTTGGCGTCATCAGTTCTTTAATTGGTGGCAAAAATAAATGACTTCATGCCCATTTGGTTCTGTCACCATTTTGAATTTTAATTATTTTATTTAATTATTCAATTATTGATTCTTGTGTGATAGGAATAATCTTTGTCGTTAATTTGTTTTTTTAGTTAAATTTTATTCGAATTAGTTTCGATTTTGAAAACATTTATCTTGAATATTTATTAAAGTTATTTTAATTTGCAATTTTACGTATAAATCAATATTATTCTAAGTAATTATAGACGGAATAAATTGTATCATATTATTTTTCTTCGACCTTTTATTTGGCATTATTTTATTATCTACATTTTAAGATTTATTTAAGTAATTTATATAATTTTGTAGTAATTGTAATAATACTCCATGCCTTGAACTGATTCTGATTGATAACACTGATTATCAGTGAAAATTGATTATAACTTTGCAAAATTATTTTCATAACATTGAATCATTAAGTACATACATACATACATATTTAAACATATTTATAAATACAGTACACATACATATTTATAAATACATTAATCGATCGTAATTATATATAATGTGTGATTCAACAATTCTAATAATTCTTAATAAAGTTCTAAGAATTTATTTTGTTTTTGTTTCGTCTATTTCTAATCAGTAAATTTATAATCTTTAGATAACAATACTTTATTTGTAAATATAAGACATTCATAGTAACAAGATAAACCAGAATAATTAGAAATATTTTAGGATATATAGTTAAATCAGTGAAACATCTTACAGAAACCATATGGAAATAGTTAATATTTCGATCTTTGTTGTATTTTACACAGTTGATCTTATTTGCAATCATTTAATTTGGTGAAAAATCTTGAATTCAACTATTGTGAGTGATCTTATTTTAATTGCCCTTTAACAAAATTATCATATCACAGAATGAGGAAGTACCACTACTACAATCTATATTAGGTCTATTCATAAAAACCGACTAATAATTTTCTAAAAACCAACAAGAGAAAAACGATTAATCATATAAATGTAAGTTATAAACACTATTCTAATTTTTTACTAAGTTGCAACAACTTACACTTTATTCGTGCTGATAGTGTTTTCTAAAATTAGTCATATTAAAGTTTGAAATCAAATGAAACTTTATCATTCGGTTGCCTTATCGTAACTAATTCAACATCACTTTCTAGCTAATAATAGCTTGGAAACGTTCAATTTGGCATTGTTTTAAATTTTTCGTAAAATTTTCTTACTAATTTTATACGTGAATGCATACGCAAGTGGAGCCAATCCAAATAGTTTTGTATACAAAAGATTATTTTGAGAACACCAAATAATGGGCTATTGCATTCCCAAGAAAATGGGAATGAGTTTTGTAGGTGCATAGTTTTATTACTACAATAACTCATTTTCACAGTATAATAATTGGTCATTCGGAAATTTTGTTATTAATTTTCTTTGATAAATTGTTGAATTTGACACAATTTAACATTCACAGATATCCCTGTTGGTGGTTATAAAATAAAAAAAAAAATTTTGATTCAATCTTAGTTGTTCAGATCGAAATTTTGCAAGCCGTTACTGGCGGACTGTTCACATATTAGTTAATATATTTCTGGTAAGAATAACATTTTTATATCCCATAATACAAGAATCAAATCAAATCAAATCAATCCATTATGTGTCAATGCTTATAACAAAAAAAGCTTAAATGGTTACATGCAATATACATATATATATATAGGATTCTCTTAAATAGTCACAATTTGATTGATCAACGAGAAATAATTATACTGAACGAAAAGGAAAGATAGATGAAAATTAGTTTAAGGGTAATTATTGCATTTTAAGATCTTCTTTTAAACGTTTATTTATATAAAATTATGATATTGATTTTAAGAAGTAATTTAGTTTTTGTTTATTCACTCTATTTATAATTATTGAATTATTTATTCTCTACATTGAGCATTACGCTTTGGTTAATCCAAATTGCTGGTATATACTGCATTGAATTTATCTATTCAGAGAATAAAAGTATTTAATAAAGAATAAAAATCGTTGTTCGCTAATTAATAGTTAAATAATTGTTTTAAATATTGTGCTTCAAGTCTTTATTCATAAATTCACAAAATTTGATAAGTAATTATTTTTAGTTTATTAGGTTTAGTAAAACATATTTTATCCTTCATCAAACTAAAACTTAATAATTAATTAACTCTAATTCCAAAAAAAACTTCTCTGTTTCTAAGGGACAGGATGTCGTAGGCAGTTTATCAAAGAACTGCGTGTTTCCTGCGATGTTTCTCTCGCCTGTCACATCCGATGCAAATGCAGTAATAATCATTCATTCCAGTACGCAATGTCATAAAGCAAACAATAAATATTATATTTAAACCAATGCATTATGGTAATTTATACTTATGCTGATCAGACTTGAATACTGTTTGCATTTGTTGTCTTTGTTGTATCGCCACTAAAATAGGTCACTTACCTAGAATTTACTGTCATTAGTTGGTTGATAATTTGTATAATATATGCTATGATTTATAAATTTATACTCATTGAACAAAGTTTTTTCAGAAATAATGTGTTTCGGACTTAAAGCCGGTTTTTTTGTATATGCCATAATTATAAATACACAAAAATCAATTTTTGGCTCTTGCTTTTCACTCTAAAACATAAATTGCTGACATTTTATGCATTAGGAAAAGTCGTTGTGTAATGGCTAAGAACGTAGACTAGTCATAGGCTAGTACAAACTAGTATCGGGTTTGATCCCAACTTCGGTCACTTCGATATCAAGCAGTATGATATCAAATTTCCACTTGAGTTTATAGGATTTTAATATAATCTCAAGTGAAAATCGCTTTTTATGAGCAAAATCAAATATTAGATTAATCATCTTAATATCATTTGCATTTTGTTTATCTATTTTTTATAGTTCTCAAACTTTACTTGGAAAATGTTGCCTTAAAACAATTAGTTTTTTTTAATATTATATTTCAAAGATCGCGGATATCTCATTTGTTTTTATGGCGGCTTTGAGATTTGTGCGTTGTTTTAATGTGCCAGAAGGAAAACATTAGAACGTTTTATAAATAAAATATAAACACATAGCACTCTTGCTATTTTTATAACTCGGAATATGAGATTCCATCAGAATATTTTTTCGAAGAAAAAATAAATAAATAGAACGCCCTAGATCGAGGCGTCTCGTATATAAAAATCTATTTTGAGTTTCTTTTTTGCGAAAATAAAAAATCGCACTTTTAGTAAGTGTTATTATATAAATAATTATATAAATTCAGTAATTCTGAGGGTATATGAGCATTTAACATCAATTCTAAAATGTTATTCATCATCAGTGGTAAGCCAGATCATACTAAATAATCTTGGAATTATTGGGATATAATAATCTAATACTAAATAATCTTGGATAATTGGAAAATTGCATGGTTTACCATGAAGTCAAAAGATTAAAATGAAAAATAGTAAGTTTTTATGGAAATAATGTCATGAAACCAACACGAAAATCTAAGAATATGATAAGAGTACTTTATGAACTAGGAATATTTTTGCGCATTTTGAAGTATGTTTGATTTTTGACCCAATTACATCGAAATATTTAAAAATATATGCAGTGACAATAGCTTATGTGTAATGATGACACAAGTGTGCTAAAAACATTGAGACTGGGCTGCCGAAATAGTCGTCTGTCTGCTCTTAATGAAATGACCCAAATCTTTGCTAAAGTGTTATTTCACAATAATTGTCCTGGCATCCTATGCATTTGATTTGTAATCGTTTTTTCTCAAACTGTGAATATAATAGAAAAAAAATAAAAAAAAAAATTGGCAATTATATTTATTTAGGAAGGATCTAGGAAAAATATTTGTTATTTTGTTAGTTGAAAAATGACAATTTTAATTTGATTTTTATGTTCCAAAATGAATCTCATTTATAATGCAATCATGCAATTTGAATAAGTTGTTATCATTTATACTGTCGATGCTGATTTATTTTCAAAGGATAGATTTTTTAAAATTTATTTGGCCTCGCTTACTCTGAGCATTTAGCCACTTACAATGACATAGATAGATATATAAACATTTTAAAATTACATCGTAGTACAAATCTTGATTTAATGAAAAATGCTTGGATCAGAAGAAAATTTTACCCTGTTTCTTGAAAATAATAAAACAAATCAAACATTTGTACTAAACGTGAGTTTATTGGTTAGAAATTATTTCTATATTATTCGTAGTTTCTATAAATCTTTGATGTCATTAAAATGGAAAATATTTTTTAGGCAAGACAGATATTACAGCTGTTCATAGAATGAGATTATATCGCCAGCGAAAAAGTAAAAAAGAATACAAGCAGTCAATGAATGTTTGTTAATTTTAATTGCATGAAGTTCTTCAAACACAAATATTATATGATGATGAGTGAAATTGTGAAAATAATATTTGTTTCGGCGTTGTTTAACATAATCCACTGTGTAAACGAATATTATAGAATAATCAGCACACATTTCTCTAATGAAGGTTTATTTCTGAATGCTAATTACAATGACAAACCGATCACGCCAAATTTGAAGTAAGGAAAAGTTAGTAAATCACTTTCTACATACTGAAAGCTGCAGATTGGGCTTGGAATATGAAATAGATACTGACACAACATTGCTATTTAATAATACTATTAACATTTCGGGTGAAAATTCTATGAGAATAAATAAAATGATAGTAAATGATAATTTCGTAGATAACTTCAATTTGAAACAATTATATTGATTGGTTTTCAACAATATTTTTCGTTTGATGAATATAATGTTATAAATTAAAATATTTATATTATGTACAGATAACAAACGGTAAATTACATTATGTAAATGTATGTAATCACGCAACTTATTAATCACATTATAACATTAATGGAGAATATACATTGTAACAATAATATTGTTTCACCGGTAAGTGCATCATCATGTCGTTTGCGTTCTCTTATTTTGCTCTTCGATGTTTTATCTTCATAGTTGCATCTTTCTCTCAGGAACACGTATGGGAGAAGGGAATGGGATTCTAAGGACCGGTTTTATTATAAAAGTATATGTATATATATGTGTATATATATATGTATATATATATATATATAATACCAATACATGCGTATAAATTATACCTAATCAAATACATCGATTACTGTTTTAATAGAGGAGTGCCTATTAAAACAACTATTCAACTTCTCGATTGGAAGAAGTAGCGTGATTGAAATAAGAAAATGTAATTATTGTTTTCTGTACTATTTAAGACTTTTGTATCGTTATTTCTCTGACATTTGTATATTATAGGATATTCATTATAGTAAATTCACTGTATGCTGTTAAAAATTCATTCAAACGTATAACTAAACTCAACTAATACAAATGTAATTGTAAATTAATTTAATTCAAAATCTAACAAATATATTTAGTCCGGATATATTTTGGAAAATAATCATTGAGTTCAAATGTCCATCAATGCCTTAAATCTCAAACTCCTCCTAATGAGCGTATTACTGAGGGGGCGTCCATTAATCACGTGAGCGAGTTTTTAAGGATTTTTGGACCCCCCCTCCCCTTGGTGATCCATGGTGATATTCAAAATTACCGCCCCTCCCCCACCCAAACATCACGTGTATTTTCAGTTATGTGATAAAACTGTAAATTTTTTTGTTTTTTTTTTTAGAATGTTTGATTTTTATTAAAAAGGTCAGTTAAAAAATAAATACATGTGATATCTTACTATACCCCTCCCTCCTTCAGGTGATATTTCGTGATTTTTTGTCAGACCCCCCCTCCCCCTAAAAACCTCACGTGATTAAAGGACGCCCCCTGATGTTGTCTGCAAACTAAATTGTAACGATCGCAACTGATGTTACATTGGCGAAAGTTCATAATATATTTTTTTCTATTTCATTTGAGCATCATTTAAATTTTAATAATATGTAATATTTATTCTCTAGTTTAACATCTTACGTTTATCTATAAACCTTTATAGAAACTTCTGAATGTTCTTTAAGTTCCAGCTCACCGATTTGTATTATAATATATTACAGCCGGTTCTTTTGACAACCGGGAATACTTTAATCGAACGTCTCTCAAAGAAAACTAGTTACGGCTATTGAGAACCAGCTTTTATGCAGTTTATTACGATGATTAATTTCTTTAATATATCTCCTGTGCATTCATTGCTTACACGCATGTAGTTGTACAAAATTGTATATTCAGGAAGAAATGTTAGAGTACAATAAACTTGGAACAGAATATGTGTGCGCTGGATATTTACATATGTAAATAGCTTATAAATATTCACAATGCTTTTATTTCTTTTAAGATCTATTATAAACATTAGTAAATGATGCATTAATTTGAATAATAAATTTAATATTACTTGGCAAATATGGATAAATAGGGATTTTAAGAAGGAAGTGATTGGAAAGTCGTTTGGCACTTATTGATTGTTAGTTGATAATGAAAGTAATGTTTCCTACTGTGATACTAAGAATTATTTATATATATATATATATATATATATATATATATTAGGGTGGTCCTTAATATGGACATTTTCGAATTCCCTTGCTCCCAAGGGCTCAAATGGTTCCAAATTGATAAAAAATAATTCTCTCAAAGTTTTAGCTCTTAATATTGTCTTTTAGATAGAGCGCATTTCAATCAAAGTTTTGTATGGAAATATCACGAAAAAATTTTTCAAAAATTTTGCAGAGCGTCGAATTTTCAATAAAAAATGACACGAATTTTCACTTTTAATTCATTTGTCGCTAAGCTATACCTAAATTTTTTTTTTGATTTTCAATATTTTTCCATGCTATTTCCATACGAAGTTTGATTGAATTGCGCACTATCTAGAAGTTAATATTAAGAGCTAAAACTTGGAGAGAATTGTTTTTTATCAATTTGAAACCATTTGAGCATTTGGGAGCAAGGAAATTCGAAAATGTCCATATTAAGGACAGCCCTGATATATATATATATATATATATATATATATATATATATAAAATATATTTATAGCTAATTCGTATAATTTGACATGTACATATATTATCCAAACCGATTTCTTCAATCTTATTTTATAATCATCCAAAGCAATCAGATCTTGACCTATAGTATTAAATATACAAAGGTCGACATTTTAATACCGGTCGCCGAGGATTATTATGTAGATGTTTGTTTATTGTAGTTAATTATTTAAATCTGCCAATCTCCAATTAAGTCATAAGTATCAATTTTTTAAAAGAATAATCTTGATTTGAATATTAAATAAAGTTAGATCTACATTACGATAATGAATAATTATAACTTGTTTGTTACATACAAGCTCTATTTATTTAATTACAATGGTATTCTAACCTGTAACAGAAATAATTATTTATGCTTTCTATTTAACAGATGACATTCGTGTATAATTTATTGGCACTTGTTTTATTGCAAATATTGATTAAAGAAAAGTATAATATATTGATACCATTTCCTCGAATTTGTTAAGTGAAGATAGATTTCATAATTTATAATGTGTGACAAAAATTAACTACATTTTGTAATATAACATTAGTGATCATAAAGTTGCTGGTGGAATTGAAATAATCTGCAGTCTTCTGTGTGTGTTTCATCGTGAGTAATAAGTGAAGTAATTAAAAGTAAGATATTTTATAATATTCGTGATATAAATATTTATATGTAACTCGTGATATCCATTTCTCATATTAAATAGAAATTTATAGGGGATTAAATGATTTCAAACTTTTTCAAACAAGACTTTAAAATGTGAATTTGACTTATTGTTCATTAATGTCTAATATTATCATTATGATCATTATTATTATTATTATTGGTGATTATCTCGAAGACAGATCCTTGGTGAATATGTTCATACATTTTCTCTTAATTACATTTAACCTAAACCGTATTAAGCTCATCGTCGGTGTACTTGAATGCAATTCAAATGTGTCGGCAATGCCATTCATTTGTAAATGCTCGCATATGCATAATAAAGAAAAGATATGGGATTAGAGAAGCAAGATCAAGCGCAAGAATATGTAGGCAGGAAGTGTTGCACGTTGCATCAATTGGCCTTTGACTTCGGGCCATAAATAAGGACAAATCCTTCATTATAATCATAAATGGAGTTTTATTAGGTTTTCGAAAAAGACGAGATATGAAAGAACAAGTACAGTCCAGTTCAGATCTGTGTACTTTCTTTATACTTTTTTTACCATTCCTAACTTCACACGTAAGTCAACAGTTTTTAATCATGATGCACATTTGTCATTTGGTAGGTAGGGGTTTGTAATAATATTTCAACTATTTTTTTAAGTTTAATGTGCACAGATGCTGCAATTTATTCGTGAAATATAGAGTAAGGTGGTAAAAGTAAGAAAGTCGAATTATTTATAATATTCACTATATTCTTAATTTTTGACAAGTATATGCAAATGGATTACAAATGCAGCTTTAAAACAGCATTCTTTAAGCAACATAAGCAGTATTTCTTACTTCCTTTTTACATATTTTTATATATTCGCTAAATGCATGCTATTATCAACTCCTAGGTTGGTGGTAAAAATCAGAATATCGAACTAGGTATTTAGTATTTTTTTAATATTTTGCACATGAATTACATATATATGTAAGCAGTAGTGATATAAAGCAGTAGTGATATTAAATTTTCAATTGAGATCATAGATCTCATATATGATAACACGTGAAATTAGCCTTTCATCAATTGCTTCCATATTCCGCATCATTATTAGAAATATCTTTGATATAATCCTATCAGAAAAGAGTTCCAACCATTGGGTTGCCCTCTAGAAACATTAGATTGAGAAATCACTATAGCTTAAAAATAAAGAAAGAACTTACATGAATGATATTGGTCAAATGATGATATTTTTTTTATTGACATATTTTCATATAAATGCAAAGTGTGTTTCCATATATAGAGGATTAGGCTTTAAACTGTTCACTTATTTTTGCTAAAATAACTTACGTGTTTTCAATGAAGTTCTTAATTAAAATATAATGCACACATTACATTAAATATCATACTATCATATAAGACTGTTAATTTCATTTATTTTAAAAAAATCATGAATTAAATGTGACAAATCATTGCGAAGTGACTGGTAAAAGGTTTGAGTGAACTAAGTTATTTTGCAAATTTTTCAGAATCATCTTATTTTTTGGCATATTTTCCAATGACAAAATGATATCGAAAGGAAATATATTAAGTAGACATGCTCTGGTGATTACTTATCAGTACGTTTGAAAGTTTTTGATTTGTTTCTATTTGTGACTTATTATATTTTACTATACAAAAATATTTTATGCGAATAGTTAACAGTGCTGCACTAACAAAAAAAACTTATTAATCTAGGACGTCAGAATAAGGGACCTAATAACCGATAAATTAGAAAAGTAATGGTATGGTGCTATGTTACGGGTCTATATTCGTATGAGTTGGTAGTAACGAAGTGTCGAAAAGATATGTATTTGCTGCTGTGCGATCAGTCGTTTTACACATAGAAACCAACTTCACGCACGTATTATCAATGAGACATCAGAAAGTTGCAGTTATGATAAAATTGCCATTTGAAGTTTGCGCGTTTTGTAGATTAAATGTGTGGAACGCCTGATCGGGTAGCAAATACATAGTCTGTTCTAACAACTGATACGAATATATCTGTAAGGAGGCGTCCATCAATCACGTGATCATTTTTTTTAAGGATTTTTGGACCCCTCCTCCCCTTTGGTGATTCGTGGTAATATTAAAAATTACCCCCTCTCTCCCACCAAACATCACGTGTATTTTTAGTTACGAGAAAAATTGTATTTTTTTTTTATTTTTTTGAAATGTTGAATTTTTAAAAAATAGGTGTGGGAGTAGTAATGGATATGAAAGTATAAACTCCACTTGTATAAAAATACATAAAATTTATTGACTATAAAAAATAATGATATGAAAATATAAATAACAAGTCCAATTGTTTTTTCTCACATGACTAGCCTGCTTGATCCCCACATAGGTAAAAAATAAATTTACGTGATATCTTACTTATACCCCCCACGTACTATTTTGTGATTTTTTTTTAAACTTTTTTTATCAAAGCCTCTCCTCCCTCCCCCTGAAAACCTCACGTGGTTAATGGACGCCTTCTAACAAAGCATAACCACAACATCTCTATTGCATCGTAGAATTTGCTCCTATATTTACATTTGCTAAAATTTATATTTTTTTGTATGTCATACACCTGTCTGCTAAATTATCCTTCAACTTTTCGATCATTTCCCAACTTTACTTGAAATTACCCAAGTAATATCAGTTATATATAAGGCATCTTTAAAAAAAATTGAACAATGTAATATGTTAATAATAAAACGTTTCTGATTACAATGCAAGTGGGCAGGTGTATATATGCTGCCTCCGTGACACCCAACCATTTATACGCGAGAGAACACATGGCCAACGCACATTGCACGGACGAGAATCTTACGGGAATCTTACCGCGAAAGACGCGTCTCGTGTAATTGTAGTCGTAGTACTGACTGATAACTCACGCGTAAATATTTTCTGATAACTAGATTAAGAAACAGATGTTTTGTGCTATAACTTCGAGTGTCATGTGGTGGAATTATATCAGAGGCCGAGTAATTTTTGTGGGCGATTATTGTATTAGTTTTTGAACTAGTGTCTAATTGTAAGGACTCATTTAATTGAAAAATATTAAATATACTTTTTGACTAATAATTAGTGGTTTGACTAATAACTAATGTATTTTAATTTAAAATAAATAAATCGTGTATATAAAAATTGTGTTAAAGATGCTTTATATGAAGTGTAATTGTTTCTCGGTGAGTTGTAGATCTTATTGTTATATCTTAATATAATCTAATGCAGAATATTGAATGTATTTTAAATACTTCAAGCATTAATTTATTTTTCGAATTAATTTTAACCGCTTGTGATTAAAATACCTATTATATTTAGGATTTCTTACCATTTTGTCTCGATTTTTATTAACATCTTGTAGAGTATGTCATAGTAATTGCAGAAAAATCAAGGCATTCTAAACAAATCGGCATACCTTTAAAAAAATGGATCTTTGTGGTTTGTATGTATGTGTGTTGTTCACGATTTCGAGAGCAAGGTTTAATGTATTTTTCATTAACAACCACTTGTTTCGTGTTCTATACCCGCTTTCGCCTACTTGATATAAAGCAGTTATGATATCATATTTTCACTTGAAATTATAGATCTCAAATATGATTCACCTCGTGAAATTAACCTTTCGACAAATGCTTTCATATATTTTCACATCACTATTAAAGATATGTCTGATATAATCCTATTAGAAAGAGAATTCCAATCATTGGGTTGCCCTCTAGAAACATTAGGTTGAGAACTACCTACAAAACTACAGCTGAAGGGGCACAACTAGTGCAACCGCCTAAAAAAGGTGATTTTTGGGAATATTTTATATTAAAAAAATAATTTATCAATCATTTTAAAATTTTAAGAATATATTTACAAATGTTTTAAGAATACATAGTAAAATTTTTGAAGAAAAAAATTAAATATTTTTTAAGTTATCGTCGATTTCCAACAGCGCGAAAAAAAGGCCCTTCACTGCTGCAGTGATTCCGGCCTTCTACGTGGATGAAAAAAAAATCATTAAACTAGATTATATTGTCTGTAAAATGACCTACGATAAAAAAAATAATCAAAAATTGACAAAATGGCGGCGTTTTAAAAAAAAATCGAATTTTATCCAAAATTTTGGTCTGTTTTGGACTGCCAAAATTCGATTTTTGATCCGATCAAAAAATCGATAGTTTATTTTACGGAGAACTATATATAGAACATGTAAAAAAAATTGATAGTGATCGGATCAAATTCGATTTTTTGAAAATTTCACACTAGTTGTACCTAGTGGTGTTGTGCTAATATTTGTTTTGCCTGAACGCTAAAATTTAAAATCCGGTTCAAGAAAATTGATATATTTCGATAAGAACTCACAAATCTAATATATTGACCACTTATATAATTAACTCTATTATATACAGCTAGTCTATACATTAAATTGTACAAGTATGAGGGAATCATTGAGTACATAATTTATATTCTTTAATAACATTAATTATATTTGTTGTGGTATTATTTGTATTCATTATTACTTACAGATATTTATTATGATATAAAAGTACTCAAGATTTATTACAATACTTTATAAGACTTAACCTAATAATATGATAGATAACCTATTACCTATCATAACTATACTATATTATTGTATATCATATATATGATATCTATTATCTATCATACCGTGAGATACCTATACCGTCATTAACTTATTATATACCTACATACCTTTTACTTCTTATAAATATAATACTATTGTCTAATTTATATATTCACCTATATTATATAGGTTTACCTTACGCCCTATGTATTTTTTTTTATTATCTCTACCTATCTATTGTCTATACCGGGATTTGAACCCGAGACCTCCGCGTGGCAGTCGCGCGCCTTAACCACTACCCTATCGGGTATCCCCACCAATAATATAATATTGGACGCACTATTGTTACCGCGGGTCATTTTCTAATTAATTAGATAATTAAAACTAAGGTGGCGCGACGACACACGAAAAAAGTCGGTTGATTGTAGCGTTACGGTGGTGTAGTGGCTAAGGTCGCTGCATGTCACGCGGCGGACCCGGGTTCGATTCTCGGTAGGGTTAATGTAGCGTGTAAGGGAAATTATAGGTAATAGGATATATAGTAGATATAGGTTAGGTGTATTCGGTATACAATTTAGGGATTTGAGAGTATATGATGAAATATAGCGTATCGTATAGATGTAAGGCGTGTAGTATAGAATGCAACGTATAGGCATACGTAAGGCTATAGAAATACACGAGTAGGAACCTATGATGTAGGTATTAGCGTATAAGAAATGCGAATGAATATAAGATTTAATTTATAAATATTATTTTTTCTATAAGAATTTTTATCTCGGTATTAAATATCTAAAATATCCAAAATATCCGTTAAGACATCGATTACACCTTACTGCTGCCTTTGCCGTTATCACTTCATAGAAAATCAATTGCTGCACTTTTAAACCATTGTGTGCACTGTGCGACAATAGACATAGAACTATAAATTTTATTAAATGTTTGAGTAACTTGTGCGAGCTGATTTTCTTAAGATGTTCTTAGTTTCGCAACTTACTGAATTCTAAAAATTCTAAATTTAGAAATATAATATAAAAATTATTATACCGCTGTCTGGAAGGGATGGCAATTTATAAATATACAGACGAATACATACAGAATTTGGAATTTTTCTATAATCCGTAATATTGAGAAAGTTTGCATTAGACCTAAAAAGGGATGCTTATTTACCTAAGCTATGGAAATATATATGGAAATATTGTATGATTTGCACATGCATCCTGTGCTCACTTAAACTAAACAATGATCATAATATATTTAACAAATTTTTAACAGTATTTACTAATTACATTTAAATCATCCAAAGCAAGTGGGTTAAAGTCGTGTAATTTTTTAATTTGCCTCCCCCATTTGAATTTAAAAATGGATTTTTCTGTGGGGCGTGTGCCCCACGTTGGGAATTACTAATCTAAGAGTACAATTTTTTAATCTACTACCAGGTTAATCAATAATTGAGTGATCATCAATTCCACAGCACAGCTGTATTGTAATTAATATTTTAGTTCATACACCTCAATTTGTAACTAAATTAAAAACGACTTTGATAAAACCAGTGGTGTTGTGCTAATATTTTTTTGTCGGAACGCTAAAATTTAAAAACTGGTTCATAAACCGGTTCAAAAACCGGTTCTCATGTTTTTTCCGGTTCCGTTCGAGAAGGAAAGAAACAAAAATTATTACAAAACCCATTGTGTGCACATATATGTATGTTTATTTCAATAATAAGAACATTTAATAAAAATTAGTTGAATAATAATTTATAAAATTTACTTATTAAATCATTTTCTGTGTGTAGCAATTTTTTAATATTTTTTCTTGCCGGAACGTGTTCCTTCCCAAAAATGATTTGCCGGAACGACGTTCCGGCGCGTTCCGGCTCGACAACACCACTGGTTGTACCCTTAATAATAATGAAATAACTAACATGTTCCTTGTTACAAATAATTGTATATTATTATAATAAACTTGGCCATATAACTGGATTGTGCACCCACGTGGGGTACATTTTGCGAAATTGTTCTACGCACAATGATCTCGTTTATAATTATGTTAATATAATTTTCATTTACAATAGCTAAAGTTTAACAAAAACTTATGAAAATATTGATTTTTAAAATAATTGTTAAAGTGTGAATATACCTTTGAAATATAGAGCACAAAATATTGAAAATTATTGTCGATGTGTAGAAAATTATTACAAAATGTAATAAAAATCAGAAATTATATTCTGCTTTAAATATTTCAAGTAGGTGATGGATATTTATATTTTTTTTTTTAATTTACTCTTTTTCTGTCATTGAAACTTAGCCTACACGATTCATTTTCTTCACCTATATAAAAGCATAAAGATTGACTATAAGATTTTTGAATTCTTAAAATTTTACTAATGTTCGTTAATGAACCAATTGTAAGAAAATATATTTTTCTTCGTTCATTTATGATAATAGAAATTTTTATTTGTCTTTAAATAATGAGTTTAAATTATAAATGAAAATTGATGAATATTTAAATTTTAAATCGAATCATTTTAAGTAGTTTGTTTCCTCCTATGCAATTATTGCATTCGCGCCACATTGAAGTTAAATTGAAATTTTATTGTTAGTTGTTTTCTCAAAAGCTCAAGGACGTATGACATAATGTATTAACAAAGGTTTGGCTTCAGCCAACATGGTATAGTAAAGTAAATAAATACTATAGTGAGTTTACAATAGTAATTAAAGTCTTTATGAAGAAAACTTGTTCTTGATTAGCATATATAAATGTTACACAATATTTTCAAGTGACATAATGGTCAAGTATTTGATGTTCATACTTGAATTCTTGCAATATATGATATATAAGTGATTGATAAATATTTACTTCTTGAATTAACAGGGATATTGACATTTTTCTTTCATGATACGTGATATTTTCGAATACGTTGAATAGTTTCGATAAGAAATTATTACCACAGATTGATTGAAAATGTAGATTTTGTTGAAATGTTAATTGTTCATTAAATTCTGAAATAAATCTAGCTTTATCGACTTTTTTTATTATGTAATAAATTTTTTATTTAGAAGGGATTTTGATGAAATAGTGCATTACCTAGGCCAACTCTCTAAAGGATATTGTACTTACTAATTATTATAAGTTATCAAAGAAATTTCATATTAAATTATTTATTAAAATTGATTGATCAAAATATCTACTGTGTAATCCTATAAATACGGCAATTTTCAAGGGCCATTATCCTAATATTTTAATATATTATAGTTTAAGTTTCTCTATGATATGTCACTTCATGATTTATTGGTATATTTTCATCAATGATCAGATTTATTAGATTACAGTTATACGATTGAAGTGTTACCTGTTTTTAGTGAGTTTTTTTTGAGTAAATTAGTAATTATGGTGAACTATGTAAGGAATTCAAAATGAAATTCAACTATGCATTTTGTTCCACAAACACGCTTTGGACAGGAAACCTGATACCACTATCATTATAGATGTCATAGAAACTTTTTAGTCTGTGAGATAAAAGTTAGAGTTAAATGGATAAAAACTCTTAACTTATTAGTATTGTTAATAATATATCGTATGGAATCATTTTAATTTTTTTTTGTAATAGATTTATGTAGTAATCAGATAATTACAATCAAAAAGCTAAAGTGAGAACTATGTGAGTGTTAAAATAAGATAGGATTCACTGATCTATCTTACAATACGTTGCTTAAAAATATATATTTAATGATTGTACTTATATACTATATAGAGGCCACTTTCTCTTTACTCTCGAGTTTTGTTGAGGGCGAAGGATATCCTTTAGCGATTCATTTGAGTATAATCTGTTACAGTATTTTGATGATAGTTCTTTGTATATTTCGCGCACAGTCAACATTTTTAGGTCGCCGTAGACAGTTTGATTAGTGACCAGGGTGAGTTGAGAATGGCTTTTAAGATTTTAGTTTACGTTTTCTGCATAATTTCCAGGTTCGTTTTGGAGGCGCATCCCCATAGCTCTAGACCATAGGTCCATATTGGCTTAATGATGGCTTTGTATAGCAGTAGTTTATTTTCGACGAATAGTTTGGACTGTCTGCTCAGTAACCACTTCATCTTCTTCATTTTTAGTAGAATTTGTTTCTTTTTCTTTTTTATATGTTCTTTCCACGTGAGTCTTGTATCTAGATGGAGTCTCAGATATTTTACTACGTGTACTTCTAGGAGGATCGTTTTAAAAATTGATATGTTTATGTAAGTCTTTTTCAATTGCTATGTAGGAAGGAAGCAAAGAAGTATTCTTGTAATCGATTTAGTGGACGCAATTGTCAATTTCTAGTAATCTCAATTACGTTACCACTATCTACTGTCATTTTGTTTATAATTTACCTTATTATTTATATGTGGGCGAGCTGCAATGAATGTGGACAAACTTGATTTTTTACCTTTTTTGTACAAATTTTTTGGTAGTATGTAGTTTTGTTGAACTAGAATGTCCAAATCGAACACCAACCCACTGACTGGGCGTTCGGGTATGATTTTTCACTTCAAAATGATTATTTTCAATTGTTGTCTTGTGTTAAAAAGTTCATTTGCGAAGTTATGTGTTAGAAACTCGACCTATTGAGCAATAAAATGCATATTGTATTTTTTAATATTATAAGTAATAATTGCTGATAGAAATTTTATAGGCTTTTATAATACAACAGAATTAAATAAATAATTTCTTTAATAATTTTTGGTAAAAAAGTACTGTCGCTCATTAACAAACATACATGAACCTAGAATATAATGTAGAATCAGTATTGTAATGCTAATGTGTCCATTATTACATTGCCACATCAGGCACAATGTTACGCGCGTTGCCCATATAGCTCTCAACAATCGTTTTATTTGTTAAGCAAATTACGAAACTAAAAAATCTTTGATAATTATTCTGTTACAATCAATTCTATTCTCCCTGTGGGTGTTTCGGGATGTAGCTCAGATCGTGTCCCACATATTGTTTCAACGATGACTTTTATAATAACACATGCATTTATTGTCACATTGTTTCGCCAGGCCGATGGGAACATTCGCATAAGATTCTTTTATCGAACTTGGTATAAAAATTATAAATAGTAAAGAATAAATAACAATAAGAGTGAATAAATACGACCATTTTCTGATCTGATTGAACTGTGTGAAATATTGTAATAATAAATATTCACAGCATTTTTTCACCAAAATATATAGAAGTAATTTATAGAATGTCAATATAATTATATTGCATGTCTTTAACAAAAATAATCATAAGCAATATTTAGTTTTTTTCCGGGAATATATGTGTGATAAGTTAAATGTGGGATGATATCATTCAATTTTAAATAGTTTACATCCATATTACAGTTTTTATATGAAAAACGTAGCGTGCCATAACATTGGTCCGTTTTACGACAGAATTGGCTCATAGATCTACAAGATCGTGGTTATATATATCTGTCACGCACTCCATATAATTTTTAATCAACTATCACTCTCAACAACAAATAGTAATTTAATTTTAATATTCATGACAATTTGAATAAAATAGCAGCACGCACATACGATGTACGTTTATTGCAGATTTGATGATAAAATGCATTCGTGTTTTGTTTTAACTATTCGCATCGTTAATATTCCTTGCGTTAATTTAATTTCTCTTTATGTTCGTAGACTTGCTCTTGAATAGCACATTGATATTTCATATACAATATTAAAATACTGAGAACGAGTTCTCAATGGAAATACATATATCTTCTGATGCTTGCTCACTGGTACTCAAATATTTTAAAGTTCTATAAAAGAGACCGGAGAGTGCATTCAATTTAATTCAGTTACATTAGTTTGCTAAAAAGGTTTTTTTTTTGATGACTCAGATTGTTATAGTTAGAAATTATAATATATCCTTTGTAACTGTAGACTATATAAAAAACCAATTCTTTTGAGAATTTGTTGCAACTTTTATTTTTACTTATTAATTCAGGTTACCACGCCGACTTTAGTTTTGGAAGTTGAAAATTAAGTCCCCCCTTTCTAGGGTAGCAATCTTCCGGTAAAAAAGCTTAGTGCCATTAAGATCGCTGTCTTCTAATAATATGAAAATACGAATATTTGCTTATTGAAATGTCAATTTTATTAAAGTAATTTAATGTTATTTCAATTATAGTGTTAAGTTAAATGATCATCACTTGTGGCCTAATGTATTTAATAGGGTTTACACAAAAACCGACATTTCAGAAAACCGGGTTTCGAATTTTTATTTTACTAAAAAACCGGTTTTAACCGGTTTTCGAATTTTATATAGAAAATAAATTTTTGCTCGAATATTCTGTAATTTATCCGCAAATTTAGTGTAATTTAGAGTAGTGACTGAATTTATTTATTGTTCAATTTTATAGATAGTAAACAAAATTATTTTAATTTTAATTAGTAGAACTAAAAAATAATAGTTTATCTTGATTAAATCACTTTGAAAATAATTATTCGTTATTAATGCATCATTTTCACATATAAGAATGAAAATATTTTTATGATAGTGCAAGGAAAGTATTCGAATAAATAAAAATAATACATTTTTAAATTAAAAAAATAAAGAAATATTAGATACATGTTAATAAATACTTATTAATATCATTTTTAGTTTTAAAAACAATTAAGCTAAACTTTTATTTCTGTTCCGAGCAATTTTAATTAATTAATTTTAAACATTCTAATTATTTTTTGTTTAATAAAATATGATTTAAAAAAACTGAGAACGTATATTGAATTGCTACTTAGACGCGTCCTTTGTTTACTCACAAAATTTCCTGAAATAGAAAATACTCTCATACTTGCGATCAAATTAGGCTTAATTGTTTTTAAAGCCTGATATAATAATTCTAAATTTTTTGTTCTTTAGTTTGTGGCTTCTAGAGTTTAAAACTCTTTTTTAAGGTAGAGGAAGTTACTTCTTGAAGAAGAAGTCACACTGATTTAAATTAATATATACACTGGTATAAAAATCTAAATTAATTTATACCATTTCTGGGAACCATTGCAGACTAATAAGATATCAAATGCTATAGAAATGATATGATTTCAAGAATAAAAATGCTTTCATCTATCTTTTATATTTGGCTATATTTGTCATTTTCCATTTATACAGTGAAAACCGACTTTTTCACTAAAAAACCGGTTTTCGAATTCCATAATTTTCGCCAAAAAAGCGGTTTTCAAAACCGGTTTTTGAAAACCGACAAACCCTAGTATTTGTCTTTCTTAATGATTAAAGTTTTGTTTAATGTCTTTTATATGTTATTTTAATGACAACTGTCCAAAAAATAAAATGCTTTTGCTAATTTTTATATTCTTTCATCTCCCTTGTAATGTGCATGTTAGTTAATTGTTTTTTTTTAATTTCTGCATTTATTATGACCATCTCACAATATTTTTACTGCGTTTCAAGTTGACTACCACTGCATAATAATCACGTTATTATGTATGCAAAATCAACATCTCTGTTTACTAGAAAGGCTTGCCGGCAAATAAATTTCACAAGTTTCTACTTAGCCCATAAGTTAAAAATTTAATGCAAATGGATTTCCCTTTTCGCGAAGGCGAGTTGCCATCAAACCTACAAATCGGTAATAACTCTTGACAATATCAATAGCCACTTTCTATTTGCAGTAGTTTTAGATGATTGATTTTATCTTACTGAATCGAATCACGGTTTCCGGTATAAAATATATATAATATCCGATTTATGTCTGGTTTTGGTAACTCGAAAACGCCTACAGGGCTTTAAAGGTGGGATTTATCATTTTTGAGCAATATAGTTCTTGTGTGGTCATAGTTGTGTAATCATTTGATTTCATTTTCATTATATTCTTTTCATTGTAATGTGGCCAAGTGGTTAAGGGCTCGACTCGCAAACCCATACGCACTCGGGTCGAATCCCTTAAGCGACTATGCACTAGTTTAAAGTGTTGTTTTTTATTATCACTAAACATTAGCATAATAATTTAATTTATAAACCAAAAGAATGAATATAGTTTTATGAACGTTTACTGAAATATAGATAAAAAAAATGCCACATTTTATTCGATGTCTGTGGGATATTTATTTTGAAGATTAGCTTCAAGCTTTTTGCAAATATTAGCATTGTATATCGATTTCTTTACGTGTGACGTTAAACGTGTGATTTTGTGATATTTTCATCAAAAAATATTTTATTTATATTATGATAAAAAAATCCCACTAAAATGCTAATTGTATACAAAGCCAATAAATTATAAAACTTTAAAATTTAAAAAAATAGTTCATTCATTTTAATGCAAATGGTTCACTGAAATTACTAACAATAAGTGTTAAGCAAAAGTGTAACCACAAATATATGGTCAAAATTTTATATTAACATTTATAATATTAAAATATACTTGCATATGAATAACGTGACTATTGAAGAATGCTTTCGGCTTTATTGATTTTTTTCTGTAATAAATTGAAGTTTACTTTACACATATCAAAATATTACCCATTTGTGTTATTCAACTCACATTCGCACATATTTATCTCTCAGAGCAAAATTTACCGTATAGCTAGTTTATCCTGTAGAATCTTAAAAGAGCCTGGGATGCGACATCAGTACCTCGTCTACTATAAATAAATGTTATTTATAAATTAGTGACATTCCTTCTTCAGACATGGAATTCTAGCACGTGTCTTGCTGTCTCCGGTCGGTGCAACGCTATTAAGCTATGGCCACATAGATAGTTTTCTACACATGTAGATTACATGTAGATTACTACAAATATTAATAAAAAAAATTAATAAGTAATTTAAATCATAAACAACAAAAATTAATACATTTACTTAAGTATGGGCCATTTCTTACTTAGAACATTACTTTACAGAGTAGGTAAGATTTTTCTGTAGTATACTTAAATACATGGCATTTCTTGCTAACTTTACAGAGTACGTAAGAATTTTTCGGATCAAAGATTGTTCTAAGATTCACATGTGATATAAAGTGTTTTAAAAGCTTAATTAATTTTCTTTGTTCATGGGCTTATTAACGTAAGGTTGAAATAGATTTTAATAGATTTTAATTTCAAAAGACAATACTTCGTCACACATCCATCAACGTTTTAGTTAATGAATGGTGTAAATGAAGGATATATTGAAAATCTAACGTTTCAATAATTGGTAATAATCTACTGTTTTAAAATTGAATACTTGTAGAATAGTTTTGCCATGCAATGTAAAACTGAGTGCAAATATTTCTTCCTTTAAAAAATGGTTTAAAATTATACTACCAAATCCAAATAATCTGGTAATTTAATACCAAATCGCAAAGTAAAATATTTTACCATATACTTACTTGGCTGAATTTGAAGTTTAATTCATAATCAAAACACTAACTTATCCTTTTGTACACTTTTTTTGTTTATTTTTCATTTATAATTTAATTTAATTTAGAATTTTAATTGATCAAATGAAATACATATTGTAATTAATAGTTTTATAATCAAATCATAATTAGGTAACTGAGGTATACATTGTAGATTTATTATTATTTTTATAAATTGAGGAGAAAAACTACATTACATAACTACAGATTCTACATGTGCTACTTAAATAATAAAAGGAAATTAGTTATTTATTTTATATGGATTCATTTATTTCTCTTCTTACAACAACTTGTTACTTATTCAAAAATTAAACAGTTTTTAGTGAATATCTCGCAAAGAATAAGAAAAATCTTAAAAATTCTTGTAGTGATTATAATTCTTTTAATTTACTATATCACATCTGAAAACAGAAAAATCTCTATGTCGAAACATTCAAAAGTTACAAGTGATTAAATGTCGCCGAGATGAAAATGCTCAAAAATCATCAGAAAGTAGTTCATTTTAGAAGCCCCAAAACAAAAAGTCTGTAAATTGCATTTTAATATTAATCCAGTCATTATAGTAAGTTCACCTCAGAATTCGAGATACCCAGCTGTATGTAAATACTTGTATATTGACACCCTAAAGTTGTCTCAAAAGCTACATGTGGTATTGATACCTTACCATATGTAGGTTTTGAGACAACTTTAGGGTGTCAATATACAAGTATTTACAGACTTACAGCTGGGTATCTCGAATTCCGAGATTCTTACCTAATTCCGAGATTCTTACCTAAATAACTGGACTATATCCCTAATTCGGACTATTCCTTAGTTGAAAATATAGCATGACATTATTCTTTACATATTTACTTGAATTTTTTTTTTGAAATTCAAATTTTCACAGTATACTCCGTGTGACCTTAAAAATCTGCTATAAAAATATTTCGGCTTTAGTTTAAATACTACAGAGAAATACGTAATAAAATTTAGTTTTTACCTATATTTCAATGTTTTGCAGTAAAGTGTTAATATATATTGGCTTGAGTAAATGGTTGTAAAAAAACTAAATATTAATTTAGCCTATCATGTGGTCGCAGCCTTAAATAATTTGACGGTTCTGTCTACTATATTCAGCGTCTCTTTCCATTTCACTGAATTGCTCGCGTGAAAGACGCTTGTGGTCTAACTGTCAACGGCCTTGTACGAAAAGCTGTTTTTGTGTTACAAAACATATCTTCAAAGACCATGAAATTCGATTAATTAATCGAATAATTCTCTGAACACATCTCGCCGTGTAGAAAGATTATCTTCTCGGTTCGATGACTTTGCTTAGTCGAGAGCATTAGACATACAACAGTCAAATTTATTTTTTTTATTTAAGGGGCCTTCCATAAATAATAATAGACTTCAAAGGGGGGAGGGGGTCTTTGTCAAGAAATCACGAAATATCGCAATTTACTTAACTTAAAAAAAAATAAGAAAAAAAATCACAAAAATTCCATACACGTGACGTTAGATGGAGGGAGGTTATTTCAAATATCACTGCATATCACCAAGGAGTGGGCGTCCAAAAATCTTCAAAAATCGATCACGTGATTATTGGACGCCCCCTAAAATGAATTCATATAAAATAACTATTTTCCTTTTATTATTTCAAGTAGTTCATGTACAACCTGTAGTTACGTAATGTAGCACATGTACTTTTTCTTCTCAATTCTTAAAAATAATAATATTTCTACAATGGATACCACAGTTACTTAATGTATTATGATTTGATTATAGAGTTATGATAATCTTATATTTTGGGAGTGGATAAGTTTACATATGTTTTTAATATGCATACAACATTTGAATATGTATTTCATTGGATCAATTAAACTTAATTTAATCGTGTCCTTGTACATAATTATATTTAATTTATAATGCCTCAATTATATTACAAGCAGTACCAAAATTTGAATCTGGTTATTTTTATATAGAAGATATCCACGCTCTGAAAGCCCTTCAGGTTTATTGGTACATAATTTTATTAAACGAGCCTGCTTCATATTTACCAATTTATGAGACAACGTATAATCTATTTTAATATCATTTATTTTAACAGAAATACATAAGGATTCCTATACGCTAAATTGGCAATATTTGAGAGCGATGTCTAAGAAGAACTCCAGTGATCTTAGTTTAACAATTGAAAAAATAATGTTATATTGAAGCTAATCTAAGACTAAATTTAGAGCCCATTGACGTTTCAATCTTCTAACGCCAAATGGTTGGGTAATATCTCCTATTGATGGGTTTGAATGTGATTCCAGTTATCAGACTATTAGAATAATATTTTTATTACAACCAAAAAATGAACGGTGTTGAATAATTAATCATCTCTTTTACTCTTACCTGTGAATATTTATTAAATTAGGTCAAATTTAGTTTACCTACCGTCTTCTCCTGGACTATGCCATGAACTTATAAAATATTTCGGTCATTCGATGTACTTTCCAAAACTAACAATGCATTATACTACTTATACTTATTACTGATAATTTGATAACTACATGCTCGTTGGACGTGCTTATTTAGAATCATTTTAATCTACGAAAACGGTTGTTGGCATGGTAATTGTGAATCGTTAATTGATCAACTATCAGGTATTTTATTGATGCTTCGGTCTGATAACCATAACTTTTATAGAAAATATATAACGCATTATGTAAATTAAACCATGCGTTTGAGGCAATGGATAAAAAGTACGTTGTCGTTTTCTATAATTGTATAATACTTAATTTGTAATATTATAAAATATTACTCACTATGTTACTTTAAATTATACTTAATATGTTTTATGAAATTTACATGAGCGTAATTTTTAAAATTTATGTTTACGATTTTTAATTCAAACATATTCTTATATCCTTTCCAATTATATAGAACATGTTCAACCACAACTACATATAATATAAACATATATAGGATTATACTAAATCTTTCTTATCACGGATGAATTTGATCCGGTAATCAATAAAATATAGTGGTTTAAATAATTAGCCAATTCAAGTATTCAACAAAGAAATAACTAAAATATTTTTATCTCATAAAGACTACCTAATGATATATGCTTTAAACTGAAATTTTTCTCATTATTGAGTATGCTAGTTTATATTTCTTATACAACCATTTAATGTATCAATATTGCCTATAGTGGGATTTAAATTAAGCAAAAGGTAAGTAGTAGTAGTATTTTTACTATAAGGTTATAAGGAATACAATATTTTGTATAATTTTCCTGAATTTCTCTGAACAGATAATGTTTTTACCAAATCGTACCAGTAATTCGTTACTTAAAAATTGATTTCTAAATTTATAGTACATTGGTTTTGGAGCATAGTTGAATGGTTCATTTCATTTGCTTTTTATATTAAATTTTTCAAATTAACAAGCTTATATGCGATGCATACGACTTAACAACACATCTTTTTAACATTTTCGAATGGTTTCTTCTTGTTTTCATACATATCACAAAGGGTTAAACAAAAATTACAGAATTCAGAAGCTCTTTTCATAGTGATTTTAAATCAAGTTATTCCATTACTACCTATTATTTATTCTCCTGAACCAGATGTGTCACTTCAATGACTCATAGAACTTTTTTTATATTCCCTTGTGTAATCAGTCGCAATAAAAGGGGGCAATTCCTATGTATAATATTCATCAGGGTCGGCTAACTATATTCATAGACGGGGGTTAGGAAGAAACTTTATTCTTGATGATTGATTTATGATTTATATCTGAGGTCTGCGAAATTCGCTGGTTCGATCTCAACCACGGCCAAGTCCGACAACTGGCAGCTGTGATGTCAAATTTCCACTTGAGGGAATAGAATCAAATATAATTTTAAATGAAAATCATTTTCCGTGGATATAGCTGTATATAATCATAAAAATGTCAACAAATACTTTGAGTATAGTCACTGGTTTAAACAACTACTGGGTTGCCATACATTCAAAAATCTATATAGTATCGCCAGAACAATTACTAAATGCCCTAGTATGAGAAAATGTAGTATAATGAAAAAAATTATATCTCTAAATTGTTACTTTTCTGTTTGCACGCCACGTCCAAATTGGAATAATTTCTGATAGATCACACTTCGTAGCAACTGCAGAATAATATGTCCTTGTATATTTTCCTTTCCTCGTGCCATTACTTTATCCTGATCGCTATGTCTTATTTGTAGCAAATATCAAATAACTGCTATCAAATGATTTGATCCAGATATTAATGTACATAGGCCCTTATTTTATTCATGCCCGACAATCGCAATTTACGTATCAATTCGGGCGCCTGTCTAGCTCGTGCCTCTACTTTACGGGGTGGGTGCGGTCGCGAGAGTTGAAAGAACGCATAACATCCCCGACTGCCATCATGATCCTGCGATCGATACAAAATGTACTCTACTGCACTAAAACACGAAAAGGCATAGGGCGCCTGCGCTTGCATTCAATAATAAATAAAAAATAGAGTTGATTCAGATTCATATGTCGAAAATTTGTTTGGTGATAAAATTGTTAAATGTTTATATATCTTATAAAAATGATCAATAGACATAGGCACATCAAATTATCAGATATTTTATGGAGATTTTAATAATACGTATAAATTTCGTTTACATTTCTAAGCTTACGCGTCTCCGTGCAGCTAAAGCAGTACGATTGCTTTGAAGAAGAAGGTTCATTTCCAAAATATTTCAAAACAAAGAAAACTTTTTTTTTCAGGTTTTGTTCCAAAAAAATATTTTTTTTCAAAAATTTTAAATTTCTGAAAAATCTATTTTTTTCAGTTTAAGAAAATTTTTAATCTTTTTTTTAAAAAAAATGTTGGTACAGGAAGTTCCAGCAATTTGCCTTAAGGCACGATGCCATGCACCACTAGTTTATTGTCGCCTTTTTCATGTACGTTAACATATTAACCCTTTGCATCTTGTACCAGTAACTTTTAACGTAAACGTATATCCTGAAAACGTCCTACTATACACACAGAATAGTATCAGTAAGAACTGATACTTAAATTTATTTTATATGAATTTGTGGACATTTAGGAATCCATATTTATAATAAAATTTCAAAATTTCAAAGAATAGCGATTTTTTTGAGTTTAATTTTTTTTTTCTTTCTTTTTTTTTTTTTTTTTCTTTTTAACTCAGTTTTATTTAGCAATCAGAAATACATACATAAAGATTCCTATGAGCTAAAATGACAATATTTATGAGTGATGTCTAAGAAGAATTCCAATGAGAACTTCTCAGTTTTACAATTAATATGATATATTAGACCTAATCTAAGACTAAGTCTAAGGGCCATTGTCGTTTCAACCTCCTAATGCCAAAAGTTAAAGAGTTTAATTTAATGTACTTTTTTCAAAATGGATTAATAGTAATGTCTTTAGGATCTACCAGATCAAAATTTGACTGAATCGATTCATGGGCCCATTATGCCGTAAAATATACCAATGCTATGTCTATGTTACGCGGCGTTTTTCATATAAAATGGTACTAAAATCTGTCAAAATGCTATGTGGTTGCTGTGCAGTCAAGCGTTTTAGATAGAAAACTTAGATAACGAGAAAGAATCTTAACATAAGTGCATCTATCTGATGTTTCATAATAATACATGCGAACAGTTAGATTTTATGAGTAAAACGCCTGATCGCAATGTATTTTGACAGTTTTTAGTACAATTTTTTATGAAAAACGTAGCATAACATGGCCTTGCCATATCATTGGTCTATTTTACGGCAGAATCGACCCATAAATCGATTGAATCAAATTTTGACCTGATAAATCCTAAAGACATTACTTCTCATTTAAATCAATTGATGAATTGACAACATCAAATAGTGCCGAGTCGATTAAAGACATGATATTGATTGTATTTGCGGTCGTTTCATTTAAAGCGATTTTAACTAATTCGTTATTATTTAAAATGGAACATGGATATAAATTAACCAGCCAATTCGTAAACAGGAATTACTAAAATGACTGAATTCGTGAATTGCATTTTAAATACACCTATCCTTTTGTACGGAAGATAGGTTCCATAAAAAACCGTGCTAAACGAAAATCACCATAAAATAGTCATTAATTAACGCCAATGGCCTTCAGATTTAGTCTTAGATTAGCTTCAATATAACATTATCTTTTTAATTGTTAAAATAAAAAATCTCACTGGAGTTCTTCTTAGACTTTACTCTCAAATAATGTCATTTTAGCTTATAGGAATCCTTATGTATTTCTGATTGTTGAATAAAACAAAGTTGAAAAAAAAATTGACACTTTTCAATCGGATAAATAACACATTGAACGAAAAATTAATATGAATATATTTAATATTAAACACATTTAATGAATTATATGAATATTATTTTATTCCAATAAAAAAAATGATTTGCTCACTTTGAATGAATTACGCTATATACATAAACAAATTTTAAAAACAATGATCCTTTTTGTTTTGGTATTTTAAACAAACTATCTTAAACACACATAAAATTTAGTTTTGATCATAAAAAGGGGAGTTCCCACCCTATATACATATTTTCATCTAAGACTACTAGAAATTCGTAACTATAACATACATTTTGTAGTGTTGTATTTTGATAGTAAAATATTTGGACTGTAAAATATTGACAATGTTATTGTAGATGCAACTTTTGTCACTTGTATATAATTAAATGAGTATGTATCTATAATAATAACTTCAGTTGGTGTTGCAAACTTTCCAATTTTTTCTCGATGCTAATGTATTACAACTCGTATTTATCAGGGGCAATATGGGGCAATGACGGCAATAAACGTAGTTCAATTGATGTTTAATTGAAATGCTCTAGAGCCGTACACAAACACGAACATATGATTTGCATTGTTGATAGCGGCAAAATGAACTAGTTTCACAATGTAATGGATCCTGATTATATGTAAGGGTTGTTCTATTTTATTGGGCGTAGACGTAGGGTAGGTATAAAAGATGAAGATAATATATGATATTGCACCAAAAATAGTTTCCAAAAAATGCATGTTCGTTTAAATATATTACATAAATTTTTCATATAATATACTCTACATATTTCCTCTTATTACCAATTAACCAATAGAAATGAAAAAAATTTAAATAATGTGTTATAAGACGGAAACAATCATTTGTACTCAAGGAAATTAAATTTATCTAATCAGTATGCTAATTTAGATAGAAAGCGTTTTTCAAGATAGGCTAATCTTTGCACTTTCCTAAATACATTTGCATATTATCGTGAAAATGAAATAATCCCTAGCATGTAAGTAAGTTTCCTTTTTTACTGAATAATCACTTACATATAATAACTTTCCTTATTGGTTGATTAACTAAGATCGGATATAATATTGTTATGCAGTAAGTATCGAAAAGGTGGCCAGATATTAAAAAAAATATTTTTTTTACAAAAAGTATTTATCATAAAAGAAAGAATAGATAGATTACACTTTCGACACATATTTAAGAAAAATATTCAAAGTTCTCCTGGATCCTGGAAGAGTTTTGGCAAGTAAATCATAACAAATTAAAAAAAGAAATATGTTGAAAAAATTAAATTAACATTGTTTTTCAGTCATCTTGAAAACCGGACAAGATAAAAAAATCCGTGCATTTATTTTTGCAAATAATTTAGAGGCAGAATTATCATTCATTTTCTAATAAAATGATTCTTTTAACTTCCCGTAGGATAAGTTATTGTAATGGGCCGAAAATCGAAATTGAAAATTTTTACATTTCTCGACGTTTTGAAGGTTTCTGAACTTTTTGGCATATCTCAGAAAAAATGGATGTGTGTGTGTGTATGTATGTATGGATACAAATTTCCATTCACGTTTTCGGGCGCACGGATCAACCGATTTGAATGGGTCAAAAAACATTCGATTCCTATTGATAAGGAGATGTGCTGATAAGTTTTTGGCAAAGGCAGGTCTAGCAGTTACGGAGATAAAGAGCAAAGAGTGGAGAAAATAGAAATCGAGTTTTTGAGAGGACGGAGCATCCGATTTGAATGATCTAAAAAAGCATTCAATTAGTAATGATTGGGAGAAGTGTTTTGGCAAATGCAGGCCCAGCCATTTCGAAGATATGGAGCTAAATGTGCAAAAAATGGCAGTTTTTGAGAGAACTAAGCATCCGATTTAAATGATTCAAAGAACTTTCTGCTTGTCTTAACAAAATAATTGATTTTGGAAAAAAAAATTGTTTCAACTTTTATTTCATTTTTTTTTCAAATTTTTTTTTATATATCGAATATGATTCAGATTTTATTTTTAATTTTGACTACAGTTCTAATATACTTTAAACAAATAATTTCAACTTTGCAACTTTCAGTTTATATAATTCTTATAAATATTAGACAAGGTTACAATATTAATAATAATCTATTTGAAATCATTCAGTATTCCTCGTTACGGTATGGGAAGTTCCAGCAATTTGCCTTAAGGCACGATGCCATACACCCCACTAGTTGCAATGTAAGATTGCATATCTTTATTGTAGAAAATATCAGATTACACTGTTGCTTTAAATATTTTAGGCGAAATTGCAAGTATGATTTTTGATATTTAATTTATAATTTATTTTGTAAACTTCAGATCAGTATCTTCATTTACTTAAAATACAAAAACGGTTTGCTCGTTTCATTTGTACTTTTTGCTCGTGGAGCGTTACCTTTCTGATCATTGCATTGTATAATAATTTGTCTCACATGCTTTGCATAAGTGATACATAATTTGCCCTAAAAAATTTCTAGGCGTCGGTCATTGTATTCATCGGTCATTAACATTAATTATCGAGTTGAGCATTACCACATCGGTATGAAAAGGAGACCGACACTTTTGCCGTCTGAAATGTTTAGCAACTATAGCAGGCATGGCCAAGTATTAGAACTTTAGTCTATTCGTCATTCAAACTCATGTTGAGTCCCCGCAAATGCGAATTGTTTCTCTTTGTCTATCAACTCATTTTCAATGTAAAAGTAGACAAAAGCATATTAATGTTAACCAGTGGTGTTGTGCTAATATTTTTTTTGTCGGAACGCTAAAATTTAAAATCCGGTTCATACACCGGTTAAAAAAAATTGATATATTTCGATAAGAACTTACAAATCTAATATATTACCTTCTTATATAATTAACTCTATTATATACAGCTAGTCTATACATTAAATTGTACAAGTATGAGGGAATCATTGAGTACATAATTTATATTCTTTAATAACATTAATTATATTTATTGTGATATTATTTGTATTCATTAATATTTACAGGTATATATTATGATATAAAAGTACTCAAGATTTATTACAATACTTCATAAGACTTAACCTAATAATATGATAAATAACCTATTACCTATCTTACTATACTATATTATTGTATATCATAGGTAGATATCTAT
>NW_020539725.1:45488008-45503241 GCF_003426905.1 Ctenocephalides felis | reverse complement strand
TCAGTAAAGCTATTAAAGACTACAGCTATTGTATTTAAAAATTACAAGTTTTACTTAAAAAAACCTAAAAATAAAATAACCAAAGTTAACTCAAAGTCGAAGCAAAGTTCGGAGGTCGCCTATAGGCGAGTGCAAACAAGTCATGTGGATGTCGCCTATAGGCGACATTCGTAGCGAAAAGGTACATTCTAGAGATGGGCTTATCATATCCGAAGCCGGATCGTTTAGGATTTGACTCCGCTTCAGAGAGGAGTTATATCCACTTAACAACTCTAACACTCCTGGATTAACATAATACTTGACACAAATGTGTTCTCTAGTGTGTTGTTAACATATCTCAGGACTTTGGAAATAGTTCAAACATTTTTGTTCATTTTATTATGATAATTACTATTTCATGCATTTCAATATGCATACAAATCTCAAAATTGACAAAAACTTGGAATCAAAATCAATTTTGTAATTAGTTTTGAAGAGAAAATATAGAATTCTTTGAATATGTTCATTTTATATGAAAATAATGCAGTGAACCTTATATATGAAATATGAACAAATCTTTGTGTATAATATTTTCACAAAAATAACACCTCACATTCTTTTATTTTCTTTTGATAATTAATTATACATCAGGTAGTTTTATTAGCATACTATTACTTTTACACAATTATAAAATCATAATTGTATAAAAGTATAATATAATACTAAATATTTTTTAGCTGGTTGTATACCATTGAAAGAGCTCATTTTTGGACAATCATTATCGTACACATAATATAGAATACAAAATAACATTATTTTGGTACATTATATACTTCTAAAGTGCTAAAACTGGCTGTGAGACGAGAAAAAAACAACTTTTTTCGACCCAAATCTTTGTATTAGTAAAAAATCTCAAGCAAATATCTGCACATGTTAACAAATTTAGTACCTGTTTAAGGAAGTCGGATATGACAAATCCTGTGAGACAACTCCACTCGGATTCACTCCGAGGGAGGAGTTGTATCCGAGTGAGTTACCCATCTCTAGTACATACATATTTAGTACATTTTATATCTAAAAAATACCTTAGTTGATTAATTTGTTCCTTATATGAGCATATTATTATCAACAGTGGCGGCGCTAGACCATTCGTGGGCGTCGGCGAAATTCGTTTGCGAGGCCCCCCTTTTTTGCCAGTTGCAAATTGACTAGTGGTACATGGCATCGTGCCTTAAGGCAAATTGCTGAAACTTTTCGTGCCGCAATTTAAATTTTGAAAGCTTTAAAAAAATTGAAAAGTGAAAGAAATTGACTTTTTTTAATTTGAAATATTTTGTTGAAAATTTCGAACTTTTTTCCAAAGCAATCACGTTGTGTTAGCTGCTTAGAGACGAAATATCGAAGCGCGTAAACACCGCGTTGCAGTCTAACTTAACTCACTATTAATTAAAATCTTTATAAAATATCTGATAATTTGATGTGCATATGCCAAATGGCCCTTGTTGTGCTTTTTACTGGATTCCAAAACCGCTAGACCTGCCTTCCTAAAAATGTAATCAGTTTGGCACTTTTGCCCCGTATCTTCAAAACGGCTTATCCTGCCTTTGCCAAAAACTAATCAGCACGTCTTCTTACCTTCAATACATGTCAAATGTTTTCTGAATTTTTCAAATTGGTTGATCCATGTTCGTGAAATCGTCGACGAAAATTTGCCAAGATGTTCAGAAATCTTTGAAGATATATAAAAATTTTTGTTTTAGATTTTTTTGCGATTACTATAACTGTATATGAGATTTATTTTTAATCAGATAAATACACCAATTGAAATAGACAAAAATTGCACAAGTTGAAATAAACAAACTCTTCGGCAAAAATGGTTTGTTGTCCAGCTATTAAAAAAGCACTAAAATTAAATAATTATCGCGAAAAAGTTTCCTTTTTCCCAACCATTTGATTAGCAAATTTTATGTTTTTCGATCATTATGAATAAAAAATGGTTGGAAATCACCGACTTAATAACTAATTAGACAAAATTTTGCAATCTGCAAGTGATTAATTAGATTTAAAAAATCTATGTTCATACTAATTTGAGTGCACAAATCCGCACATCACATAGTAGGTACACATGGTCTAAAAGCTCGTCCCATTATTCTAAAATTTAATGATTTTTTATAATTAATCATTTATCGTAGTTCCATAAAATTTATGTTAGATGATACTAACAAGTTTTTTTTGAAAAAAGATTTTACAATAAATTACGAACAAACTGTGCGGTCGATCTTGAGGAAAAACAATTCAGCACGATCGCCAACTGAAAACTTTCGATCAGTTTTTGAATTTTTAAAATTGGTTCAAAAATGTCAAAATGTCGTTTTTAAGACGCTTTATTTTTTTGTCGCCGACATCAGAGCAGATCAACCGATTTAAAGGATTTAAAAAACATTCGATTCGTGTTGATAAATTCTCAAAGGCAGGTTTAGCGGTTCCGGAGATACAAAAAAAGTTTAAATGGTTATCAATTTTATTTGAAAGAACTAATCATCCCAATAGAATGTTTAAAAAAATATATTGCTTGTGTTGACGGTGTGAAACAATGATTAGTTTGAAATTAACAGTTTTTGTTATTATCTCATTGTTATTTCTCATTGATCAATTTTTATTGATCATTGATTACTTTTATTCCTCGAATATTTAATTACTGTTTCGATACGTTAAGATTCCCACTCGTATGTATTTCCAAAGAGAACGATGATTTACATAGTGCTCACATAAGAAATACACAAATATTAACAACCGGAGAATTAGCACGCGCGAAGTTGTTTAGATTTAATAATCTATAGTGTTGACAGACGATATTAGATAATGTCCATGAAAGATAAGAGAGTAAAATGAGTGCCTGTAAACCACTAATCACCTTTTTTATTCGCACATCCGTATGAAAATTAACTAAATTTTAAATAATTAAATTTTTCCGGGGCCTCTTGCGAGGCCCCCCCAGGCGCGAGGCCGTCGGCGGCCGCCGACACCGCCGACGCCTAGCGCCGCTACTGATTATCAATTACACCACATCTTCATTTTTGACGCCCTCCCAAATGATATTTTTTTTAAGAAACACGTGTTATAAAAATGTATTGTGCTTGAGAAAGTTATACATTAGATTTTTTGTAATTAAGATTTTGAAAATGATACATTTATTAATTAAAACTTATATTTTTTAGGAGGCAGCATCATGTAGAACGTAAACGTAACAACGGCGGTGCTCCAGGTACGCAAAGGACCTCTATGCAATCAAAATATTTGACAACCGTGATTCCGTACCACGCCGAAGCTGGCACACCTGACAATCGCGCGCTCAGCGTACTCATCAAAAGTAAGTACATTTCAAATTTATCGATTACTTATTTCGATTCGCTTATTTAAATTTTTAGCTATTTTTATTGCCACCACGGTACATACTCACCCCGTTATTGGGTGAAGGTTAGCTGTATACACAATTTGGTCTAAAAGTGTTTGATCGTGTTCCCATACAGAATTGGCTTCATCTTGGTATTTAAATGATTGATGCCATTTTATAGATTTTTGCGAAAAAATCCGATATACTAATTTTCAACTCCCTAGCCCGTCATTTGGCCGAAATATCATTGAAAATATGCGAAAGTGGTCCTGTTCGCGCCAGAACCTCGTTAAATGTCGCCTCTGGCAATCCTGAATGAAAAAGAGTTTGGATATAATCGCTAATCATGCGGGTGAACAGGGTCTCGCGGTCTCGCTTGTCACGTACGCCATTTCACTTGTTTTCCGTATGAGTTTTGTTGAATTTTCCGAGTGTTCGATGTTATTTGTGTGAATAAATACGTTATTAATCGCAGCCAGTATTTCTTATTATGCTTCTGGAGTCAATTTCTACCTTAGTATCCATTCCTTATAGCGATCTGAGAATTTCAGACTTCAAGCCACCATCCGACTGGGCCGCCAGCCAAGCAGAGAACGAGTATTTTTCCTTAATATATTTAGTTATACAAAATCATCGGAATAGCTATTGAGTCAAATTCAATTAGCTATTCCGAAGGGGTCTAACCAACCCCCATCCGTAACAGGCCCCTTTTTTCAGAATCACTTTTTGTCACAACTGTAAAAGATATCGACAAACAAATAACGGATGTTGTGGACTATATTATTAATAACAAATATTGTTGAAAAATTATTTTTTATTCTATAAACAAGTGAAAAAATGTGTCTATTTCAAACTTTCGGGTCGTGTGATTGTTTGGACTAATATTTAATTAGCATCGTTAGAAAGGCTATTCATTTTTCTTATGTTATCCCAAATTTAATTTTAGTCCATGTGGTAGAACACATTCAAAAGTTATGTGCTTGTTTACAGTTGTGACAAAAAGTGACTCTGAAAAAAGGGGCCACTTTTGCAAATTTTCAATGATATCTCGGCCAATTGATGAGCTACTGAATTCAAAATTGGTATACCGAATTTTTTCGAAAAAATCTATGAAATGGTATCAAAATCATTTAAATACCAGGATGGGGCCAATTCTATATGGAAACATGACCAAACCCTTTACTTCTCGGTAGGAGTTGAACTCGGTTTCAAGATCATATAATTTACTAAATTAAGTATTTCTGTAGAAGGAATCTAAAACGAGTAACTTGTTAAGCATCAATATGCTTAACTTTATTCATTTTTATTATCCATAAACGTTAACTATTATAAAACTAATGGTTTCTATCTATGAATTTTAACGATCAGAGCGTTTATTTTGAAATTTATTTCAAAATTCAAAGAATTTAATTAACGCTTTGGAACAAATGATAGAAACTTTAAAGTTTAATGCAAGTTTATTGAGAATATTTAGAAATAATAAGAACAAATAAAATAAAATTTATATATGCTTATAAAAATGCATATGTAAATATTGTTATATTTGTTATGCTAACTCTAAAGTATTTTCTGACAATGAGTAATTTTATTACGATTTTAATGTCAAGCCTTAACTTTAATTACACAGGTCCAAAAATGTTGTCTGCAGTAGGTGTACAGCATATGTTTTATAATAAAAAAAATTGAAAAAAAAACGACAGATTCTTTGATCGAGTGATTTTCTGCATGATGATTAAAATCTTATTTTCTTTCGATTTCTGTCTCGTTTTACCTTAAGTTGCTATTTAATTTCACTTACGTAATTTATTGAGTTTATTTTGTATAATTCAGCAGTAATTTGCACTTATTTACTACATAATGCTTTTGGCAAATTTGCAATTGAATATTTGAAAATGTTCTTGTTAATTACTGCTGTATTATACAAAAAAACTCAATAGTTCATTTAAGTAAAACTTAATAGTCATTTGAGGTACTAAGGACCAAGAAATTACATAAAATATAAGGTTTCATTCAAGGTTCAGCATAAAATATCATGCTGAACAATTACTAGATTGGACCTCTGCCGTTTTTGTCATTTTTCTCAATTTTTTGTAGTTTGACCCCCAATTTTAACTTCGAATTCGTGTTCAGCGGTAAAAACTACATTGGAAAACATATGTTGCGCATCCAATACAGACAACTTCTTTCGTGGACCTGTGTAATTATAGATTGAAATTACTCGTCAAATTATTGATATTCAGTCATTAAAATTTTGATTGATAATATTTTTAATATTATTTCTTCTCAGTTTTGAAAGCCATCAATGAAGACAGCCCTACCGTACCCACCCTGCTCACAGATTACATTCTGAAGGTTCTTTGTCCAACATAAATTTTGCTATCAAGCCGCTAAATAATATAAGTTATAGAAAAACGTTTTAAAGTTTTGAACAAAACAAGTTTTAAAACTTAGGATTAATGTAATATTTTATGACCATCATCACATTTTTAAAATAATGCATTTTTGGCAGCTTATGTTCAGCATACTTATTCAAAAATTTTACTTATCAATTTATTCAAATATATTTTTTCTGAGAATATAATTAACATGAGTACAAAGAAGATTCTATATAAAAAATATCTACTTATCTATGCAATTAAACACATCACATAAGAAGAATAAAAATTTAAATATTAAATAATTTTGGCGTCAGAATGTTTTCATCATAAATATTACAATTAGCTTTAATATTCCTTAGTCAAAAGTTTGATAAGGACTGCTTTGCTGTGTTATTTTTAATTAAGTTATATATGTACAAATATTTAAGTAGTTTTTCTCAAATTTTATTTATAAGTTATTTGCAGTCGTAATTTATATCTGGTATGTGTGAGATGCATTTATTCGCATCAAGTATGTTCTATTTCGTAATTCTATTACAAAGAAAATATTTTTCTGATAAATAATGTATGGTGCATTGTGTATTATTTATTATGAAAAGTAGGCAAATTTTCGATATTGCGACGATATTTTAATGCGATTATCTTTTATTTTTCAATTTATACATATTTCTTTGAAATTAATCAAGGAATGAAAAAATGAGTTGCAACAGTAACAATTTGCGTATTTTGATTATCCGTTCTTGTGCATGTATTGAATTAGACTACTTGCACAGTTTAGCAAAGTTCGAAATACAAAAATAATTTGAATGGTTAATAATTATAGTCTACTCAAAATAATAATTTTTAATAATAATTTGTATTATAAACAAAATACAAAAATACAAGTAATTATTTACAGCAAATGTTATAAAGTTTTTTGGCATAAATTAATTAAATTACTGATTTTTATACAACTCATTTTTTTAATGATTGATTATTATCATTCACTTTTACTCATATAGTGCAAGTTAAGATAATGCTAAATAAATAAATATATATAACAGATATTAAATAAAATATATTTAATAAAAATGTCTTTCAAAACGCTAATTAAAAATATGTGAGCTTTGGCACTCATTATAAAATAAATTATGCAAAGAATATTGATGCATGATGCTATAAATATGTGATGTTATTGAAAATATAAGATTTTAACATATAATCCAAATGTCACTTTAATTAAAAACTTGTAAAAATAATCGGTACGATTCAGTTGTTTCTAATTGTGTAATCAATCAGTGAAGCTAGGAATTAGGCTATTGACTTTCTGATTTTATCTAAATGAATATAGAAAAGAAAGATTTATTTATTCTATAAATTGGTTAGCCATGTTAAGCGTAATTACATAATTGTAATGGTAATATTACATAAAATTGCTCAAACGACCGTTTTCATACCTTTATTATAATCATTATTTATCAAAATCAATTTTAGTGTTTTATTATTATATCTAATTTTCATGTTTGCAATTCTTGAGCAAGGGCAATTCTATTTATTCCTGATTTAGATTTTAAATTTGATTGTACATATTTTCGAAAATTTTAATTTTAAGTAAGTTAGTTTTATGTAATTATTGTAAATTTATATGTATATTTTAATTTATATTTATTACATGATAAAATAACATTGACAAGTTTACATTTGTATATTTGATATAGTATATATTAAATGTCACTAAATAATAAGAAAAGCTGTATGTGCCATAGGTGCTATATATTATATGTGAATCTCTTGCCCAGTTGTACAGATAATTGTTTCTGCAAAAATAATTTTGGTTATATTGTTTTTTTTCTCAGGTAATTTATTTAAGAAGGTTTATAAAATAGATATTTAGCAATAATAAATATATATATGTGCAATTTTTGTTATCATCAATGTAATATATTTTATTATAATCACATGCTATTTATAAAATAAAGGAAGGCTTATCGAAAAGTTAGACTTATAACATTAATAATGCGGGATTATTACCTTCAAGCAGAATCATAGTTTTTACTCCTGAATCTAGTCAATGTAGTAAAAAATTATTGCTCGACGAATCACTGAAAAAGTTGATAAAATTCTTAAAAAATTATAGCAAGATAAGTAAATCAGCTTTGTCGATATTAGGAGGGTACTAGCCATTGATCAGAAAATTATTTTGAACCAATTATATAAAGCTAAGTACAAAAGGAAGCTCAATGTATGGATCTTCATGAGTTGGACGCGAAGATGCAGTAATGGCAGTAATGGCAGTATGTTTTTAATAGCTCTTTTCAAACTTATATAAATTAATTGAAACAAATTGATAGTATGATATTCCCAGAATAGGTGTATACAAATTGTATCTTTATGTGAAAATCAATGCAGGTATTTAGGTCAAATAAAGCAAATTTCCAAATTAAAAAAAATTTTGGACGCGAAGAACTTAGACCGAATCAACGTCTGCGATACTTAGACCGAATCAACGGCTGCTGAAATGCATTGAAATCGAACCATTTCTGAAACATTTAATAACTGGTAAGAAAATGTAGCTACTTTTTATCTAGATAATATACGACAATCGGAGTCGAAATAAATCATAGATCAGTGAAGATGAGCGACGACAAACGTTTACAAGTCAGGAATGATACTAAGAAAGGTGATGCTGTCTTTGTGGTGGGACTAGAAGGTAATTGTCAATCGTGATCTTGATCTTGACCAGTTGGTCAGACCATTAATTATGAATCCAACTGTAAATAAATAGAAAGATTGAGCCAGACAATTGAAAGAAAGCGTCCTTAATTGAAGATATTGTCTTCCATTATGACAAAGCCCGACCATACACTTATTTGATCACCTGCCAAAATTTGCGAAAGCTTAGTTGACAAATTTTTATGCATCCACCGTGTACTCCAGACATAGCACCCTCCGACTATTTCCGATCTCTGCAAAACTATCTTAATGGAATTAATCTGATTTCGAAAAAAGCGCTTGGTTCAGTTTTTCAACTAGAAACCACAGAGGTTCTTCACCGGTGGCATCATGGATCCACTAGAAAAATAGCGAAACTTTGTTGATAAATAATATACTATTTAATACATATACTACTATACATATTTAATTTGGATAAATATATTTTCACCCTATAAAAAATCTTTGATTTTCACTAAATAAACGAAACGAACTTACTACTACTTGACCCAATACTAGGATTAGGTTCAAAAAAATTTTTGGCAAAATAGCGACTGTTTGAAAAAAAATTCTTAACGCTTTTTTGAGTTTCTGGATTTTTCGTTTAGATAGTAAAAATTGAAATTCGTGGAGGAGGCTAGTATATACTACAGTGAAGTCTATGAAGAAGATTCTCTGAAACTTTCAAAAGTTAATCGGCCCAGTAGAAATCGAGAAATCGTGTACATCGGATTGAAAAAGAGAGTTTAGAGAAAAACGCGTTTAAAGTTTCGCAAAGAGAAGGAAACAGAGGAAATTAGGAAGGGCAAATAGATGTATCTCCGCGATAATAATTTCTAATTTTAAAAATCCTCTCGTACATATATTCTTGGTCAGTTAATAGCCCGGTCAATTTAAATCTAAAATCAGGGTGGAGGTTACTATAATTCATAATAGGCTGTAACTTGGCAAGATTAAAATACAATAATAAAAGTAATTTTAAAAGTCCTCATCGATCCTATGCGAGCTAAAAGAATGGCATAAGGTCAAAGGTAAAAAAATGACCCTTGCGATATTTAGCTAAATGGTCAGTTTTATTGCAAAATCACCCGAAACTATATTGTCGAGCATATAATTATGTACAAAAAATGCATCATTACTTTTTTTGCTCAGAGCCACCGTTTTAAAGATATATCGCTTTGAAAAAAAACGTTTAAACGCCACCTACGAGGTAGTGTGCTTAGCTCGTTTTTATAAGCTTGAAATATGAAAACTAGTAGGGCGCATGGTGGCATCGTGCCTTAAGGCAAATTGCTGAAACTTCCCGAAGCAATTTTTTTTTTTTTAAAAAAAAAGATTAACATTTTTGAAAAAAAAATTACTCTGAAAAATTAGATTTTTGAGAAACTATACATTTTTGATAAAAAATTACTTTCTTTTGACTTTTTGAAGAAAAATTTATTTTGAAATATATTGAAAATTCTGAACTTTTTTCAAAGCAATCGTACTGCTTTTACTGCATAGAGACGAAACATCGAAGCGCGTAAGCGCTGCGTCGCCGTCTAACGGATAAACATTGGTACGAAACCCATAAAAATGTACTTATTATTAAAATCAAAATTCATACTTATTATTAAAATCTCTATAAAATATCTAATAAATTGATGTGCATATGTCTAATGATCATTTTTGACCGCCAAATGGCATTTTTTTTTATTTTTTTACTGGATCTCCGAAACCGCGAGACCTGCCTTCATGAAAATTTGATCAGTTCTTCATCTTGTTAATACAAGCAAAATGTTTTTTGAATTTTTAAAACCAGGCGCGTTCTCTTAAAAACCGTGTTACCGTTTTGGCACTTTTTGCCCCGTATCTTCGGAACGGCTAGACCTGCCCCTGCCAAAAACTAATCAGCACGTATCCATATCAGTACGAATAGAATGTTTTTTGAATTATTTAAATCGGTTGATCGGTGTTCCCGAAATCGTCGACGAAAATTTGTATCCGCACACACAACACCCGCACACACTGACACACACACATACATCCATTGTTTCTTAGGTATGCCAAAATGTTCAGAGACCTCTGAAACGTAAAGTTATATAAAAATTTTCATTTTCGATTTTTTGCGATTACTATAACTTGCCCTACGGGAAGTTAATAACAAAAAAAAAACGATTTTTTTGTATTTCTACACTAGAATACCCCCTTAATGCAAAATGCTACCCTTCTTTTATATATACTCTTCCTTTATCTGCGAAGCTACTTACACTAATTATAATTAAATAACTTATCTACAATGTTTTATGTCACACACGAACTTTTCATAGATAAAAGAAGAGTATATGGAACCTTCTATCTAAAGTCTATTTATAAAAGTTATTAGTAAATAATTAGATATTTATAAATGGTAACATAAAAGCATAGCTGGGCATTAACTCGTTTAATCCGTTAATCGTTAATTAACGAAGTTAACATTTTGATTAACGGATTAACTTTTAAGTTAACTTTTAAAATGTTAACGGACACGTTAACTTCCGTTAAAATGCGAGAAGTCCGTTATCGTTATCCAATGCCTACTATTTACCGCACGGCACAGCTTTAGCCAATGCCTTATTAAACGGCATAGAGAAAGATTTGGACTACTCCTGAATGATGAACAGTGCCAACTTGCCGCGGCATTTCACCCAAAGTTTCGGTTAATGTGGCTGGAAACGTATGACAGCAGTAGAGAGGAATGCAGTAAGAAAATGCACGGAAAAAAAGGTAGAAGATGCCTTATGGCAAGAAGCAGCGAAAAATTCGAAGGACAGAGATATTTTAGGTGGCGGAGGGAACAATGCGAGTAACAATGATGATGACGAGAAGGAAGACTTTTTCAATTCTGTCACTCAGTCTATAGAAAAACCAAAGAGCTACAAACTCTTTAAAGAATAAAGCGCAAATTCTCGTTAAAATGTGGCTGGATATGAAATCAAAAGACTCGTTCAACGATGCTGCATTCCTCGGGGAACAGATATTCATAAATCTATTTATTAAATACAATACTGCTATACCCTCAAGCGCTGCAGTTGAACGTTTGTTTTCCACGGGTAAAGACATTTTGACACCAAAACGAGCCTCGCTTTCAGACGAGAACTTCAACATGTTAATGTTCATGAAGGGGAATATGCACCTTATGCCCGACGCTTAACCCGTCGCGCGTTTCCTATTTTTCGCAAAAACTAGCTGTAAATGGAATTCTGTCTTAAGGCAATTAAGGCATCGTTCCTTAAGGCAAATTGCTGGTACTTTCCGTACCTAAAATTATTATTTTTTTAAAAACGATTAACATTTTTGAAAAAAATTTACTTCGAAAAAATAAGATTTTTGAGAAAATATAAACTATGGACAAAAAATTAATTTTTTTTGAAAAAAAAAATGTTTTTCTTATTTTGACATATTTTGGAAGATCTGAACTTTTTTCTAAAGCAATTTTACTGCTTTAGGACTGCATAGAGACAAAATATAAAGCGCGTAAGCGCCGCGTCGCTGTCTAAAGGATAAACATTGGTACGGAACCCCAGAAATGTAAATAAAATTTATACTTATTGTTAAAATCTCTATAAAATATCTGATAATTTGATGTGCATATGTCTAATGATCATTTTGACCGCCAAATGGCATTTTTTTTACTTTTTTCATTAGATCTCCGAAACCGCTAGACCTGCCTTCGTGAAAAATTGATCAGTTCTTCATAATTGTCAATACAAGTAAAATGTTTTTTGAATTATTAAAATCGGACGCTCCGTTCTCTTAAAAACTGAGTTACCGTTTTTGGCTCAATTTTGCCCCATATCTTCGGAACGGCTAGACCTGCCTTTGCCAAAAACTAATCAGCACGTCTTCTTATCAATACGAATCGAATGTTTTTTGAATATTCAAATCGGTTGATCCGTGTTCCCGAAATCGTCGACGAAAATTTGTATCCGAATACACATACATACACACACACACATACATCCATTTTTTTCTAAGGTATGCCAAAATATTCAGAAACCTTTGAAACGTCGAGAAATGCAAAAATTTTCATTTTCGATTTTTTGCGATTACTATAACTTGCCCTACGGGAAGTTAAAAAAACTCTTTCCCTTTATTTAGAAAAAAATTCTTGTAAAAACAATACGCAATCATAAAAACGGAAAGTTGACCAATAGCGTTATCACGGTATGTGATAATGTGCCATTTTCCTTATACACACGGAAGTGTGCATAAAACGCGCGAGGGGTTAAATTACACATTTGAATTATACAAGTATTTTGTTTTATTCAGAACCTGTTAACTTCCAGAACCTAAACTAATAAGTTTTTAAGTTCACTAACGCAACGATATAAAAATGTAATTTTACACATATTAACGGATTAACGATTAACGTTAACTTGCGTTAATTCTTCCGAAATGTAACGCTTTAACGTTTAACGAAGTTAACTTTTTTTGTAGCGGATTAACGATTAACGAAGTTAACTATTTGATTAACGGTGCCCAGCTATGCATAAAGGTACATTTGATCACTTCTTGTTTGAATTAAACAAGTTTCTAATTTAAATTTGAAATACCGTTAAATGCATAGACGTCCAGAAATTTAATTCATCTTTGGTCACCTGTCTCAACTCTTCATACTCTTCTTGTATCTATGCACCTGTCACCTGTCAGCTTATTAAAAAATAACCTCTCTTTTCTTACAGCAAAACTGAAAGCTGAAGAGCATTTTTAGAAGAGAATGATGAATGACTGACCTGAAATAATAAATATCATAACTGCCTGTGTGATTTTTTCATTTGTGTGTTATACGATCTTTAAATAAATAAAGCTTTCTTAAAAATGCCGCTAATAATCATGACAGGAATACCCAGTAGTGGAAAAACTCATCGAACACTAGAAATGAAAAAATATTTCGAGGAAGAAAGAAAGAAAACAGTACATGTGGTTTCTGAATTTGAAGCCGTCACAAAATCAGGTTATTCAAAAAATGATATTTATCTTGATGCCCAAAAAGAAAAAATCGTTCGGGGCATTCTAAAATCTGAAGTTTTTCGATTATTGACGAAGGATAATGTTGTTATTCTAGATGGAGGAAATTATAATAAAGGTAAAGGTTACGAAGAAGATTTAAATAATATGTAGCATTTATCAATTAATGACATTTACTTATATTAAAAACATCTATGTTTTATATGAAACATCTTCTATTAATTATTTATTATTTGTAAAGGATACAGATATGAATTATATTGTGGGAGCAAAGCTGCACGAGTTCCTCAATGCACAATTTGGACATCTATATCTAAAGATGATGCTTGGAAGTTCAACCAAAATTCCAACCTTCCATATACAAAAAGTTTTTGATGAGCTTTGTTTTCGGTATGAAGAACCTAATCCAACAAATCGTTGGGATTCTCCTTTATTTGCAATATTTCCTGAGGATGAGTGCAAGTTTGATGAAATTTATATTAGTGTATTCGAAAAGAAGCCACCTGCTCCAAATTTATCAACACAAAATGTGAGTATTTTACTTTAAGTTAATTTTAGAAAACGGGCAACTGTTATTTACATATATATATATTATATATAATATATATATATATTTTACATAAAAACTCATTGAAATACAATGAGCTATAGTATTTGATAAAATATTATATTAACACTATTATATATATATATATATATATATATATATATATATATATATATATATTATTATATTTGATTTCTTTATTTATAAATGAAAATTAAGCTAAAACATTGATGTGAAAACTATTATAATGTTTTTGTGATATTCTGGATACTAATGATATTGGAGGACATAACGAAGATAATTATAAATTTATTTATTTTCATTTGAATTCATACTGAATTAGCTTTAGTTTTTTTTAACATACTGAAACATTCAAACTGCAACTGCAAACTGTCTTTAGTTTTATCTAAAGAAGGAAATATTAAAATCAAATAAATTTTATGCCTGATGTTCTATAAATTATTTTTTAATGATTTTTCATTTTTCAGCCCCACTGAGTGCACCAAATTTTCTTTATGAAATGGACAAAATTACTCAGGATATAGTTGGAAATATCATTACAAATCAGAAAATGGGCAATTCTGGTCCATATAAATACCAGGTTAAAAAGGTGTAGTTATAAACTATCCCAGCGACATTACAATTGGACAATTATCAAGACTTAGGAGACAGTTCTTAACATACAGTAAAATGCATACAAATACTTCTAGTATAGAGAAAATTCCACAATTGTTTGCCCAATTTTTAAACTCTAATTTAAATTAAAGCCAGTGTACAGTGTAAGATTTATACATATATATTTTTTTCTCTTGTATATACAAAGATTAAACTGTTGTTAAAGCGATTTTAATAAAAATCTATAATATAGTTTTATTTATCTGACCTGTAAATATTTTAAACAAAAAATATTTGATATTATTTCATAACGATTAAAGCTTTTATATTTTTACCAAAACAAGTTAGTTCTTAAAATTAATTTGCTTCATTAATATATGTCATGAGATCAATTTTAAGCACCATATGGCCATTGTCAATTACTTCATTTTCAGGTTTTTGCACACAAGAATACACTTTTATATTCACTTTGTTGCATAGATCGTGGATTTTGAGCATATTTTGTTTGGACATCTGTTTCTACTTTCTGAAACATATTTAATAATATTTTTATATAAACTGAATTCATCTCTAAGCAAACTCAGCTCATTCAAAGATTTAATATTAATATGAAAAATTTAAAATCTTAAATAAAACTAAT
>NW_020539725.1:45363122-45487008 GCF_003426905.1 Ctenocephalides felis | reverse complement strand
AAAAAAATTTGGTCAAAAAAATTTTGGTCAAAAAAAGTTTGACCCAAAAAAATTTTGGTCAAAAAATTTTGACCCAAAAAAATTTTGGTCAAAAAAATTTTGGTAGAAAAAATTTTGACCCAAAAAAATTTTGGCCAAAAAAATTTTGACCCAAAAAAATTTTGGTCAAAAAAATTTTGACCCAGAAAAATATTGACCCAAAGAGTTGGTCAAAAAAATTTTGACTCAAAAAAATTTTGGTCAAAAAAAAATTTGACCCAAAAATTCTGGTCAAAAAAGTTTGGTTAAAAAAATTTTGGCCCAAAAAAATTTTGACCCAAAAAATTTTGGTCAAAAAAATTTTGGCCCAAAATATTTGTCAAAAAAATTTTGGTCAAAAAAAATACGAAATAAAAATTTTTTCTCAAAAAAATTTTGGTCGAAAAAATTTTGGGAAAAAAAATTTTGTCAAAAAAAATTTTTGTCAAAAAAAAATTTTGAAAAAAAAATTGGAAAAAAAAATTTTTGCGAAAAAATGTTTTTTGGAAAAAAAATTTGGTGACCGATGTTCTAATACCCGTATAGGAACATGCATTCTTTATATTTAAGAGAATGTGCTATTGAAAAATGCATATGAATGAATTATGGGCGCGACATCTATCGCATATGTAGTAAACTTTGTAGCTATGTAACTACTATGTAATACTAATTATTATAATATTAAAATTATATAATAAAAATAAAGTTATCTTAATAATAATGAAGATATCCTTGTGCAAGAGAAAAAAAACTAAGTTGGAAACTTGATTTGTATTGTGTAAGTCCAAAGTTAAGTAAAACTGACTGAATTAAAATGAACTAATTAAGACTTGAGTATAGATTAAAGTAAGTGAAAAATGAAATCCAACAAAAAGTACATAGTACTAAGTGCAATGAAACAGCTACTAGGTCGTTATTTCATAATCACCCTTGTAGTATTTCTTCTGCCGAATGCATTTATGTTTGGCAGCATCTCGTTATGTTTAATAATAACTGGAAGAATAACTAGTATTTATGTATAGGAAAAACCAACATTTTTCCCTCAATATTTTATATCAATCCAACTCGGAGATCGACGACGACTTTGAAATCTGTCGCGACCGCTAGTCGACTAGAGCCCCGGTCGACCAAAGTCGGATCCAAAAAAGTCCAGATGAGACGACCCAATCAGATTCTGCTCCTGGCAGAAGCAATTGATTGCTCATTTAAACAAAATGAGCAATCTCAACAAAAACTTGAGTTGACACTCAATACATAGTACCAAGTGCAATGAAACACCTGCTAGGTCGTTATTTAATCACCCTTGCAGTATTATACAAAAAATACATCATAACAAATTTCTAATTTTAAAAATATAAAATTCTGCATAAAAATATAATATCGGCGCAGACATCGCGTGACAAAAATCGACCAATCGGGTTCTGCTCCAAAGGATCTCCCGTCACGGTGCTAACAAAGATGGACAAAATTTCTGGGTTAAAACAGGAAAAAAAACGCCCTAAAAAAAATTCGGGAAAACTTCTTTCGAAAATTCATTTTTTTAAATCTTTATCAGAAACATTTTTATAAAGTCGGATTTCCTAGAATAAAACATAAACATCTCCTTCAAAAGGTTAATAAAAGATAGCTAAAATTACTAATAAATAATTATATTGCAATATCAATATACAACACTTATCACATTACTTTTGTGCATCCACTAATATATTGATTGCACGCTAGTAAAATAGAACTCCGTATGTTAAAAAAAAACAAATATATGAAATTATTAAAAGCAAAAAATTATCACACAGTTCACTATTAATTAAATAAAAAATCTTCTAAGCTCCAAATAATAAATTATTCCTTTGTTATTTCAACATTTCATTCATATAATATTGGAATTGATGTTTTTACTTTCATTACCTCTAATTATATTTTGATAAAAGCGCTTTTTTCAACATAAATTGATCATTTTAACCACTTAATGCTCACATTTTTTAAAAACTTACTGTCAAAAAATCATAATATTTTTTATATTATTACAAATGAAGGAATCGTGTCGCAGACCAAACGCGTTGATGTATAATTATATTTGAAGTAATAAAGTTATTGGATTTTCTTACATTAATATATGCAATAGAATATATAAAATTTTATAAATCTCTTTTGATGATGTGCGACAAATTGAGCGACAAATTGAGTTCGGCTGTAAGCATTAAGTTGTTAAACCATACACCTTACACTAGTGTAATGTCTATGGGTTAAACACTAAAATCATCACATGTAATTTTTCACTTTTCAAAAAATCATGTATTATATGATACTTTATCTAGATTATTATTAAAACTATCTAAATAAATTGCAGCATAAAATATTCTACAGTTGAATTATAATATATTTAATATAAAATTTAAATAATTTTCATTATTTACATAATTGATGGCAGAAACAGTTCTTACATTTTTCTAAAATAACTCCAAAAGTACTATTATTAATCAGTAAAAATATTACTAAATAACTTTGTGCCTATACATGAAAATATAACATCTAATATGTAGGTTTCTCATGCTCAAGAAAAATTTTATTTCTTCTTGAGCTGAAAAATGCTTAAAGCTGACTTGTTTCTCCTATAAAGACAACATCAAGATTTTAGCGTATCTATAATTTGAAACATTTAATACGCATTCTCCCTGATTAATTTAATTTAAGTACTAATCTTAACTAAGATAAACTAAAACTTAATTATTTTCATTTTTCATTTAGTTAAAACAGAAATCCATAAAAATAGAAATTAGCAATACAACAACAGAATAGAAAAAGTAAAAACATCAATAAAACCTTAATAAACAGTTACAGCATTGGATCTTATATACTTCTCCATCAACTTCGTATAATATGCGTTCATATGAAGTAAATCGACAAACTCTGCAAGCAGAGGCTTATAACCGCAAATAGAAAGTTTTAAACAAAATTTATAACAATACAACATTGGATCTTGTATACTTTCCCATCAACTTCGTATAATACCCATTCATGTCAAGTAAATCGACAAACTCTGCAAGCATAGGCTGATAACCGCAAATAGAAAGTTTCAAACAAAATTTATAACAATGTGCTGCTATATCTTCAAAATTAATAAATATTTTTTCCAAATCTTTGAAACGTGAATGTTTAAATTCTGGTTTGTTAGTGCGCGGAATCCATCCTCCGGCATGTAATGTTCGGTTGAATAGTAATATTGTTGTGAAGCAGTTATCAAAAACTTTTCGAATCTTGTTGGAACTCGCGGATTGAAAAGATCTGTAATATTTAAATAACGGTCGAAAATATGTCAAGAAAACTAGGTGCGTAAGTAACAAGTTACATTAGCTTTCCGAAGTGTGTAAGTAATCGGCTTAATTATTGAAATCAGTATAATAATTTATACATTTATAAGTATGGCTAGTTTGTGTAGATCATTATAATGCGAGAAACTATTGCAGATTATTCATGTTGCTAATTTTTGCAAAGATGTTAGTTATTTTCGACAAATGGATTAAATATTACACATTATTGAAAAATTAATACGCGTCTAACACATGCAAGAAGTATTTTCTAACCTTACCACTAATATTTCAATTAAAAATTTCATTAAAATCACAAAAAGTTCTTTAACGATCCATTACAAAGATACGACCCAACAAATCTTTGCCAAAAATTAATCAACACGATTTTCGAATGATATATTGGATTATCATATTTAAAGGAATGCGATATTCAGTTCTATTCAATTTTTGATGGCTTTTAAATTTTTGAAATCGGTGCAGTTTTCTGAAAAAACGCCTTCATAAACTTATACACACTTCTCCTTCGTGGCAAAAATCATTTTATATAAAGGAATCATGCATATGTCATTAAACTCAGTACGCAAAGCTTCAGTGTCAAACGACTCAAAGTAACTTGATACGTCGGAAATAAAATTAGCAAATTCAATTTTTTTGGCGAAAACATAATCTATTGATATTCAAATATATATACTCACAGAAATGATATATGTTTGACATACTGCTTATGTCTCCGGTACAACTCGTCGGCACCTTTGACATCCTGCAGGAGCTTCTCAAACTTCCAGGTCGCTGAATAGAGTACGGAACCAGTCTGATATACTTGCCACGATCGAACGAAATGAGACATGATACCTCGCCATAATTGGACGCTTCGAAACTGCGTTGAGCGCAAAAGATCTTGACCACACGACCTCAGAGCTGAATTCATCGACTACAGAAAAACTATATTCAATAAATCTATTCAATATTATAATAAGCATTAAGAATAAATTATGGTTATTGTAATATGTGAGATAAAGAAACAAACATCTCTGGATACAACTTATTACATTTTAATCATTTCTAACTACACCGAATTTGGACCCCAAAAGTTCTATATGATATTGTCAAAAAAAATGTAATAATAGGATGCAAGGAGTATGAAATATATTAAAATATTCTCAACTATTTGCAGTCAAGTAGTAAATATATAAATTGGCGTTTGAGAAAAAGCTAAATTTAAAATTTCTGTAGATTTCAATATTATTGTTGGGAAATGTAGTTGCTATCTATGATTTATTTTATTATCATTTGTTTATACATCCACAATTTTCTTCGTGAGATAATCTTTAATCGTAATTAAACCATAATTAGTAATTTTCAAATTCATTCTTCTTTACATTTATAAACATCTATGCGTAATGTTTAAAAAAAATATTTTGCATTATGGTAAAACTGAAGAAGACAATCGCTTAACAATCGTTTTTGGTGGGGTTGCTGAATAATCATCTTGACTAGTTTACACTATATATATATATATATATATATATATATATATATATATATATATATATTGTATATCGAAATTAATTCAGCTTTCAATTTTATATTTTACTAGCTGACCCGGCAAACGTTGTTTTGCTGAATAAGGTATACTCTAAACCATTTCTAGAGAATCAAAAATATTTAAAGGTGCGTCCACACCTAACGAACAAACACGAACGAACATAAAAGAACGTACCAGAACGAACGGCAACAGCATAGTGTGGACGCCACGACGATCACGAACGAACATAAACAAACATGGCGAGCAATGTTCCGCAACTTGTCGGTACATCAAAGGGAATTGTTCGTTCATGTTTGAACTCGTATGTGCAATGTGGACGTCTCAAGGAACGCAAACGAACATTTTTGTTTTAATAATTTTAATAATTTAATAATAATTTTAATGATTTAATAAGTTTTAATAATTTAATAATATTTACTTTTAATTATCGTGTACAATTTAAAAATTTTGAATAAATTATGAAATGGTCAAATGACGTAATTTTATCATTCATAAATGAAATAGAAAAGTTTCTTATATTATGGGATACTTAGAACCCTTTTTATAAAGTTATCAGAAAAAAACGATGATGCTTGGGAAAGTGTAGGCAAAACGTTTGGGACGTCAGAAGCTGCAGTAAAGAAGAAATAGTAGTCTTTACAAGTAAATATTAAACTTGTTATCATAAACAGACATTCAACATATATGTTAAGGATGAGATTTTGAAAATCGAGTATAGTTAGCTCAAGCCTGGAATGTTCAGCTTGCTCTGAATATGAATGCTGAGGAAAGAAAACGACTCAAAATATAAATATTAAATACAAAAACTGAGTGAAATTAATTGAATAATTTATTTACAGTATATTTACAAAATATACACAAACAAAAATCACACAAAAACCAGTGAAAATGCCGTATGATTAAAGCTTACATCCATATCAATAATAAAACTGACGTTTCACGGAACATCTACGAATACGAAAATTCAAGCGCTCACTGCTTTTAAGCGTTTGTTCAAGTTCGTTTGGAATTTTTCGCGTTCGTTCGTGTTCCTGTTCGTTCTTCTTTGTATTTTCTTGTTCGACATGTTCGTTCGTGTTCGTTCGTTAGGTGTGGACGCACCTTAATACTTCAGTGTATAAGGATGTGTTGTTTGAATGCTGTATACAATCAGGTATTATAAAAACAATAAACCCCATTAGTTTGTCTATATTTTGTCAATACAATCAAACTGCAAGTTTTATACACTTTCTATAGAAAACATCGTATAATCCAATCCGAGTCTTTTTTGGTCTTTCGGCTTATTAATTACGTTTCAAGTTTTTCAGATTCTTTTTGGATTCTGGATAATACTAATGAGCTTATACAAAATTTTCAAATTTTTGCGAGGAGAGATAAAAAATTAATTAAGTATTTCTTCTTTGACCTGCTTTTTGAAAAGTTTCGATGAATTAAAGTAAATTTAATAAAAAGTATATATGTAGAGCAGGGCGAGACACAAAGGTCCAATTTGACTTTGAGCAAATATAAACTATATTGTGAAAACCATAACAATTATATCACAACAAATAAGACATATCAAACGAACAATTATCTGACTACGTTCAGTAAACTGACTTCTACTTCATCATTGTAGAAATGTGCTTTTTTGATGTCTTCCAAAAATTTGTTATCTAGACCTTTTTATCCTATATGCGGGGTAACTTGTAACGGCAGGTGGCAAAAGGTTTAAAGCCTTATTATAATTTTAAAGGTATTTTATTTTACAAAATAATTACATTTTTAACTAATGCTAAAACTACTGACGGAAGAAAATACTTTTATTATGGATTTTCAAAGATTACCGTTTATCTACCCCATTTCAAAGATTATCGTTTTCAAATCGAGTTTATAGCTGGCTATACATCTTTTTTCCTCTACTTTCAAATATTGTTGTTAAACAATGCTTAACTTTACTGATTTTTGGCACATCGGTGGTGGACCTTTTTAATCCCGGACCTTCATATCTTACTATCTATTCTGCGATAAATTCTGGGAAATTATAACTGGAAAAATGTTATTCGACAAAATGTCCATTTGATCGATACCAAATTTAGGTTCTGAATTTAAATAAGATAAATAAAAAATAATTTAACCTAGAAAATGTTTTATAAATACCAATGAGTATATAATTATACAAATAAGATCTTTTAGAGCACCGTGTTTGAGAAAAATATGCCAAAAAGTGCATTTTCATATTAACATATCAAAAAAGTTTATATTTTGAGTCTCTAGTAACACTTGCGGCCCATTTACTAATGTTTTTTTATATAAATAAAACTACAAACAAAACTATTTACTACAAATTTATCATAAATAAATAATATTCGCGTAAAACATCCTATTAAACGTAATTGAACATCATCTGTCAAAAGCGTTTGACATTTCACGAAATTTCCACCGTCCATTGTTTTATTTAAATTACGCTTGTACAAAAATTTTCAAATTAAAAATGTAAAGTTTCTACGCGGATTTGAAATAATTTCTCACCTTTTGGACTTTCTCTGGATTGGCACGAATTTTTCAAGACTAAGACTGGCCAAATCAATTCAGCCGTTTTCGAGTTTTATTCGGACATTTGAAAGAGAGCTCCATTTTTATATATATTTTATATTATATATATATATATATATATATATATATTGTATATCGAAATTAATTCAGCTTTCAATTTTAATTCTGGTTAAAGTTCTAAAGCTTACTTATATATTTTAAGTGAATAATTTTAACTTTGTGATTCAGTTTATATAATTCTTATAAATATTAGACGAAATTACAGAATTTATAATAATCTATTTGAAAACATTTAATATTTTTCGAACATTTCGTTTCGGTACGGGAAGTTCCAGCAATTTGCTTTAAGACACGATGCCATACGACACCACTAGTATACATATAACATAAATATTACGTTAATTTTTTCGACATCTACGTTGTCCACATCTGCTAAAGATATAATTAAAAAGATAATATACAAGATTATTTGTACCAGAAAATAATAGTTTGTTATTCATTATTCAAATTAGCTCATAATAATATCATTCAAATTGCGCGCTAGTCGAATGTCAAGGTCCACATATATGGCAGCACTCGAATTGTTAACCTAGTTTGACATTTAGAAAGCGAAACATCACATTCCGTAGCATTGAGTTCTTATAAGAATTAAAAAATAATACTACTGCATCTAATTAAATTAATTAATTATCAGGGAATTACTAATAAATAATGCTGTATAAGAGATAGTATTTGGTATACGCTTAATTTAAATATAAAAATGTACAAAATTTTAAGAACTGTCATGACTCAGCCTCTGATGAAACGAACAATAACAAAAAGTTTAGTGACTCAAACTAATGTACAAGAAGCTGCTTTAGAAGATTTGTGCATTTTAGTAGACCAACATGATAGACCGCTAGGACCTGGTTCTAAAAGGAACTGTCACTTTGTAGAAAAAGGTCTCAAATTGCACAGAGCATTCAGTGTGTTTATATTCAATGAAAATGGTGACATGTTATTACAAAAACGAGCAAATGAGAAAGTGACTTTTCCCAACTATTATACAAATGCTTGTTGCAGTCACCCTTTGTATAATTTAGAAAATGAAAGAATTGAAAAAGATGCCATAGGTTAGTATTAGTAACATAAATTTGTCAAAAGATATGAGTTTATATTCAAATAGTATGTCCTAATCATGGAAATCATATATAAATATGAATTTATGATTGAATTTTATTCAATGGACTATCTAAATTGATAGGTATCAAGAGAGCAGCACAGAGAAGACTTGGTCAAGAACTAGGCATAGCTGAGCAGGAGGTTCCATTAGATTCATTTAAATATCTAACAAGAATTTTATATCGAGATGAAGGTGATGGCCAATGGGGCGAATATGAAGTGGATTATATATTATTTTTACAGAAGCATTTAAATTTAAATCCAAATCCTAATGAGATAAGTGAATTGATTTATATGCCACGAACAGATTTCGAAATGCATCTCAAAGCTTTAAAAGGGCCTCTAACACCATGGTTTAAACTAATATTGAAAAATCGTCTTATGCTCTGGTGGGATAATTTACATTGTCTTGAAAAGTTTGAAGATCATGAAAAGATACACATCTTCTAAAAATTAGCTTTAAGGATTAAGCTATAATATATAAAAAAATTACATATCTATATTTGTACTAGGCTTGGAAATATTTTTTCTGTACTCAAAAGTATTACAATTTTGAAAATAATATTTTATAGTCCGATTATTTTAAAAATTTTACAAATTGTACATAAAAATAGTTCAATAAGAAGGTGGTAGCTCATAGCATAAGGCCAGTATAGTTTCATAAATGATTGTTTCAATATTATTATGACTAGTCTCAAAAACTATCAGGGTGTATTTCGGTTTTTGAATCTCTTATTAAATGTTTTATTCTGAAGATCATATTTTTATAAAATAAATATAACAAAAATAAATTTATTACTGAGAACTATTATTCTGTTTATTCTTTTGCAGTAATTATGTTTCAGAAATAAATTGTTAAACCTTCCAGCTTCATAAATAAGAAGTATATAGAGAAAATTTATCACATTTACCTAAAATAATTTAAATAATGCTACAAGTAAAGTATGTCCTTGATTCATAATATTGTCATAGTAGTTCTATCTGATTCAGTAGGTCTTTCAAAAATATAGTAATAAAATAATAGAAATTTAAAAAAAAACTGACCTCAAAACATTCTTCTAATTTAAAAGCAATTCTTCTCACTTTCATCAGATGCTGGAATATCAAAGCATATTGGTCAAGAATTGATTGCGGTAAAATCATCGAGAGCGGCCAAGGTGCTTTGTATGATGGAAGTAAACACTTCAAGGCATCAGCACTACTGTGCTCCCAATGTGTTGGAGGTGTTTCTTGAAGGCAAAAAGATAATCTCTCTGCATTAGGATCAGACACTGAAATATTTTGTTCAAAAAGTAAAAGTCAAACAAGTGAAATATTTTATTTTAAATAATCCACCATTAATAACTCTTACCTCCTCCACAAACAATCAAGGCGCGATTCAGAATATCGTGCAAGACTGATGGACTGAGAACATGAGCAGGCATTAATCCACTCTCCATTTTAGCAAATATTTCTCCACATAAAGCAGAACCGAATTCTCCATCAAGAAGAAGTAAAAATCGCCGTAAGGAATAAAAATGTCCTAAAATGTCCACTTCAGATATAAAGTAATGCATAACGGCATCTCGCACCTAATTATGATATATTTTTTTCAATTTAATGGGAAATTATTGATATTATATACAATAACAAATTTTAATTTTAATGCTTTGTAAGCATTTATATCCTAATTTTTATCAAATAACATACCAAGTCATATTGAGCGAGCAATGGGATTTGTACCGATTTGTGCAAAAATGATGTGATATTTCCTATGCTCAATCCTTCAATTGTGGTCGAATCAAGCTGGTCCTCATCTCTTTCACCGCCAAATATGCACAACTGTTTATTATTTAGGCTTACCAAACAATTTTTGAATGGACTGTCCATTCCAAATCTTGGAACAATTAAATTACTCACTTCATGAGAACTTTCTTTTTCCTGGAAATGTGAATAAAAGTCAATGAAATTAATAAAAAATATTTAATAACAAATCTTTTCAATTTTTGTGGTGGATTAAATTAGAAAGTCTTTGGCAATTATAAACATGAAATACTAAATTGGATTCAATCAATATATGAATTAATTTAATATGTAGTTTAATGTAATATTGAAATATGTTAAATGTCAATTTAAATGAAATAAAAAATAAATATTTTTATGTAAATTGGTTAAAAGCACGAAATCAATTTTCAAACAAACCTTCAGAAGGTAATCATCACATGTTGGAAACTTGAAACCATCTATCAAATCAATATCTGCCGTAGCAATATCATCATTATGCTTTTGTATAATATCAATTATATCAGCTGTATTTATAAGCTCTTTTTCGGGTAATTCAAAAGTATCTTTTGATGATTGAGGTGTTATTGGTGTTGAATCAACTGACATATGACCAACGGATCTTGAAGTTTTCATACTGCCTTCACTCAATTTATCATAATTATTACTTAAATAATCCAAACTACTAAAGAACATTTTTTCTCTATTTCTTAAACCTTCAGCATTCAAATTCAAAGTTAAAGATCTGGTTTCTCTTGTAGATTCATTTATTCCAAACTCTGTAGCCATATATCTTTCTTTATTTATTTGTGCCTGAGTTTTCACAATAGGTATCTTATCCTCAGTTTCTTGATTATAATGATGACCAAGATTGTGCCTTTTATTTTTTTCAGATTGTGATAAATTGTCTATATTATTTGTATTAAAATAACAGAAGTTATCAATTTGTTCTGAAGTGCCTAATACTTTCAACTTATTTCTTTTAGCACTCTGAAAATCTTCAACCAAATTATTGAATTTATCAGTTTTGCATACATTATCAATTTTATTATCAACGTTTGAGAATGTTTGAGCATTATCAAGTTCAGTTTCAACATTTTCATTCAAATTATCTTCAAGAATGTTTATATCAGATACTGGCGTTGCTAGGGTCGAACTAAAATCAGTATCACTTTCTGAAGAATCCTTTTTATTCAAATTTAAGTAAAAGTCATTATTTCATCAGCATTAGTCAAAAGTTCTTCATTAGCATCCATGTCCATGTGACTAATCTTAATTTCAATATTTTTTATTATGGTATTTAGATTTGTTGCATTTGTGTCATTGACATTTCTTTCCTCTGTATCTCTAGGGATATCATTTAAATTATCTATTGCTACTTGCTTATCTATTTTATCTTCAGAATTTATAATTGAATGTGTTTGTTGATTATGAGATTCACTCAAACTCATCAAAGTTTTAAATCATTTTCCCTCTCATTTATGAGAAAATTTACTCTTTTTTCATCATTAATACGTCTTTTATTTTTCCACTGTGTTTTTATAGCTTTTGCTTGCACAATACTACCAAGCTCATCATAATATTCTTTGATTTTAGACCTAATAATCAAATTAATTAACTAATTAACTGCTATATTATTTGCATTTTAAATGATTATTCAAAACCTATCTAATATTTTAAAAAAAAATCAGTTGACAAAAATGATAAAATTTGATAAAAAATGAATGATAAAAAAGTTTAAGTTAAGAGCGTATGATATACATAACAATCCTTATTGTCATAACATACATAGATAGAAATAATTTACATTATAATATATTTAATATAGTATAATATTTTCATAATTCAGCAGAACTAACTTACTTTTCTTCTTCAATTTTTTGTTTTTGTTGTTCCATTAATATTTTATCTCTTTTAATTAAAATCAATTCTTCTCTGACTTTTTCTCTTCGTTCATTTTCTCTGATCGTATTACTTTCCATTATTTGTTGTTTCAATATTTTGGCTTGTTGGTCTTTCTTCTCTTTTGATATCTGCTTCAGCCTTAAATCCGCATCTAGTTTAATATGATCAACTTATTAATGAATTTATCTTTAATGTAAATTTATTTTATTTTTGACTAATATATATAATACATTTGACTATAAGAATAATGATTTACCTTTCCATTTCTCATAATTTTCAATCCTTTTTCTTTGAGCAATGGCAATATTTTCAACCCTTTTCAATTTCTCATTTTCCAAATGTACCTGTATAGTGATCAATTTTCCACACATTTTTACAGCTTTGTCATTATATTTATTACAAACATTATTTAATTCCGCCACATCTTCCAAGGACATACAGCATGGTATATATGGAGCAATTTCAGGCAAACTTGTAACTAATGGATGCTGTAAAAATTTGAATACGCAAACAATAATAAAGATATTGTAAATTCACTTAGTATTCAGTACCTATTGACGAGCTAAACAATTGGAATTAGGTAATATCTTTCATAAAACCAGAATATAAATCTGGCCCTACACTGTACTTCTGATTCCAAACCAACAATATAAATATAATCAACTACCGATATGATATTTGATTTAATACAAGAAGTCCAAATAAAATGAAAATGGCAAAACCATTTCATATTAATTGTCGATTCATGTCCCAGAGATAAACATACCAATTATAATATCATAATATCTGATACTTACTGTTGGATCGCAATCTCTTAGTAATTGCAAATTCTTTCCACAATTTAAAATTTCACTAGATATGCTTTTCAAAAAAGCAGGTGTGTCTTTATCAACAATTGTGTAACACGTGTTCCAGTGGAGTCTACTGCCCCCACTTACATCATGTTTCACAATAAACAATTCACAATATGGATCATATAATATTCCAGTGAATAGCCACTGCTGTATTATTCTAAAAATAATATGCAATTTCATTAAAAAATTATCAAAACATACTTTAAGAATTAAGTATATAAAAACAAAATATAATTTTCTTATTACCTAAAATACACAGTACAACATTCTCGAATTATTGCAAATAGTATAAGTTCCACATCCCTATTAACCACGTCATTTGTTTTAGATAAAATCATAGTTAATAATTGAGATCCTTGAGGAAAATCTTAAAAAGAAATTAAAAAACATTTATGAAAAAATGATTCAAAACGATTGAATAAACTTACTATACACCTTTTTCAAATTCTGTAAACAGGTGTCCTAATATTTCAATTTGTGTTCGAAGATCCAATGTTTCTTGAAATAATTCAATTACAGAAGTACATGAAATATTAAATATTATTTGTTGATAGGAGAATAGATAATCACAAACTATTTTTCTTAGTGCCTAGAAAAATAATAGTTATTTTCAAATATATATCTGATTTGTTAAAAGTTTGTGATTTTAAATTATTCATAATAACCTCATATACAAAACCCTTGTTCTCTTTATATCCACCAAACATTTTCGTTAATCGCATTATCCAATTTCCAGCGCAAATAAAACTCTCCGAATACCCTTCAGCACAGCTAGGGCTTTTTTGTGGCAATGCAACATTTTCTATTAATTCAAAGGAGTCAATATTATTATTGTAAAGAAACGTTCGTGATGAAATGCCGGCTAACAAATGTTTTACATCCCTTATAAAATCAGATGTGTCTAAATTTATGTAGTTCATAGTTGGATTGCAAATTGTCCAAAATAATAGTGCAGAATCAGCTTCTGTGGCAAATTCTGGTTCTTTTGGTGGGTTTACATCACCTATAATATAAATATGATATTATTATTGGCTTAGAAAAATTTATATGGCAAATAAATAGACCATCTTATAATTTGATATAAGAACATATATTGAATATGAGATTATCAAAACCAGCAGTCATACCTAAGTGACTCCAGTTTCTGTGTTTATTTGCTCTATCACTGACTTCCAGTTTAGACCACAATTCTAAAGCATCATCTTCCTGATCAGTTAATGTTCTAATTGACACTCCACTACCAGTACCGCTACGAAAAGATCCTCTTGAAGTAATTTGGCCAGATGATGCGGGCTCAACAACAATTCCTTCGTTAGATGTGCAAAATGTGACATGATGATCACTACTTGAGCCACTATTTGATATTTTTTCTTGTATCTGCAAAATATTCATGTATTTTATAAAACACTGATATTCAATATTTTGAATTCTGATTTTCTGTCATTATAAATTTAATTAAAGCAAGGTAACATACACAAAGGCAATCCATAGATTCATCATTTGCTATAATATTTTTATTGAGATCAAAAAATTTTCCGGAATAACTGGAATTCAATTTACTGCTACTAAGCAAGGAGTTTTTTGTTTGTGGTAAAAATTGCCCTAGAAGTGGTAATCCACTGCCTAGAACAAAAAAAAAGATCATTCAATATCATTTCAAAACAAATTATCTTTGAGCAAAATTAAATGAAACATCATTAATATTATAAAATTTTTGTAATGTATAAATAAAAAGTTTTCATAAATAATTGCAATATATTTAGACAAATATGTGAATTTTGTGTTTGTATATATAATTTAATTAATGCATATAGATTAATCTTGTGTGTGTGCATTTGTGCATGTGTATGAATTTATATTGAAATATTATTAAACTCAAATAACATTTCCGTTTACCTGGTTCTAACTTCAAAAGTTCAGTACCAAAGTGTGGAAAATATGGGTTAACAGACTGGCCTCTGCATTCAGCTTCTTGCAATCGCCTAAAGGGATCTTTATAGTATTCTTTATCCAAATCATCATTCAACGAGAACATTCCGATGTTATACATAGGATAAAGAGAACTGTCCCCTACATCAGCTCTTGATTTTATTAAACAGAATTCATCCCTCTTACCAAATGTCCAGGGTACCTGATGTTAGGTGAATAAAACGCAATAATATAATAAGTTATCCATTTAGATATGGATTCATTTTCATGCAATAATATCAGCATTTTCATTAGAAATATGTAGTGATATTTGAATAAATCATCTATTGCACTTATGCAAAAGTTATACAAGTAACAAGCCAATATCTACAAAGTTGCATTGCTATTATAATATGTATAATTACAAAAGCATATGTATAGGTTATTGATATTTGTATGAACTGCTTTTAAACTAATAAACTAATTTTAAGCCTATGGACTTGAGGAATGTCCTTACATTACAGAACAAGCTTCATGAGTGTAAAACTATAATGATTATAATTACCAAATTCAGCGGCTCCATATACTGTAAGCTATCAGCCAAACAAACTAAGAGAGACAGAATCTTTTGGAATACTTCCTCCTTGTAAATTTTTTCATTCATAATTTTATGTGTACATTTTTCCAATCGGTTTGTTCTGTCCATATCACATATTGTTTGCATATCAGACTTCATTATGAAGCATTTTTTCAACAGACTCATATTTATATCAGGAGGATCAGGATATTTATAACATGATTTTTTCAATAATATTTCATAACATTTAGAACGCAAATGCTTAAGCACATTTTCAGGAGGTCGGGTTCCAGATGTTTGCATAAAGACATTTTTGCAAATTTCTGTGATATTGTTATATATACTATTGTCTGGTGTCTGATTGGACATTGTAAATAATCAAATTAAGATAAACTAATTGGTATTAGAGAGATGATTCATTAAGTCTATTATCTATTAAGTGATTTTCAACTGTAGACTTTGCTTTTATTTAGTATCATGTTTACTTGAATATTGTATTTTGTGTTTTATCTTAATCAAATATTATTTTAAAATCAGTTAAAACTAAAAATAGAACAGACAGTTTATCACAAGCTGATTTTTAAAACCACAACTGTCACTGTAAAGAGCCATAATACTTCGTCCATTTAATTTTAAGATTTTTTTGGAGCAAAATATTTCATGGCTGTGGCCAATACATAAAACTTAAATTCTTCGTGTAAGTTATTAAAATACTACATGTAAACACTATAATATATTAAAATTAAATCTGAATTATTTCTCATATTATATGTTTGTGACATGAATATTCTTAACCTTCATTAAAATATTTATACAGAATTATTACTCAGTGGTACCAACCCTAGACTACATAATGAATTGGGTACCAACTGACGCAATTTGCTGTAATAGCAAATGTGATTGTTACAAAAATTATTCATTTATATAAATTAACAGCAATTCTCTTTCATCTTGGATATGCAAATCTAAAAAAATCTAAATTGATCTTAAACGATTCGAAACTATGTATATCATGGTAAACGCAAACTGAAGACACTAGATGACTCTCTCATTATTTTCGTGCTAAGGTATATCGTTTCGTTACAGCATTACTCTATTAGTCTATTAAATACTCAATTTAAGAGAATGGTGCTTTATACATAGCAAGTCTATAGACGTTTCTTTTGTTTGTGTTCAACTTTACTTTAATAAATTGGTTTAATTATTGCCAAAGTGCAGATTAATTATTAGGACATTTTTGACAAATAACAAAATTTAATTTTTAGATATACAAAAATGTCTAATGAAGATATTTTCGAAGACGACAGTTCATATAAAAATGAGGTTGAGAAAAAACATTTTATGTCTGTGTTAGCATCTTTTAAATACTACAGGTAAAATTTTAAGAAAACACATTTACAACAATGCAAATATTTTTTTTTCATATGTTCATTATGTATGTTTCAGGAAATATTCTTTCTTAAGAGTTAACCAAACAGAGAAGTATTTAAATAGTTTGCCAACTTCTCATCAAAATTTGTTAAAAAAGTACAGGGAAAACTTAAAACGCGTTCGTGAATGTATAGAAGCCAATTATAAAGTTATTTTACATATTATACGTGATGTTGACTGTATGTTTCACAATGTTGTTTCGAACATTTCACAAGAGCACAGTGAATTTAGACCTACTAATCAGGATATGGACAAGGTTAGAAATTAATAATAATAATAATAATAGTTGATTAAAATATAAAATTAATTTTAAACTGATATGGCATCATCAATCACAATTCACTTTATACTCACTGAATTTGCTACTTAATATTTATTATCCGTTCATTTAAAATGATTTGGTATAACTAAATGTACCTACTGGGTAATGATTCTTTATCAAATGAAACATATTTTCTTCATTTTAATTTCTGTATCCATTAACATATGAGTGTTTTAAATGTCTATCGAATTTACAAAAGGCTTAAGAATATTTGTTAGTAAAAATTAATGAGCAAATTAATGATTTTATTTTTCTGCTAAATAATTTGTTTTAAGGTACAATCTACTCTCAAACAATTTGTTAGAGATTGGAGTAAAGAAGGGGCTGAGGAGAGAAAACAATGTTATGAGCCAATAATAAAAGAAATTGAAAGTTATTATCCTGGTGAAAATGGGTATGTAATTAAAAATAATAATCATTTATTTATATTATAATTTTGTACTTCAATATATTTTGATCTAACATATCCAAAAATATGTTTTCAAAAGAAAATAATCACTTGTAAACTTCTTCTTAAACAAAAAAAATAGTTGTCTTCTTATTATATATGTATAGGTTTAATAGTTTGAATATTTAGTTTCTTTTTGGATATTTCGTACTCTGAATCTTGAACTAAGTAATAATAATTTATCTTGAATTAATTGCATTCTCTGTACAATACAAAGAAAAAGTGTCAAAAACTTACTTTTCAGATTACTCTGTGATATAAAAGTATTAGTGCCTGGAGCTGGTTTAGGTCGTCTGGCCTATGAATTAGCGCATCGTGGGTATAGTTGTCAAGGAAATGAATTTTCGGTCTTCATGCTATTTGCTTCAAATTTTGTGTTAAATAGGTATTAATATATATCACAAATTAATGTAAAATTTTTGAAATTTCACATTATTGAAAGTACTTCAGAAACATACTACTATATAGATTTTATCAATAGAGTAATCTGTTTATTAATTATAATTACTCATTATAGTTACTTTAATTATAATTAACTTGATCCAATTGTATTTCAAACAAAACTTATAGGTGTAGTATAGCTGAGGATTATACTATTTACCCATGGCTACACCAAAATGTCAACAATGTAAAGCGAACAGACCAAACAGAACCTTCTCGTTTTCCTGATGTAGTTCCCATTCTGAACTCGCCCCTACCTAATTTTTCTATGGTTGCAGGAGATTTTCTAGAAGTATTATTATATTACTTAATGCAAAATTGGATTCAATATATTATGGCAACTTCTCTATCTATTTCTTTATTTTAGGTGTACAAAGATCCGAATGTATGGCATTGTGTTGCTACATGTTTCTTTATTGACTGTGCCAACAATGTTGTAGAATTTATTGAGACTATCTACAAGTAAGTGTAGTAATAACAGCACTTTAATAGATTTCAAACAATATTATTGAAATTAGAGATTATCAAAAATTATTCAAAATTATTGCAGTATTCTAATGCCTGGTGGATTATGGGTCAACTTAGGACCATTGTTGTACCATTATAGTGATGTACCATTTGAATTTAGTATCGAACCCAGCCTGGAAGATTTACTAGAAATCATACAACAAATAGGATTTGTTATAAAAGTAATTATTATTCCAGTATTAGATATAATTGATTGCTTAGTAATTTTGAACACAAACTTAGTTGATAATTAATTACAACCATTAATCAACCTGCTTTTATTACAATTAGTTTTATTTAAGATTTTAAATTTTCATATTAATATTAAATCTTTGAATGAGCTGAGTTTGCTTAGAATGAATTCAGTTTATATAAAAATATTATTAAATATGTTTCAGAAAGTAGAAACAGATGTCCAAACAAAATATGCTCAAAATCCACGATCTATGCAACAAAGTGAATATAAAAGTGTATTCTTTGTGTGCATAAAACCTGAAAATGAAGTACTTGACAATGGCCATAATGGTGCTTAAAATTGATCTCATGACATATATTAATGAAGCAAATTAATTTTTTAAGAACTAACTTGTTTTGGTAAAAATATAAAAGCTTTAATCGTTATGAAATAATATCAAATATTTTTTGTTAAAATATTTACAGGTCAGATAAATAAACTATATTATAGATTTTTATAAAATCGCTTTAACAAACATGTTTAATCTTTGTATATACAAGAGAAAAAATATATATGTATAAATCTTACACTGTACACTGGCTTTAATTTAAATTAGAGTTTAAAAATTGGGCAAACAATTGTGGAATTTTCTCTATACTAGAAGTATTTGTATGCATTTTACTGTATGTTAAGAACTGTCTCCTAAGTCTTGATAATTGTCCAATTGTAATGTCGCTGGGATAGTTTATAACTACACTTTTATTACCTGGTAATTTATATGGACCAGAATTGCCCATTTTCTGATTTGTAATGATATTTCCAACTATATCCTGAGTAATTTTGTCCATTTCATAAAGAAAATTTGGTGCACTCAGTGGGGGCTGAAAAATGAAATAATCATTAAAAAATAATTGTATAGAACGTCAGGCATAAAATTTATTTGATTCAAAATATTTCCTTCTTTAGATAAAACTAAATAAGATATATATAACATCATTTGGTTTTTGTTGTTTGCTAGTCTCAACCACTAGTATTTAATATTTGCAGTTTGAATGTTTCAGTATGTTAAAAAAAACAAAAGCTAATTCAGTATGAATTCAAATGAAAATAAATAAATTTATAATTATCTTCATTATGTCCTCCAATACCATTAGTATCCAGAATATCAAAAAAACATTATAATAGTTTTCACATCAATGTTTTAGCTAAATTTTCATTTATAAATAAAGAAATCAAAGCAATATAATATATAATAGTGTTAATATAATATTTTATCAAATACTATAGCTCATTGTATTTCAATGATATACATATATATGTTTCAATGATATGATATATATATATATATATATATATATATATATATATATATATAACAACAGTTGTCAGTTTTCTAAAATTCACTTAAAGTAAAATACTCACATTTTGTGTTGATAAATTTGGAGCAGGTGGCTTCTTTTCGAATACACTAATATAAATTTCATCAAACTTGCACTCATCCTCAGGAAATATTGCAAATAAAGGAGAATCCCAACGATTTGTTGGATTAGGTTCTTCATACCGAAAACAAAGCTCATCAAAAACTTCTTTTGTATATGGAAGGTTGGAATTTTGGTTGAACTTCCAAGCATCATCTTTAGATATAGATGTCCAAATTGTGCATTGAGGAACTCGTGCAGCTTTGCTCCCACAATATAATTCGTATCTGTATCCTTTTACAAATAATAAATAATTAATAGAAGATGTTTCATATAAACATAGATGAGTTTTAATATAAGTAAATGTTATTAATTGATAAATGCTACATATTATTTAAATCTTCTTCGTAACCTTTACCTTTTATATAATTTCCTCCATCTAGAATAACAACATTATCCTTCGTCAATAATCGAAAAACTTCAGATTTTAGAATGCCCCGAACGATTTTTTCTTTTTGGGCATCAAGATAAATATCATTTTTTGAATAACCTGATTTTGTGACGGCTTCAAATTCAGAAACCACATGTACTGTTTTCTTTCTTTCTTCCTCGAAATATTTTTTTATTTCTAGTGTTCGATGAGTTTTTCCACTACTGGGTATTCCTGTCATGATTATTAGCGGCATTTTTAAGAAACCTTTATTTATTTAAAGACCGTATAACACACAAATAAAAAATTACACAGGCAGTTATGATATTTATTATTTCAGGTCAGTCATTCATCATTCTCTTCTAAAAAGGCTCTTCAGCTTTCAGTTTTGCTGTAAGAAAAGAGAGGTTATTTTTTAATAAGCTGACAGGTGACAGGTGACCAAAGATGAATTAAATTTCTGGACGTCTATGCTTTTAACGGTATTTCAAATTTAAATTGGAAACTTGTTCAAGAAGTAATCAAATGTATCCATAGCTGGGCACCGTTAATCAAATAGTTAACTTCGTTAATCGTTAATCCGCTACAAAAAAAGTTAACTTCGTTAAACGTTAAAGCGTTACATTTCGGAAGAATTAACGCAAGTTAACGTTAATCGTTAATCCGTTAATATGTGTAAAATTACATTTTTATATCGTTGCGTTAGTGAACTTAGAAAACTTATTAACTTCCCGTAGGGCAAGTTATAGTAATCGCAAAAAAATCGAAAATGAAAATTTTTATATATTTTTACGTTTCAGAGGTTCCTGAACATTTTGGCATACCTTAGAAAAAATGGATGTATGTGTGTGTGTGTGTGTGTTGGTATGTTTTTTTTTTTTTTTTTTTTTTTTTTTTTTTTTTTTTTTTTTTTTTTTTTTTTGTTTATAGCGAAGGAAATACATTTACGTATTCAACAGACGTGGAATTGTCTGGATATGTCGGACTCAACGATGTTAATACCGACTAAAACCTCCGCTTTCCCCAGGCCTTGTAACCCCCACGGAAACCGCCGTTAGGCATTACTTCGCGGGGAAGGATCTAGCAACAGCTTTTTCTAATTGTAGCTAAGATGTCATACATCTTTCATTCGCTCTTTTTCTCTCAATGAAACGTAGTGTTATGATGACTTCTGTAACATACGAACTACTGGCGTTCCAAGCATCTTCTGATAAAAGCATTGATTCAATCAATGTTTCTGGTTGAATCCTTGCTTTAAAATTCTTTCCAGTTTATTCCGCTGTGCACTGAAGCGCGGACACACAAAGAAAACATGTTCCGCATCTTCATTAAATCCTTGGCAAGCTGGACATTCAGGAGAATCATCGTGCTTAAATCGGTGGAGATAAGCCCGAAAGCAACCGTGTCCAGACAGCATCTGCGTTAAATAATAATTGACTTCTCCATGTCTCCTGTTCAGCCAAACGTTGATATTAGGTATAAGACGGTGCGTCCATCTACCCTTTTCGGCGGCGTCCCACTGTAATTGCCATCGTCTTATGCTGTTTTTACGTTCTTGGGTTCTCAGATCATCATCGCTTAGTGTCGTTGACCTCTTGCGTTGGTAAAGATTTTTTCTTTCCTCAGCTAAGACTCTAAGAGGCAGAGTCCCGGCAATGACACATACCGCTTCCTCAGATATTGTGCGGAAGCCGCATACTATTCGTAACGCACTCAAGCGGTAAACGGGGCCAGCTTTCCTCCATGATTCTTGGACCTCTAATGCGTCTGCCCAAATAGGTATTCCATAAGTGAGCACTGACGCAACCACTAATGAAAGTGTGAGTCTTCTGCTCTGTTTTGGTCCGCCGATGTTAGGCATCAATCGTGCAAGACAAGTTCTCACTACAGATGCTTTGTCACTTACTCGTTTCACATGTTGCTTGAAATTCAGTCGGGCGTCAAGCATCACTCCCAAGTATTGGATGTAAGGTTGTGATATGATCTCTTGTTCCCCGACTTTCAGTCTAATAGTCTCTATAGTTTTTTCTGCTGGTGATGAGTACTGCTTCCGTCTTTTGTGTAGCTAGTTGAAGACTAACAGTATCCATCCACCGGTTTACTTTCTCGAAGGTAATGTCGAAAATATGACGTATTTCGTCTACATGTTTCGCAACAATCACTACGGCTACGTCGTCCGCGTATGCCACTAGTTTGGCGCGTCTTGGGATCTTTAATCTCAAAAGCCCGTCATACATAACATTCCACAGAAGTGGTCCAAGAACTGAGCCTTGAGGAACACCTCCGGTGATATTTATTCTTTTGGGCCGTTCATCGTGTCATACTTCAGGACCCTATTCGTAAAATAGCTTGCCACTATTCTACATATGTAGCCCGGTACATTCTTTTCTACAAGAGCTTGCATTATGCAGTCCCAATTTGCGCAGTTGAAAGCGTTCCTGATGTCTAGTGTGGCCACAAGGCAGTACTCTTTTGTACCTCCCTTCCATTTTGTTCCTTCGATCGCTTTTTTGGCAGTATCGACAACTAGCTTTATTGCGTCCAGGGTTGATCGTCCTTTCCGGAATCCATACTGGTTGTCCGCCAGAAGTGGGTCAACGACTGCCTCAATTCTTTGATGAATTATTCGTTCCAATATCTTACCAGCCGTATCTAACATGCAGAGTGTGTTGGTATGTATGTATGTATGTACGTGTGTGTATGTATGTGCGGATACAAATTTTCGTCGACGATTTCGGGAACACGGATCAACCGATTTGAATACCGAGGAGACGTGCTGATTAGTTTTTGGCGAAGTCAGGTCCAGCCGTTCCGAAGATACGGGTCAAAAAGTGCCAGAAACGGTACCTCCGTTTTTAAGAGAACGGAGCGTCCGATTTTAATAATTCAAAAAACATTTTACTTGTATTTACAAGGTGAAGAACCGATCAAATTTTCATAAAGGCAGGTTTAGCGGTTTCGGAGATATAACGAAAAAAGTAAAAAAAATGCCATTTGGCGGCCAAAAATGATCATTAGACATATGCACATCAAATTATCAGTTATTTTATAGAGATTTTAACAATAAGTATAATTTTGGTTTACATTCCTATGGGTTCCGTACCAATGTTTACGCGTTAACGTCGACGCGGCGCTTACGCGGTTTGATATCTCGTCTTTATGCAGTTAAAGCAGTACGATTGCTTTGAAAAAAAGTTTAGATCTTTCTAAAGAAAACCTTTTTTTTTTCAAAAAAAAAATAAAAAAAAAAAATTAAAAAATTTTTTTTTTCAAAAAAAAGTAATTTTATGTCTAATTGTTTGTCAAAAATCTTATTTCTTTGAAGTAATTTTTTTTCAAAAATGTTAATCGTTTTTAAAAAAATAATAATTGTTGGTACGGGAAGTTCCAGCAATTTGCCTTAAGGCACAACGCCTTAATTGCCTTAAGACAGAATTCCACTTACAGCCAGTTCTTTAAAGAGTTTGTAGCTTTTTGGTTTTTCTATAGACTGAGTGACAGAATTGAAAAAGTCTTCCTTCTCGTCATCATCGTTGTTACTCGCATTGCTCCCTCCGCCACTTAAACTATCTCTGTCCTTCGAATTTTTCGCTGCTTCTTGCCATAAGGCATCTTCTACCTTTTTTCCGAGCATTTTCTTACTGCATTCCTCTCTACTGCTGTCATACGTTTCCAGCCACATTAACCGAAACTTTGAGTGAAATGCCGCGGCAAGTTGGCACTGTTCATCATTCAGGAGTAGTCCAAATCTTTTCTCTATGCCGTTTAATAAGGCATTGGCTAAAGCCTATGGCTATAGCTGTGCCGTGCGGTAAATAGTAGGCATTGGATTAACGATTAACGGACTTCTTGCATTTTAACGGAAGTTAACGTGTCCGTTAACATTTTTAAAAGTTAACTTAAAAGTTAATCCGTTAGTCAAAATGTTAACTTCGTTAATTAACGATTAACGGATTAACGAGTTAATGCCCAGCTATGCTTTTATCTTACCATTTATAAATATCTAATTATTTACTAATAACTTTTATAAATAGACTTTAGATAGAAGGTTCCATATACTCTTCTTTTATCTATGAAAAGTTCGTGTATGATATAAAACATTGTAGATAAGTGATTTAATTATAATTAGTGTAAGTAGCATCGCAGATAAAGGAAGAGTATATATAAAAGAAGGGTAGCATTTTGCATTAAGGGGGTATTCTAGTGTAGAAATACAAAAAAATCGTTTTTTTTTCTGTTATTAACTTCCCGTAGGGCAAGTTATAGTAATCGCAAAAAAATCGAAAATGAAAATTTTTATATAACTCTACGTTTCAGAGGTCTCTGAACATTTTGGCATACCTTAAATAAAATGAATGTATGTGTGTGTGTCAGTGTGTGTGTGCGGAAACAAATTTTCGTCGACGATTTCGGGAACACCGATGAACCGATTTAAATAATTCACAAAACATTCGATTCGTACTGATATGGAGACGTGCTGATTAGTTTTTGGCAGGGGCAGGTCTATCCGTTCCGAAGATACGGGACAAAAAGTTCCAAAACGGTAACACGGTTTTTAAGAGAACGCGTCCGGTTTTAAAAATTCAAAAAACATTTTACTTGTATTAACAAGATGAAGAACTGATCAAATTTTCATGAAGACAGGTCTCGCGGTTTCGGCGATCGAGTAAAAAAATAAAAAAAAATGCCATTTGGCGGTCAAAAATGTTCATTAGACATATGCACATCAATTTATTAGATATTTTATAGAGATTTTAATAATAAGTATGTATTTTGTAATGTTTATCCGTTAGACGGCGACGCAGCGCTTACGCGCTTCGATATTTCGTCTCTATGCAGTAAAAGCAAGTCAAGTAGTAGTAAGTTCGTTTCGTTTATTTAGTGAAAATCAAAGATTTTTATAGGGTGAAAATATATTTATCCAAATTAAATATGTATAGTAGTATATGTATTAAATAGTATATTATTTATCAACAAAGTTTCGCTATTTTTCTAGTGGATCCATGATGCCACCGATGAAGAACCTCTGAGGTTTCTGGTTGAAAAACTGAATCAAGCGCTTTTTTTGAAATCAGATTAATTCCATTAAGATAGTTTTGCAGAGATCGCAAAAAGTCGGAGGGTGCTATGTCTGGAGTATACGGTGGATGCATAAAAATTTGTCAACTAAAGCTTTCGCAAATTTTGGCAGGTGATCAAATAAGTGTATGGTCGGGCTTTGTCATAATGGAAAACAATATCTTCAATTAAGGCCGCTTTCTTTCAATTGTCTGGCTCAATCTTTCTATTTATTTACAGTTGGATTCATAATTAATGGTCTGACCAACTGGAAGTAGATCACGATTGACAAATTACCTTCTAGTCCCACCACAAAGACAGCATCACCTTTCTTAGTATCATTCCTGACTTGTAAACGTTTGTCGTCGCTCATCTTCACTGATCTATGATTTATTTCGACTCCGATTGTCGTATATTATCTAGATAAAAAGTAGCTACTTTTTCTTACCAGTTATTAAATGTATGATTAGAAGCAGAGTAATTGTTTTTTGCAATGTCTGCATAGGATGAATTTTGAATTGTTGGATTTAAGGCCGGAGAAATTTCAGAAATGGTTCGATTTCAATGCATTTCAGCAGCGTATCGCAGACGTTGATTCGGTCTAAGTTCTTCGCGTCCAAAAATTTTTTTTAATTTGGAAATTTGCTTTATTTGACCTAAATACCTGCATTGATTTTTACATAAAGATACAATTTGTATACACCTATTCTGGGAATATCATACTATCATAATATAATATTGTTTGCATATATATATATATATTTGTTTCAATTAATTTATATAAGTATGAAAAGAGCTATTAAAAACATACTGCCATTAATACCATTACTGCATCTTCGCGTCCAACTCATGAAGATCCATACATTGAGCTTCCTTTTGTACTTAGCTTTATATAATTGGTTCAAAATAATTTTCTGATCAATAGTACCCTCCTAATATCAACAAAGCTGATTTACTTATCTTGCTATACTTTTTTAAGAATTTCATAAACTTTTTCAGTGATTCGTCGAGCAATAATTTTTTACTACATTGACTAGATTCAGGAGTAAAAACTATGATTCTGCTTGAAGGTAATAATGCCGCATTATTAATGTTATAAGTCTAACTTTTCGATAAGCCTTTCTTTATTTTATAAATAGCATGTGATTATAATAAAATATATTACATTGATGATAACAAAAATTGCACATATATATATATTTATTATTGCTAAATATCTATTTTATAAACCTTCTTAAATAAATTACCTGAGAAAAAAAAACAATATAACCAAAATTATTTTTGCAGAAACAATTATCTGTACAACTGGGCAAGAGATTCACATATAATATATAGCACCTATGGCACATACAGCTTTTCTTATTATTTAGTGACATTTAATATACACTATATCAAATATACAAATGTAGACTTGTCAATGTTATTTTATCATGTAATAAATATAAATTAAAATATACATATAAATTTACAATAATTACATAAAACTAACTTACTTAAAATTATAATTGTCGAAAATATGTACAATCAAATTTAAAATCACTATAAATAAACAATAAGTAATTAAATGTAACATTGGCTAAAATTTATTCAGTTTTAATCATTCAATTCAATGACCTAAATCAGGAATAAATAGAATTGCCCTTGCTCAAGAATTGCAAACATGAAAATTAAATATAATAATAAAACACTAAAATTTGTTTTGATAAATAATGATTATAATAAAGGTATGAAAACGGTCGTTTGAGCAATTTTATGTAATATTACCATTACAATTATGTAATTACGCTTAACATGGCTAACCAATTTATAGAATAAATGAATCTTTCTTTTCTGTATTCATTTAGATAAAATCGGAAAGTCAATAGCCTAATTCCTAGCTTCACTGATTGATTACACAATTAGAAACAACTGAATCGTACCGATTATTTTTACAAGTTTTTAATTAAAGTGACATTTGGATTATATGTTAAAATCTTATATTTTCAATAACATCACATATTTATAGCATCATGCATCAATATTCTTTGCATAATTTATTTTATAATGAGTGCCAAAGCTCACATATTTTTAATTAGCGTTTTGAAAGACATTTTTATTAAATATATTTTATTTAATATCTGTTATATATATTTATTTATTTAGCATTATCTTAACTTGCACTATATGAGTAAAAGTGAATGATAATAATCAATCATTAAAAAAATGAGTTGTATAAAAATCAGTAATTTAATTAATTTATACCAAAAAACTTTATAACATTTGCTGTAAATAATTACTTGTATTTTTGTATTTTGTTTATAATACAAATTATTATTAAAAACTATTTTGAGTAGACTATAATTATTAGCCATTCAAATTATTTTTGTATTTCTAACTATGCTAAACTGTGCAAGTAGTCTAATTTAATACATGCACAAAAACGGATAATCAAAATACGCAAATTGTTACTGTTGCAACTCATTTTTTCATTCCTCGATTAATTTCAAAGAAATATGTATAAATTGAAAAATAAAAGATAATATCGCATTAAAATATCGTCGCAATATCAAAAATTTGCCTACTTTTCATAACAAATAATACACAATGCACCATACATTATTTATCAGAAAAATATTTTCTTTGTAGTAGAATTACGAAATAGAACATACTTGATGCGAATAAATGCATCTCACACATACCAGATATAAATTACGACTGCAAATAACTTATAAATAAAATTGAGAAAAACTACTTAAATATTTGTACATATATAACTTAATTAAAAATAACACAGCAAAGCAGTCCTTATCATACTTTTGACTAAGGAATATTAAAGCTAATTGTAATATTTATGATGAAAACATTATGACTGCAAAATTATTTAGTATTTAAATTTTTATTCTTTTTATGTGATGTGTATAATTAATTGCATAGATAAGTAGATATATTTTTATATAGAATCTTCTTTGTACTCATGTTAATTATATTCTCAGGAAAAATATATTTGAATAAATTGATAAGTAAAATTTTTGAATAAGTATGCTGAACATAAGCTGCCAAAATTTTAAAAATGTGATGATGGTCATAAAATATTACATTAATCCTAAGTTTTAAAATTTGTTTTGTTCAAAACTTTAAAACGTTTTTCTTTAACTTATATTATTTAGCGGCTTGATAGCAAAATTTATGTTGGACAAAGAACCTTCAGAATGTAATCTGTGAGCAGGGTGGGTACGGTAGGACTGTCTTCATTGATGGCTTTCAAAACTGAGAAGGAATAATATTAGGAATATTATCAATCAAAATTTTAATGACTAAAATCAATCTATAATTACACAGGTCCACGAAAGAAGTTGTCTGTATATCCAATACAGACTGAAGTTGTCTGTATATCCAATACAGTGCAACATATGTTTTCCAATGTAGTTTTTACCGCTGAACACGAATTTGAAGTCAAAATTGGGGGTCAAACTACAAAAAATTGAGAAAAACGACAAAAACGGCAGAGGCTCCAATCTAGTAATTGTTCAGCATGATATTTGAAACCTTATATTTTATGTAGTTTCTTGGTCCCTAGTACCTCAAATGACTATTAAGTTTTACTTAAATGAACTATTTATTGAGTTTTTTTGTAGATTACAGCAGTAATTTACAAGAACATTTTCAAATATTCAACTGCAAACTTGCCAAAGGCATTATGTAGTAAATAAGTGCAAATTACTGCTGAATTATACAAAATAAACTCAATACATTACTTAAGTGAAATTAAATAGCAATTTAAGGTAAAACGAGACAGAAATCGAAAGAAAATAAGATTTTAATCATCATGCAGAACATTTTTTGGACCTGTGTAATTAAAGTTAAGGCTTGGCATTAAAATCATAATAAAATTACTCATTGTCAGAAAATACTTTAGAGTTAGCATAACAAATATAACAATAATTACATATGCATTTTTATAAACATATATAAATTTTATTTTATTTGTTCTTATTATTTCTAAATATTCAGACTTGCATTAAACTTTAAAGTTTCTATCATTTGTGCGTTAAATAAATTCTTTCAATTTTGAAATAAATTACAAAAAAATCTCTGATCACTACAATTCATAGATAGGAACCATTAGTTTTATAATAGTTAACGTTTATGAATAATAAAAATGATTAAAGGTAAGTATATTGATGCTTAACAATTTTCTCGTTTTAGATTCCTTCTACAGAAATAATTAATTTAGTAAGTGATATGATTTTGAAACCGAGTTCAACTCCTACCGAGAAGTAAAGGGTTTGGTCGTGTTTCCATATAGAATTGGCCTCATCCTGGTATTTAAACGATTTTGATACCATTTTATAGTTTTTTTTTTTCGAAAAAACCGATATATCAATTTTGAATTCACTAGCTCATCATTTGGTGGAGATATCATTGAAAATATGGAAAAGTGGCCCCTTTTTTCAGAGTCACTTTTTGTCACAACTGTAAACAAGCACATAACTTTTGAATGTATTCTACCACATGGACTAAAATTAAATTTTGGATAGCATAAGAAAAATGAATAGCCTTTCTAACGATGCTAATTAAAAATTAGTCCAAACAGTAGCACTAGCTGAAAATTTGAAATAGACACATATTATCACTTGTTTATAGTATAAAAAATAATTTTTTAACAATATTTGTTATTAATAATATAGTCCACAACATCTGTTATTTGTTTGTCGATATCTTTTACAGTTGTGACAAAAAGTGATTCTCAAGAAAGGGGCCTGTTACGGATGGTGGTTGGTTAGACCCCTTCGGAATAGCTAATTGAATTTGACTCAATAGCTATTCCGAAAATTTTGTATAACTGAATATATTAAGGAAAAATACTCGTTGTTCTCTGCTTGGTCGGCGGCCCAGTCGGATGGTGGCTTGAAGTCTGAAATTCTCAGATCGCTATAAGGAATGGATACTAAGGTAGAAATTGACTCCAGAAGCATAATAAGAAATACTGGCTGCGATTAATAACGTATTTATTCACACAAATAACATCGAACACTCGGAAAATTCAACAAAACTCATACGGAAAACAAGTGAAATGGCGTACGTGACAAGCGAGACCGCGAGACCCTGTTCACCCGCATGATTAGCGATTATATCCAAACTCTTTTTCATTCAGGATTGCCAGAGACTAAAATATTGTCTGACTCTGGCAAAATGTGGTCTGGCGACATTTAACGAGGTTCTGGCGCAAACAGGACCACTTTCGCATATTTTCAATGATATTTCGGCCAAATGACGAGCTAGAGAGTTGAAAATTGGTATATCGGATTTTTTGGCAAAATACCAAGGTGGGGCCAATTCTGTATGGAAACACTACCAAATCCTTTTATACCAAATTGTGTATACAGCTAACCCTCACCCGATAACGGGGTGAGTATGTACCGTGGTGGCAATAAAAATAGCTGAAAATTTAAGTTGGCGAATCGAAATAAGTAATCGATAAATTTGAAATGTACTTACTTTTGATGAGTACGCTGAGCGCGCGATTGTCAGGTGTGCCAGCTTCGGCGTGGTACGGAATCACGGTTGTCAAATATTTTGATTGCATAGAGGTCCTTTGCGTACCTGGAGCACCGCCGTTGTTACGTTTACGTTCTACATGATGCTGCCTCCTAAAAAATATAAGTTTTAATTAATAACTGTATCATTTTCAAAATCTTAATTACAAAAAATCTAATGTATAACTTTCTCAAGCACAATACATTTTTATAACACGTGTTTCTTAAAAAAAATTCATTTGGGAGGGCGTCAAAAATGAAGATGTGGTGTAATTGATAATCAGTAGCGGCGCTAGGCGTCGGCGGTGTCGGCGGCCGCCGACGGCCTCGCGCCTGGGGGGGCCTCGCAAGAGGCCCCGGAAAAAATTTAATTATTTAAAATTTAGTTAATTTTCATACGGATGTGCGAATAAAAAAGGTGATTAGTGGTTTACAGGCACTCATTTTACTCTCTTATCTTTCATGGACATTATCTAATATCGTCTGTCAACACTATAGATTATTAAATCTAAACAACTTCGCGCGTGCTAATTCTCCGGTTGTTAATATTTGTGTATTTCTTATGTGAGCACTATGTAAATCATCGTTCTCTTTGGAAATACATACGAGTGGGAATCTTAACGTATCGAAACAGTAATTAAATATTCGAGGAATAAAAGTAATCAATGATCAATAAAAATTGATCAATGAGAAATAACAATGAGATAATAACAAAAACTGTTAATTTCAAACTAATCATTGTTTCACACCGTCAACACAAGCAATATATTTTTTTAAACATTCTATTGGGATGATTAGTTCTTTCAAATAAAATTGATAACCATTTAAACTTTTTTTGTATCTCCGGAACCGCTAAACCTGCCTTTGAGAATTTATCAACACGAATCGAATGTTTTTTAAATCCTTTAAATCGGTTGATCTGCTCTGATGTCGGCGACAAAAAAATAAAGCGTCTTAAAAAACGACATTTTGACATTTTTGAACCAATTTTAAAAATTCAAAAACTGATCGAAAGTTTTCAGTTGGCGATCGTGCTGAATTGTTTTTCCTCAAGATCGACCGCACAGTTTGTTCGTAATTTATTGTAAAAATCTTTTTTCAAAAAAAACTTGTTAGTATCATCTAACATAAATTTTATGGAACTACGATAAATGATTAATTATAAAAAATCATTAAATTTTAGAATAATGGGACGAGCTTTTAGACCATGTGTACCTACTATGTGATGTGCGGATTTGTGCACTCAAATTAGTATGAACATAGATTTTTTAAATCTAATTAATCACTTGCAGATTGCAAAATTTTGTCTAATTAGTTATTAAGTCGGTGATTTCCAACCATTTTTTATTCATAATGATCGAAAAAACATAAAATTTGCTAATCAAATGGTTGGGAAAAAGGAAACTTTTTCGCGATAATTATTTAATTTTAGTGCTTTTTTAATAGCTGGACAACAAACCATTTTTGCCGAAGAGTTTGTTTATTTCAACTTGTGCAATTTTTGTCTATTTCAATTGGTGTATTTATCTGATTAAAAATAAATCTCATATACAGTTATAGTAATCGCAAAAAAATCTAAAACAAAAATTTTTATATATCTTCAAAGATTTCTGAACATCTTGGCAAATTTTCGTCGACGATTTCACGAACATGGATCAACCAATTTGAAAAATTCAGAAAACATTTGACATGTATTGAAGGTAAGAAGACGTGCTGATTAGTTTTTGGCAAAGGCAGGATAAGCCGTTTTGAAGATACGGGGCAAAAAGTGCCAAACTGATTACATTTTTAGGAAGGCAGGTCTAGCGGTTTTGGAAATCCAGTAAAAAGCACAACAAGGGCCATTTGGCATATGCACATCAAATTATCAGATATTTTATAAAGATTTTAATTAATAGTGAGTTAAGTTAGACTGCAACGCGGTGTTTACGCGCTTCGATATTTCGTCTCTAAGCAGCTAACACAACGTGATTGCTTTGGAAAAAAGTTCGAAATTTTCAACAAAATATTTCAAATTAAAAAAAGTCAATTTCTTTCACTTTTCAATTTTTTTTAAAGCTTTTCAAAAATTTAAATTGCGGCACGAAAAGTTTCAGCAATTTGCCTTAAGGCACGATGCCATGTACCACTAGTCAATTTGCAACTGGCAAAAAAGGGGGGCCTCGCAAACGAATTTCGCCGACGCCCACGAATGGTCTAGCGCCGCCACTGTTGATAATAATATGCTCATATAAGGAACAAATTAATCAACTAAGGTATTTTTTAGATATAAAAATTGTACTAAATATGTATGTACTAGAGATGGGTAACTCACTCGGATACAACTCCTCCCTCGGAGTGAATCCGAGTGGAGTTGTCTCACAGGATTTGTCATATCCGACTTCCTTAAACAGGTACTAAATTTGTTAACATGTGCAGATATTTGCTTGAGATTTTTTACTAATACAAAGATTTGGGTCGAAAAAAGTTGTTTTTTTCTCGTCTCACAGCCAGTTTTAGCACTTTAGAAGTATATAATGTACCAAAATAATGTTATTTTGTATTCTATATTATGTGTACGATAATGATTGTCCAAAAATGAGCTCTTTCAATGGTATACAACCAGCTAAAAAATATTTAGTATTATATTATAACTTTTATACAATTATGATTTTATAATTGTGTAAAAGTAATAGTATGCTAATAAAACTACCTGATGTATAATTAATTATCAAAAAGAAAATAAAAGAATGTGAGGTGTTATTATTTTGTGAAAAATATTATACACAAAGATTTGTTCATATTTCATATATAAGGTTCACTGCATTATTTTCATATAAAAATGAACATATTCAAAGAATTCTATATTTTCTCTTCAAAACTAATTACAAAATTGATTTTGATTCCCAAGTTTTTTGTCAATTTTGAGATTTGTATGCATATTGAAATGCATGAAATAGTAATTATCATAATAAAATGAACAAAAATGTTTGAACTATTTCCAAAGTCCTGAGATATGTTAACAACACACTAGAGAACACATTTGTGTCAAGTATTATGTTTAATCCAGGAGTTGTAGAGTTGTTAAGTGGATATAACTCCTCTCTGAAGCGGAGTCAAATCCTAAACGATCCGGCTTCGGATATGATAAGCCCATCTCTAGAATGTACCTTTTCGCTACGAATGTCGCCTATAGGCGACATCCACATGACTTGTTTGCACGTCGCCTATAGGCGACCTCCGAACTTTGCTTCGACTTTGAGTTAACTTTGGTTATTTTAATTTTAGGTTTTTTTAAAGTAAAACTTGTAATTTTTAAATACAATAGCTGTAGTCTTTAATAGCTTTACTGAGCGGTTTGCTGTTCCTTATAGTAGTGTCCTGCAGGAAAACACTCTCGTAGTAAAATAGTTAAAGTAATAAAAAATATTTTATTAAGTACACATATATTGGGTAAATAAAAGCGTGCATACTAGCAAAACTATTATTTCAAGCGAGCTGAACTCATACACTCATGGCATATAGTAATCTCATAAAAAATGTTTTGTGGTAAAACTATTAGAAAATATTAAGTCAGTATTTTGTTTATGTTGTAAAAGCAAATATAAACGCATACGAAAATAAAATATGTGCCAAAAGATATGAAAATATGAAATTAAAATTTAGAATAATTCTTTTCTTCTTGGTTCCTTGAGAGTAAATTAGGCCCTTCATCATCGGTATTCTTCAAAGAGCTAGAACGGACGGGCCATTCACGGGTGCGGAAATTTGGGTATGTTCTTCTTACTCAAAAACTCCATCCAAACGACAAATAACACATTTGGGTCTTGTCATTTATCCATCCGTTCCAGCTACTTCATTTTTCAGACTGATCAAGAATCAAATTTGAAATTTTAAGTGAAAGCATATGAATAGAAATACATTTTCAGACCGAATTCTAGTTTCAAATAATATGGTCGCACCATATTATCTACACGCCATCATCAGTGTACGAGTTCCCTCGCACGTGATTACATTTTTTTACATATTTTAAGTGCATAGTAATGAAAACATACCCAAAATCCAGAACACCCGACTCTCTGTCCAGTCTAGCGGTAATAAAAAATGCGAAAGGAAAAAACTTGATAAATTACGATCAAGAAACAATTATTCTTAGCATTCACTTATGCTTATGGCAAATAACTAGTTTATATGGACTCAAAATAATCGCTAAAAATTATTTGTAGCAAAGATTCTTTAAAAATAACCATAATTATAGTTACCAATTAATTGGTAACCTTGCAGGTAACAAATAACTTTTTTACAGCTATCAGAACTGTGTGAGATTATTTGCTAACTTATATTCCTAATCTGTGATTTTTTTTGAGAAGGCAGCTCATTAATGAACCACCCTTCTTTAATATTATTCTAATAATGGAGCTATGCCTGCTAACAGCGATTTTCACTTAAGGTTATATTGGAAGACCTCAAGTAAAAATTTAATATTTAGCTGTCTAATATCGAGCTAACCCACGCTAAAAGGGCTTTTTTTTAAGAATGCTTTTAATGTCAGCTGGCCCACCAATAGCATAAAAACAAATTAAATATATCGTTAAATAACAAACCTGCGATTCTGAACAGCGAGTAGCAGGGAAATAAATGCATTTTTGAGTTCTTTATCGTAGTCCAGTTCATCCCTCAATGCTAGCTCGGCAATTAACGTTTCTGAGAAGTCTCGAATTAGAGATTCAAGTTCCATATACACTTCATTCAGTTCAGACAAAGACATTGTTCGTAGTTCTGAAAATGATTAACGTATGTTTCAAATGAATTAGCACCTCGTACAAAAGGATTTTACAGGACTGAAAATGTACCTTTCTTATCAAGTAAGTTTCACTTTAAACGATTGGTGCCATTGCAATGGCTAGATTCTATAGCCATTGTAATGGAACCATTGATCTTTAGAAAAGATTAATTAAAAACTATCGTTGGATTGAAAATCAAATATAGATTTTTGGATCAAGTATTTGCTTCATATACATAGCATTTCAGTTTTTTATTTAAGAGCGTTATACAAAAATATTGAACATATTAACCAGTTTACTGTAACGCTCCCATCGAACAGTTTTCTGTCGTAGAAATAGGGTTCAATGACGAGTATGTCAATCGCTGAGTAAGTTGCTGTACGACATCGTATAAAAATACAGGTTTATTTTACAATTTTACATGTACAATAAGTTACAATGTTATTTTAGGTTAGGGTTAGGGGTACTTGAAAATTTTGAAAAATCGATTTTTATTGTTTTGCATTTTTATTAAGTGTAATATCTTGAAAATATTCTCTGAAAATTTATTAGACTCTTACCAGCACGTTGACGCAAATGGAGAGCTCGATACTTATACTCAAAATTATTCTCCCTCAGCTCCTGATGTTTTAAAAGTTCATAAACCCATTTACGACGATCTCCGCAATGATAATTTACTTTCAAGATGTGTAGTTCAATATTGAATCCATAATCAGAAAAAATTAAAAGCTTCAACCAACTAGTGTAAAAAATATGCCTAAAAACCGTGAATACTAGTTCTACTATCGTACAAACTGCTGAATACATATACATAATCATTATTATTGATATTGATACCCTAAGACCTAATTGAGGGTACAATTCCCATTGGTATGTTGAAAAATTGTATGCTGCACGTGTGAAAGTGGCAGATCAGCGCGCCAACGAGCACACTCGGTAGGCCAAAATGCTTCGTAGGCAACAGCAAATGGAAATTTTGGAAACTTGCACAATGATTGATGAACTATTATATGGCCCAGAAATAGATGACTCGATTTAAGTAATTCAATAATTCGAATTTCTGTACGTAAATCCAATGTGAAACTCTAAACGCGTTTTTCTCAAAACTATGTTTTTTGAACCGGTGACCACTGTAACTCAAAAACCGCTTAGTAAATTTTAATGAAATTTATACAGCTTTTAGAATACATAATAAACACGGGCCTGATCAAAAAATTTTTATTTTTTAAAAATTACAATTTGTAAGACCAATTAACTGTTGATTTTTTACTCAAAAATCTAGATATTTTTTTCTGATGCTGCAATTTTGTTAATTTTTGCAAAAAAAGAAAACCTTCTTCGATCATGCTCAGGATTATTTATTTATAAAACTATTTTCTTTTATTTGTTTTATTTTAGATGAATCTCTAAGGAGTTATGACGGTCACCGCCAGGACCGTTTTTTGAAACAGGGTCAACAAAAACAGCTATAAGTTTGAGATTTTTTTTCTGAAATTTTTGTTACTTCAAGTCAAAACATTGTATAATAATGCCGTATTAATATTTTTGTAAGAAAACATAGTTTTATAACAAAAAAAATACTGAAAATTCTCATTTTTTCGTACCTCCAAGTACCTCCAACCCCTTAAATAGCTAATAGTCTTAAGATATAATGCCACTCACCTTGACATTTTAGAATATATATATTTCAAAAATGCATTTTAAATAGCTAATATTTCTGTTTTAATAACAATTTCCCTTACTGTCTTTATAGAGAGGTGAACCAAGAACCTCCCGAGCCCTTTCAGCGGCACTGGCAAGTGCCTCATTGACTCCAGGTGTAGTGCCGTATGAACTTTCATCCGCCGAACCTTCATCCATCAGATCATCGATTTCCCGAATAACTTCCTCTGCAGTCTTCATTGGTGGTTCGTCTTCTGATGGCAGTCTAAAGGTGAATGATTTTAGATAAATAATTACAACACAATGAAAAAAAATTTCAAAATAATAGTAACTATTAAATTTAAAATTTTTTCTATCCTATTACAATTGAACTATCAAAATTTACCCCCCAAGAATCAGTTTATGCATATCCAGATCAGATGCGATAGCTTCGTCTTCGGAGCCCCAATCAGGAATCTGCGGCGTGACGGGCGTATCACCACCCAGAGCGGCCCCCGCAAGGCGAAGGGTCGGAAGATGCAGGCGCCGAGCACTCGAACGCGTCCAGTCAATGGGCAAAATATTACCGTAGCTCCCGGTTAACGTCCACCACACCCTAAAAAAAATAATTTTGAATTCAATTTTGATTTAAATCTCATTAAAATGTATGCTAGTTTATATTAGATTAAATTTAAAAATATTCATAATCTAGTGTTAAACTCTTAAATAGTATTGGAGTTGCAACTATTTTTTTTAATTCAATTTATTCTGCAATCTGTTAGATTAAACAATGTTCAGGTATTGGTACTCTTACAGGAGAATCTATTAGGAGTGTAATATCAAACAAAAACAAAAAGCAAAATTGGAATTGGATGAATTTTTTGCCATCTAAGGCAAAAATATAAGCCGTTCGATCGCTTGTAAATTTTTACAATCCAACATTTATTGTTAATTTTTTTTAATCATTGTTTTATTGACATTTATTTATTGGTAATTTAGTTGACAATTTATAGCAAAAGAGTTACCCTGATATTTCAATAGACTTATTGTCTGAATTTCGGCCTACAATTTGAGATTTGTATGCATATTCATAGAAACTTTGACCTTTTAAAAATCTGATGAAGGTGCTGTGGAATTGATGATCACTCAATTATTGATAGTAGATTAAATTAACCTGGTAGTAGATTAAAAAATTGTACTCCTAGATTAGTAATTCCCAACGTGGGGCACACGCCCCACAGAAAAATCCATTTTTAATGGATTTAATGATTTAATCCATTTAATGGAAAGAGGAGAGGCAAATTAAAAAATTACACGACTTTAACCCACTTGCTTTGGGTGATTTGAATGTAATTTGTAAATACTGTTAAAAGTTCGTTAAATATAATATAATCATTGTTTAGTTTAAGTGAGCACAGGATGCATGTGCAAATCATATAATTTTTCCATATATATATATATTTCCATAGCTTAGGTAAATAAGCATCCCTTTTTAGGTCTAATGCAAACGTTCTCAATATTACAGATTATAGAAAAATTCCAAATTCTGTATGTATTAGTCTGTATATTTATAAATTGCCATCCCTTCCAGACAGCGGTATAATAATTTTTATATTATATTTCTAAATTAGAATTCAGTAAGTTGCAAGACTAAGAACATCTTAAGAAAATCAGCTCGCATAAGTTACTCAAACATTTAATAAAATTTATAGTTCTATGTCTATTGTCGCACAGTGCACACAATCGTTTAAAAGTGCAGTAATTAATTTTCTATGAAGTGATAACGGCAAAGGCAGCAGTAAGGTGTAATCGATGTCTTTACGTATATTTTGGATATTTTAGATATTTAATACCGAGATAAAAATTCTTATAGAAAAAATAATATGTATAAATTAAATCTAATATTCATTCGCATTTCTTATACGCTAACACCTACATCATAGGTTCCTATTCGTGTATTTTTATAGCTTTACGTATGCCTATACGTTGCATTCTATACTACACGCCTTACATCTATACCATACGCTATATTTCAACATATACGTACTCCTAAATCCCTACATTGTATACCGAATACACCTAACCTATATCTACTATATATCCTATTACCTATAATTTTCCTTACACGCTACATTAACCCTACCGAGAACCGAACCCGGGTCCGCCGCGTGGCACGCGACAACCTTAACCACTACACCACCGTAACGATACAATCAACCGCCTTTTTTTGCGTGTCGTCGCACCACCTTAGTATTAATCACCTAATTAATTGGAAAATGACCCGCGGAAACAACAGTGTGTCCCATATTATATTATTAATGGGGGTACCCGATAGGGTAGTGGTTAAGGTGCGCGACCGCCACGCGGAAGTCCCGGGTTCAATTCCCGGTATAGACAATAGATAGGTAGAGATAATACATAGGGCGTAAGGTAAACCTATATAATATAGGTAAATATATAAATTAGACAGTAATATTTATAAGAAGTAAAAAGTATGTAGGTATATAATAAGTTAATGACGGTATAGGTATCTCACGGTATGATTGATAATAGATATCTACCTATGATATACAATAATATAGTATAGTAAGATAGGTAATAGGTTATCTATCATATTATTAGGTTAAGTCATATAAAGTATTGTAATAAATCTTGAGTACTTTTATATCATAATAAATACCTTTAAGTATTAATGAATACAAATAATACCACAATAAATATAATTAATGTTATTAAAGAATATAAATTATGTACTCAATGGTTCCCTCATACTTGTACTATTTAATGTATAGACTAGCTGTATATAATAGAGTTAATTATATAAGAAGGTAATATATTAGATTTGTGAGTTCTTATCGAAATATATCATTTTTTTTGAACCGGTGTATGAACCGGATTTTAAATTTTAGCGTTCCGACAAAAAAAATATTAGCACAACACCACTGGTTAACATTAATATGCTTTTGTCTACTTTTACATTGAAAATGAGTTGATAGAAAAAGAGAAACAATTCGCATTTGCGGGGACTGAACATGGGTTTGAAGTACGAATAGATTAAAGTTCTATTACTTGGCCATGCCTGCTATAGTTGCTAAACATTTCAGACGGCAAAAGTGTCGGTCTCCTTTTCATACCGATGTGGTAATGCTCAACTCGATAATTAATGTTAATGACCGATGAATACAATGACCGACGCCTAGAAATTTTTTAGGGCAAATTATGTATCACTTATGCAAAGCATGTGAGACAAATTATTATACAATGCAATGATGAGAAAGGTAACGCTCCACGAGCAAAAAGTACAAATGAAACGAGCAAAACGTTTTTGTTAGTTTATTTTAATTATTTTATTTTAAGTTGATGAAGGTACTGATCTGAAGTTTACAAAATAAATTATAAATTAAATATCAAAAATCATACTTGCAATTTCGCCTAAAATATTTGAAGCAACAGTGTAATCTGATATTTTCTACAATAAAGATATGCAATCTTACATTGCAAACAAATCATTTTATTAGAAAATGAATGATAATTCTGCCCCTAAATCATTTTCAAAAATGAATGCACGGGTTTTTTGATCATGTCTGGTTTTCATAATGATTCATGATGACTGAAAGACAATGTTAATTTAATTTTTTCAACATATTTTCTTATTTTTTAATTTGTTATGATTTACTTGCCAAAACTCTTCCAGGATAATGTGAGAACCTTAAATATTTTTCTTAAATATGTATCGAAAGTGTAATCTATCTATTCTTTCTTTTATGGTAAATATTTTTTGTAAAAAAAATATTTTTTTTTAATATCTGACCACCTTTTCGATACTTACTGCATAACAATATTATATCCGATCTTAGTTAATCAACCGATAAGGAAAATTATATGTAAGTGATTATTCAGTAAAATAGGAAACTTACTTACATGCTAGGGATTATTTCATTTTTACGATAATATGCAAATGTATTTAGGAAAGTGCAAAGATTAGCCTATCTTGAAAAACGCTTTCTATCTAAATTAGCATACTGATTAGATAAATTTAATTTCCTTGTGTACAAATGATTCTTTCCGTCTTATAACACATTTTTTAAATTCTTTTCATTTCTATGTCGATGGTAATAAAGAGGAAATATGTAAAGTATATTATATGAAGAGTTTATGTAATATATTTAAACACACATGAATTTTTTGGAAACTATTTTTGGTGCAATATCATATATTGCCTTCATCTTTTATACCTATCCTACGTCTACGCCCAATAAAATAGAACAACCCTTACATTGTACATATAATCAGAGTCCATTACATTGTGAAACTAGTTCATTTTGCCGCTATCAACAATGCAAATCATATGTTCGTGTTTGTGTTCGGCTCTAGAGCATTTCAATTAAACATCAATTGAACTACGTTTATTGCCGTCATTGCCCCATATTGCCCCTGATAAGTACGAGTTGTAATACATTAGCATCGAGAAAAAATTGGAAAGTTTGCAACACCAACTGAAGTTATTATTATATATACATACTCATTTAATTATATACAAGTGACAAAAGTTGCATCTACAATAAAATTTTCAATATTTTACAGTCCAAATATATTTTACTGTTAAAATGCATGTTACAGTTACGAATTCTTGGTAGTCTATTTTTTTGCAAAGTTTTATTGCCAATCAAAATAATATAAATTTTTTAAGACAATATGTTGGGTGTAAATGCATTTAAGAGATTATCTCCTATGAGATATCTCTTTTTTTATTTTTTGACATTTTATTTAAGAACGTATGGCCATTTTTTTTTCAATCTTCGAGTGGGATACTCCTCGCTTAATTCTTTTAAATATATGATTGGGTATGACCTGGTAGTTTTTCGTGGTATTTTTTGCTCCTTTCTTTTATCATTTCATTAATAGTTTTTATTTTTAGATCTTTCGTTTCGTTCACAATGCATCTTAAAATTTTATATTGCGCTATTTGTATTTTTTTTATATTTGAATTGCTTGCGCACGCCCATAGCTCAATTCCGTACGTCCAGATTGGGATAATTATTGTTTTATATAAAAAGAGTTTGTTTTCATAGAACATATTTGAACTCCTGCCAATTAGCCAATACAACTCTTTGAACTTCTCCATCTGTTTTCTTTTCATTTATGATGAAAATTTGTAGTAATTCCTTTTTACAAATTGGCTGGTTAATTTATGTCCATGTTCCATTTTAAATAACAACGAATTAGTTAGAATCGCTTCAAATAAAACGACCGCAAATACAATCAATATCATGTCTTTAATCGACTCGGCACTATTTGATGTCAATTCATCAATTGATTTAAATGAGAAGTAATGTCTTTAAGATTTATCGGATCAAAATTTGACTCAATCGATTTATGCGTCGATTCTGCCGTAAAATAGACCAATGTTATGGCAAGGCTATGTTATGCAGCTTTTTCATAAAAAAATGTACTAAAAACTGTCAAAATGCTATGTATTCGCTGTGCGATCAGGCGTTTTACACATAAAATCATGTATTATTATGAAACATGCATCAGAAAGATGCACTTATGTTAAGATTTTTTTTTGTAAGCAGGTGCAATTTCTAGGTCAGGTTTTCTATCTAAAATGCCTGCCTGCACAGAAACCACATAGCATTTTGACAGATTTTAGTACCATTTTATATGAAAAACGCAGCGTAACATAGACATGGCATAACATTGGTCTATATATCATTTTGCGGCATAATCTGTTGATAAATAGTTTCAGTCAAATTTTTATCTGATAGATCCTAAAGACATTATTATTAATTTATTTTGAATGAAAAACATTATATTAAATTCAAAAAAATCGCTATTCTTTCATATTTTAAAATTTTTTAATATTTATTATAAATTTGTGTTCTTAAATGTCCACAAATTAATAGAAAATAAATTTGATTATTAGTCCTTACTGTATAAACTGTATATATAAACTAATGATACTGTATAGTATCACGTTTTCACGATGTAAATTTACGTTAGAAGTTGCAAAGTGGTACAAGGTGCAAAGGGTTAATATGTTAACATACATGAAAAAGGCGACAACAAACTAGTGGTGCATGGCATCGTTCCTTATGGCAAATTTCCGAACCAAAATTTATTTTTATTAAAGAAGATTAAAAATTTTCCTAAACTGAAAAAATAGATTTTTGAGAAATTTTAAATTTTGAAAAAAAGATTTTGTTGGAAAAAGGACTGAAAATAATGTTTTCTTTGTTTTGAAATATTTTGGAAATTTAGAACTTTTTTTTAAAGCAATCGTACTGCTTTAGCTGCATGGAGACGAAATATCTAAGCGAATCGAAATGTAAACGAAATTTATACGTAGTATTAAAATCTCTATAAAATATCTGATAATTTGATGTGCCTATGTCTATTGATCATTTTTATAAGATATATAAACATTTAACAATTTTATCTTCAAACAAATTTTCGACATATGAATCTGAATCAACTCTATTTTTTATTTATTATTGAATGCAAGCGCAGGCGCCCTATGTCTTTTCGTGTTTTAGTGCAGTAGAGTACATTTTGTATCGATCGCAGGATCATGTTGGCAGTCGGGGATGTTATGCGTTCTTTCAACTCTCGCGACCGCACCCACCCCGTAAAGTAGAGGCACGAGCTAGACAGGCGCCCGAATTGATACGTAAATTGCGATTGTCGGGCATGAATAAAATAAGGGCCTATGTACATTAATATCTGAATCTAATCATTTGATAGGAGTTATTTGATATTTGCTACAAATAAATAAGACATATAGATCAGAATAAAGTAATGGCACGAGGAAAGGAAAATATATAAGGAAATATTGTTCTGCAGTTGCTACGAAGTGTGATCCATCAAAAATTATTCTAATTTGGAGGTGGCGTGCAAACAGAATCGTAACAATTTACAGAATGTTATTTTTAACTATATTCTGTCATCCTAGGTCATTTAGTAATTGTTCTGACGATACTATATAGAATTTTGAATGGATGGCAACCCAGTAGTTGTTTAAACCAGTGACTATACTCAAAGTATTTGTTGACATTTTTATGATAATATACAGCTATACCCACGAAAAATGATTTTCATTTAAAATTATATTTGAGTCTATTCCCTCAAGTGGAAATTTGACTTCAAAGCTATCTTCAACGGATCGAACCAGCAAATATAATATATAAATAATTCCATACGGATACATTGAGAGAATAATGAGTTTTTATAAATTAAGAACAACCATAACAAAACTTGAATCAATACTTTTGACTATATTAAATTATTAATGCAAATTACTCTCCTTTTATATCTTCTAATATTGTCTTTTAACACAATAATGCTTGGACTAATACGTGAATAAGATAATGATAATAAATTGTAAATTATGAACTTGTTTAATTTATACCAATTCTCAATAAATGTTTTCAAAATTCTATTTCAAAGTATTCGTTTTACATTTCCTGCCTCGAATATAATTCAACACAATAAAATATTTCAAGGTTAATTATAAAACAATAGAAATGAAAGAAAAATAGCACAGCAAAGATAATTTCGTTTATATATGCATATATCTGTAATCAATTTGTGGATTAGGAATTGGATGTAATTTATTTCTAATAATCTAAATAGCCTTTATAACTATGTAATTACATCATTTGCTTTATCACATATTAATTTGAACTAGAGATGATATTTTGTGTGTAAAAAATGAAATATTGATTAAGTTGTAAAAAAAATCGCATTATTCTTCATATAAAACATCAGAAACAATGCCATTGAATATTATAAAATAATATTTTAAAATTTTACCCTCAAGTGTTTATTGTTTATATTATTAGTGTTTCAACGTTTACTAAATAATTTAAATTGTTATAAAGCTAATAAATTATTATTCATTTACAAATTATATTAAAGTAACTATTTAATTTTATTATTGAAAAAAAAGATGTATCAATTTAATCAAAACTCCTTACAAATTTAAACAAACTTAGAAATCTCAGGATTTTATTCTTAAAATTATATTTTTTAACTTGCTTTGGCAATCTTTATCTTTGAAAGTATTTATCTTTTATTGTATTTTTTTATATTTTTCAATTAGTGGTTGTATAGCAATTAAAATAATCACAAAATATAAAAAAATAATGTAAGTTTAAGGTTTACAATTTCGATAAAAACTATCTTGAATAAACTTTCTTCCTAACTCCCATCTACGAATATAGTTAGCCGACCCTGATGAATATTATACATAGGAATTGCCCCCTTTTATTGCGACTGATCACACAAGGGAATATAAAAAAAGTCCTATGAGTCATTGGAGTGACACATCTGGTTCAGGAGAATAAATAATAGGTAGTAATGAAATAACTTGATTTAAATCACTATCAAAAGAGCTTCCGAGTTCTGAAATTTGTGTTTAACCCTTCGCTAGGAAAACACAACAGAACCCTCCAAAATTTATTTTGCTAGATTTATAGCTTTTCTACTATAATATAATGAAAAAAACGTGTTTTTTAAGTCATATAAATGTCGTATGAAAAAATATCAAATAAACAGTACAGATATGCTTCTGTTGGAAATTACTTAAATTATCAAATTTTGTTGATTACCAGTTCAAATAGTTAAAAACTCAATATAAGTTTATGTATTTAGATAGATAGATGAAGTTTTCTATATAATTGGAAAAAATATAAGAATAGAATTGCTATCATAAATGAAACTAGCTGTAAGTGGAATTCTGTCTTGAGGCAATTATGGCATGGTGCCTTAAGGCAAATTGCTGGAACTTCCCGTACCGTAACAAAATGTTCGAGGAATACTGAATGTTTTCAAATAGATTATTATAAATATTGTAACATTGTCTAATATTTATAAGAATTATATAAACTGAATTGCAAAGTTGAAATTATTTGTAAAGTATATTGAAACTATAGTCAGAATTAAAAATGAAATCTGAATTATTTTCGATATACAAAAAATTGAAAAAAAAAGAAAAAAGTTGGAACAAATTTTTTTTTCCAAAATCAATTATTTTGTTAAGACAAGCAGAAAGTTCTTTGAATCATTTAAATCGGACGCTTAGTTCTCTCAAAAACTGCCATTTTTTACATATTTAGCTCCGTATCTTCGAAATGGCTGTACCTGCCTTTGCCAAAAACTAATAAACACTTCTCCCAATCATTACTAATTGAATGTTTTTTAGATCAATTCCGATTTTCGGCCCATTACAATAACTTACCCTACGGGAAGTTAATAATAATAGTTTTAAAAACTAAAACTAAAATCTAGTTCCATGTTCCATGCCAGCTTTTCTTTCATCAAATACTGTATTGTAAACCTTGATGTTTTTAGGTTAATTAAATTGTAATTTCAAATATAACAGTTTTATTCAATAGAATCTAAGAAAAAATATTATTTAATATAAATTTAAAAAATTAAGCTCATGTAAACTTTATAAAAAGCCCTTACTCATATAATATTACAAATTAAGTATTATACAATTATAGAAAAGTATGATATATACTTTTTATCTATTGGCTCAAACGCATGGTTTAATTTACATAATGCGTTATATATTTTCTATAAAAGTCATGGTTATCAGACCGGAGCATCAATAAAATACTTGATAGTTGATCAATTAACGATTTACAATTACCATGTCAATAACCGTTTTCGTGGATTAAAATGATTCTGAATAAGCACGTCCAACGAGCATGTAGTTATCAAATTATCAGTAAGTAGTATAATGCATTGTTAGTTTTGGAAAGTACATCGAATGACCAAAATATTTTGTAAGTTCATGGCATAGTCCAAGAGAAGACGGTAGGAAAACTAAATTTGACCTAATTTAATAAATATTCACAAGTAAGAGATGATTAATTATTCAACGTCGTTCATATTTTGATGGTAATAAAAATATTATTCTAATTGATGACATTAAATTAAGTTATACGTTGTCTCATAAAATGGTAAATGTAAAGCAGACTCGTTAAATTAAAATTATGTATCAATAAACCTGAAGGCAATAGCAGGGCCTCCAGAGCGTGAATATCTTCGACATAAAAATAACCAGATTCAAATTTTGGTACTGCTTGTAATATAATTGAGGCATTATAAATTAAATATAATTATGTACAAGGACACGATTAAATAAAGTTTAATTGATCCAATGAAATAGAAATTTAATGGTGGTTTATTATTAAAAATATATGTAAACTTATACACTCCCAAAATATAAGATTGTCATAACTCTATAATCAATATAGAGAAGTAAAACTACATGTGTTATATTGAATAACTACAGGCACTACATGTATTACATGGAATAATAAAAGGGAAAAATAATATTTATTTTATATGGTTATTTATTTCATTTTAGGGAGCGTCCAACAATCACGTGATCGATTTTTGAAGATTTGTGGACACCCTCTGCACTTTGGTGGTATGTGGTAATATTTGAAATTACCTCACTACATCCATCACGTGTATGAAATTTTTGTGAAAATTTGATTTTTTTTAAGTTAGGTAATTTGTGATATTTCGTGATTTTTTGCCAAAGAAACTCCCTCCCCCCTTTTAAGTCCATTATTAAATATAAAAAATGAATTTGATTACTGTGTGCCAAATGCTCTCGGCTAAGCAAAGTCATCGAACCGAGAAGATAATCTTTCTACACGGCGAGATGTGTTCAGAGAATTATTCGATTAATTAATCGAATTTCATGGTCTTTGAAGATATGTTTTGTAACACAAAAACAGCTTTTCGTACAAGGCCGTTGACAGTTAGACCACAAGCGTCTTTCACGCGAGCAATTCAGTGAAATGGAAAGAGACGCTGAATATATACAGAACCGTCAAATTATTAAGGCTTCGGCCACATGATGGTAATTAATATTTAGTTTTTGTTACAACCATATACTCAAGCCAATATATATTAACAATTTACTGCAAAACATTGAAATATAGGTAAAAACTAAATTTTATTGCGTATTTCTCTGTAGTATTTGATTGAGCTAAAGCTGAAATATTTTTATAGCAAATTTTTGAGGTCACAAGGAGTATACTGTGAAAATTTGAGCACCTCGAATTTTTCAAAAAAAATTCAAGTAAATATGCAAAGAAAAATGTCATGCTATATTTTCGATTAGAGAATAGTCCGAATTAGAAATATAGTCCAGTTATTTAGGTAAGAATCTCGGAATTAGGTAAGAATCTCGGAATTCGAGATACCCAGCTGTAAATACTTGTATATTGACACCCTAAAGTTGTCTCAAAACCTACATATGGTAGGGTATCAATACCACATGTAGCTTTTGAGACAACTTTAGGGTGTCAATATACAAGTATTTACAGACTTACAGCTGGGTATCTCAAATTCCGAGGTGAACTTACTATAATGACTGGATTAATATCAAAATGCAATTTACACACTTGTGGTTTGAGGCTTCTAAAAGGAACTTTTTTGATGAATCTTGAGCATTTCCATCTCGGCGACATTTAAGCGCTTGTAACTTTTGAATGTTTCGACATAGGGACTTTTCTGTTTTCGGATGAAATACAATAAATAAAAAAATCTATAAGCAACTGCAAAAATTTTTAAGATATCCCTTATTGTTCGCGAGATATCCACTAAAAACTGTTTAAAGTTTTAACAAGTAACAAGTGTTTTTAAAAAGTAAAAATGAGTTATTGCTTCAATATATAAAAAAGTGTACAAAAGGGTAGGTTCGTGATTTGATTATGGATTAAACTTCCAGATATATTTAACAAATAACAAGTGTTTTTAAAAAGTAAGAATGAGTTAGTGCATCTATAAATTAAAAAAAAAAGTGTACAAATGGGTAGGTTCGCGATTTGATTATGGATTAAACTTCCAGATATATTTGAGCCGTTCAATGCACACATCGACTAACTCCGAAAATCAGAAAGTGGAGAAAAGCGATAAAGTAATGTATATTGCTTTTAAAAATTCCTGTTATAATATAAATTGAAAAATATATTTTAGAACGTATAAATACATATATAGCTTACATGTAACGGTATATAAGATTTATAACTATTAATAGTGAGAAAATAATTATCATTAAAGTTAAAGTTTTGATATGACTTGTGGAGTTAATCAAGATTTCAACTTTTTTTAAACTTTAAACTTTTTTTTAAAATTCGGATCTTCATTGTAGTCACACTTAAATTGTATATCGTTGGGTTTGGACCTTTCTATTCTAAATTCAGCGCATTTTAGGCCAATTTTCTGGACACCCTGTGATGGTTACTTTTCTGTTATTGATAAACTAAATAAATAAAAAATAGATAAAAAATCTTAGTGAAGCATTCGGCTTAGCTACAATGGCGCTTTTTTCTTAAATGTTTTTATTATATGGTATCAACTATCTGGTAAAATTATGTCTCGATTTTTTTTCGCACGTGACTCAATAATAAAAAAATCTTGAGTTAATAGATTAATAACTATTTTCACCGACCAGAAATTTATTTTTAATTAAGTTATCTCTTATTTCCGTACTTTGAACAAGTTTCAATAAACTTCAGGTAGTTTTAATATTCTTGTTTTGCCGGGTACACGAATTTTAGTATGTTATTTTTTCAAAGTTTGTAACGTCTTTGATGTCTTTTATAAAACTAGATGAATTTTTTTCGAGACCCACAACACCCTACAGTTCTGTGTTCTTATTCGTAATTCATGAATTTGAAACCCGAAATCCAACCCAACCAGAACATATACACTACAGAATGGAGTTAATCAAAATGTCTTCTGAAATAAATGACTTATGGATTCAGTGGTCAAAAAAAAATTTTGTTTCACAGTGGCAATTTTTATTCTTTTGGAAAATTATTATAATCATAAAAAGTTATGATTATACCAAGTTCTTTCCCACTAATATCTCAGTTTTTTCAAAAAGTGGAGTTAGCCGATGTGTGCACTGAGCGGCTCATTTAACAAATAACATGTGTTTTTAAAAAGTATGAGTTAGTGCATCTAAAAATTAAAAAAAAAGTGTACAAAGGGGTAGGTTCGTGATTTGATTATGGATTAAACTTCCAGATATATTGGATTTGGTAGTATAAGTTTGAACTATATTTTCAAAGATAAAATATTTCTACTTTGTTTTGCATCACATCACAAAACTATCACACAAGTATGCAATCTCAAAGAACTAATTTAGTTCCGATTTTTGGAAAGTTAGAGATTCAATACATCATTTACATCATTCATTAGCTAAAACGTTGAAGGAAATGTGCCAAAATATTGTCATTTGAAATTAAAATCTATGTATTTCAATCTAACTTTAAGCCCATGAAAAAAATAATAAAGCTTTTAAAACAGTTTGAATCGCATGTAAATCTTAGAACAATCTTTGGTCCGGAAAATTCTTACCTACTTTGCAAAATTAGCGAGAAATAGCCTGTATTTAAGTACACTAAGTAGATGTAAATTTTTTTATTGTTTATGATTTAAATTACTTAGTTTTTTTTTTTCATTAATATTTACATGTGTAGAAAACTGATTGTGTGGTCGTAGTTTAATAGCGTTGCACCGACCGAAGACATCAAGACACGTGCTAGAATTCCATGTCTGAAGAAGGAATGTCACTAATTTATAAATAACATTTATTTATAGTAGACGAGGTACTGATGTCGCATCCCAGGCTCTTTTAAGATTCTACAGGATAAACTAGCTATACGGTAAATTTTGCTCTGAGAGACAAATATGTGCGAATGTGAGTTGAATAACACAAATGGGTAATAAATTGATATGTGTAAAGTGATATTAGAGTGAAAAAAATCAAAAAAGTCGAAAGCGTTCTTCAGTAGTCAACGGTATATCTACAATTATAAATGTTAATATGCAATTTTGACCATACATTTGTAGTTACAATCATGTTATAAAAATTAGTAATTTCAGTGAAGTATTTGCATTAAAATAAGTAAGAAGACATAATTATCCTAATATTTAAATTTTTGTAATTTGAAAGAATATTTAATCTGCAAAGTATAATATTTGATCAAAACATCGAATCATATAATTATTGGCTTTGTTCACAATTTGCACTTTAGTAGGATTTATTAACATAATATGAATAAAATAAGTTTTGATGAAAATATCACAAAATCACTCGTTTAACGTCACACGTAAAAAAATCGATATACAATGCTAATATTTGCAAAAAGCTTGAAGCTAATCTCCAAAATAAATATCCCACAGACATCGAACGAAATGTGGTATTTTTTGCTCTACATTACAGTGAACATCCATATCTCTATATTCATCCTTGTGATATATAAATTAAATTATTATGCAAATGATTAGTAATAATAAAAAATCACTTTAAAGAATATAATAAAAATGAAATTAAATTATTACACAACTATGACCACACAAGAACTATATTGCTCAAAAATCATAAGTCCCACCTTTTTATAAAACGCTGTAGGCGTTTTCGAATTACCAAAACCAGACATAAATCGGATATTATATATATTTTATACCGGAAATCGTAATTCGATTCAGTCAGATAAAATCAATCATCTAAAACTACTGCAAATAGAAAGTGGCTATTGATATTGTCAAGAGTTATTACCGATTTGTAGGTTTGATGGCAACTCGCCTTCGCGAAAAGGGAAATCCATTTGCATTAAATTTTTAACTTATGGGCTAAGTAGAAACTTGTGAAATTTATTTGCCGGCAAGCCTTTCTAGTAAACAGAGATGTTGCTTTTGCATACATAATAACGTGATTATTATGCAGTGGTAGTCAACTTGAAAGTCAATAAAGAATATTATGAGAAAGTCATAATAAATTCAGAAATTTAAAAAATTTTGATCAACAAACACGGTGCACATTATAAGGTAGATGTGAGAAATATTTAAGATTTTGGTCAGTTGTCCAAACCACTGAAAAGCACAAATACATTAGGCCACAAGTGATGATCATTAAACTTGGCACTATGTAATTGAAATGTAATATTTAGTTATTTTAATAAAATTTACTCATTAGAAGGCAGCAATCTTCATGGCATTGAGCTTTTGTACCGGAAGGTTGCTACCCTAGAAAGGGGGTAGCGCACAGTTGGATGAAGCTTAATTTTCAACTTCCAAAACTAAAGTCGGCGTCGTAACATGAATAATTAATACAAGTTGCAAAAAATACATAAAGTATACAAAAGAATTAGTGTTGTATATAGTCCAAAAAGGTTAAATTAGAACTTCTAATTATAACAATCTGAGTCATCAAAAAAAAAAAAATCTTTTCAGCAAACTAATGCAACCATTTTATTATAATGGAATTGAATTTGATGCACTCTCCGGTGTGATTTATAGAACTTTAAAATATTTGAGTACCAGTGAGCAAGCATCAGAAAATATATGTAACTCGTTCTTAGTATTTTAATATTGTATATGAAATATCAATGTGCTATTCAAGAGCAAAGTCTACGAACATAAAGAGAAATTAAATTAACGCAAGGAATATTAACGATGCGAATAGTTAAAACAAAACACGAATGCATTTTATCATCAGGTCTGCAATAAACGTACATCGTATATGCGTGCTGCTATTCTATTCAAATCGTCATGAATATTGAAATTAAATTAATATTTGTTGTTGAGAGTGATAGTTGATTAAAAATTATGAGGTACGTGACAGAGATGTGGATAACCACGATCTTGTAGATCTATGAGCCAATTATGCCGTAAAGTAAACCAATGTTATGGCAAGGTAATGTTGCTCTGCGTTTTTCATATAAAATGGTACTAACTGTAATATGAATGTGAACTTGGGAAAATTGAATATATTCATTTCATTAAAAATATTTCACATTCAACTAATCACACATATATTCCCAAGAAATAACTAAATATTGCTTATGGTTATTTTTCTGAAAGACAGAAGATAAACATGCTATAAATTACTTCTATATATTTTGGTGAAAAAATACTATGATTATTCATTATTACAATAAATTACAATATTTCACACCGTTCAATCTGATCAGAAAATGGTCGTATTTATTCACTCTTATTGTTATTTATTCTTTACTATTTATAATTTTTATACCGAGTTCGATAAAAGAATCTTATGCGAATGTTCCCATCGGCCTGGCGAAACAATGTGACAATAAATGCATGTGTTATTATAAAAGTCATCGTTGAAACAATATGTGGGACACGATCTGAGCTACATCCCGAAACACCCACAGGGAGAATAGAATTGATTGTAACAGAATAATTATCAAAGATTTTTTAGTTTCGTAATTTGCTTAACAAATAAAACGATTGTTGAGAGCTATATGGGCAACGCGCGTAACATTGTGCCTGGTGTGGCAATGGAGTAATAATGGACACATTAGCATTACAATACTGAATTCTACATTATATTCTAAGTTCATGTATGTTTGTTAATGAGATAGTACTTTTTTACCAAAAATTATAAAACAAATAATTTATTTAATTCTGTTGTATTATAAAAGCCTATAAATTTCTAACAGCAATTATCACTTATAGTATTAAAAAATACAATATGCATTTTATTGCTCAATAGGTCGAGTTTCTAACAGATAACTTCGCAAATTAACTTTTTAACACAAGACAACAATTGAAACTAATCATTTTGAAGTACAATTTTGAAAAATCATACCCGGACGCCCAGTCAGTGGATTGGTGTTCGATTGGACATTCTAGTTCAACAAAACTACATACCACCAAAAAATTTGCTAATGTTTCATTTTGAAATATAAGTAAAAAAAAGTAAAAACTCAAGTTTGTCCACATTCACTGCAGCTCGCCCACATATAAATAATAAGGTAAATTATAAACAAAGTTACAGTAAATATATCAACAATTGACTAGTACCAATATAGAGATTGGTAACGTAATCGAGATTACTAGAAATTGACAATTGCGTCCACTAAATCGATTACAAGAATACTTCATTGCTTCTTTCCTACATAGCAATTCAAAAAGACTTACATAAACATAAATATCAATTATTAAAACCATCCTCCTAGAAGTACACGTAGTAAAATATCTGAGACTCCATCTAGATACAAGACTCACGTGGAAAGAGCATATAAAAAGAAAAAGAAACAAATTCTACTAAAAATGAAGGAGATGAAGTGGTTACTGAGCGGACAGTCCAAACTATCCGTCGAAAATAAACTACTGCTATACAAGGCCATCATTAAGCCAATATGGACCTATGGTCTGGAGCTATGGGAATGCGCCTCCAAATCGAACCTGGAAATTATGCAGAGAACGCAAACTAAAATCTTAAGAGCCATTCTCAACTCACCCTAGTCACTAATCAAACTGTCTAGGGCGAACTACAAATGTTGACTGTAACAGATTAGAGTAAAAAAATACCGTAACAGATTAGAGATGCACTCAAATGAATCGCTAAAGGATAACCTTCGCCCTCAACAAAACTCGAGATTGAAGAGAAAGTGGCCTCTACATAGTATATAAGTACAATCATTAAATATATATTTTTTAAGCAACATAGATCAGTGGATCCTATCTTATTTTAACACTCACATAGATCTCACTTTAGCTTATAGAAAAATTGTAATTATCCGATTGCTAAATAAATATCTTACAAAAAAAATTAAAATGATTCCATACGATATATTATTAACAATACTAATAAGTTAAGAGTTTTTATTCATTTAACTCTAACTTTTATCTCACAGACTAAAAAGTTTCTATCTATTATGATAGTGGTATCAGGTTTCCTGTCCAAAGCGTGTTTGTGGAACAAAATGCATAGTTGAATTTCATTTTGAATTCCTTCCATAGTTCACCATAATTACTAATTTACTCAAAAAACTCAACGGTATCTTTCACTAAAAACAGGTAACACTTCAATCGTATAACTGTAAACTAATAAATCTGATCATTGATGAAAATATACCAATAAATCATGAAGTGTTGACATATCATAGAGAAATTGATATTGTAATATATTAAAATATTAGGTCAGTGACCTTTGAAAATGATCTTGTTTATAGGATTAGACAACAGATATTTTGTTCAGCGATCAATTTTAATGAATGATTTAATTTGAAATTTCTTTATTAGGTTATAATAATTGGTAAGTACAATATCCTTTAAACACTTGGCCTAGGTAACGCACTATTTCATCAAAACCCCTTCAAAATGAAAAAAATACTATTATTTATTATTATTTCTGATATTATTAAATTATTAATTTTATTATAGATAAAAAAACATTTTATCAGAACTAAAAGTCGATAAAGCTAGATTCATTTCAAAATTTAATAACTGAAATGTAAACAATTAACATTTCAACAAAATCTACATTTTCAATCAATCTGTGTAGTAATTTCTTATCGAAACTATTCAATGTATTCGAAAATATCACGTATCATGAAAGAAAAATGTCAATATCCCTGTTAATTCAAGAAGTAAATATTTATCAATCACTTATATATCATATATTGCAAGAATTCAAGTATGAACATCAAATACTTGACCATTATGTCACTTGAAAATATTGTGTAACATTTATATATGCTAATCAAGAACAAGTTTTCTTCATGAAGACTTTAATTACTATTGTAAACTCACTATTGTATTTATTTACTTAACTACACTATATGTTGACTAAAGCCAAACCTTTGTTAATACATTATGTCATACGTCCTTGAGCTTTTGAGAAAATAACTAACAATAAAATTTAAATTTAACTTCAATGTGGCGCGAATGCAATAATTGCATAGGAGGAAACAAATGACTTAAAATGATTCGATTTAAAATTTAAATATTCATCAATTTTCATTTATAATTTAAACTCATTTAAAGACAAATAAAAATTTCTATTATCATAAATGAACTAAGAAAAATATGTCTTCTTACAATTGGTTCATTGATGAACATTAGTAAAATTTTAAGAATTCAAAAATCTAATAGTCAATCTTAATCCTTTTATATAAGTGAAGAAAATGAATCGTGTAGGCTAATTTCAATGACAGGAAAAAAGTAAATTAAAAAAATATAAAATATCCATCACCTACTTGAAATATTTAAAGCTGAATATAATTTCTGATTTTTATTACATTTTGTAATAATTTTCTACACATCGACAATAATTTTCAATATTTTGTGCTCTATATTTCAAAGGTATATTCACACTTTAACAATTATTTTAAAAATCAATATTTTCATAAGTTTTTGTTAAACTTTAGCTATTGTAAATGAGAATTATATTAACATAATTATAAACGAGATCATTGTGCGTAGAACAATTTCGCAAAATGTACCCCACGTGGGTGCACAATCCAGTTATAAGGCCAAGTTTATTATAATATTATACAATTATTTGTAACAAGGAACATGTTAGTTATTTCTTTATTATTAAGGGTACAACCAGTGGTGTTGTCGAGCCGGAACGCGCCGGAACGTCGTTCCGGCAAATCATTTTTGGGGAGGAACACGTTCCGGCAAGAAAAAATATTAAAAAATCGCTACATACAGAAAATTATTTAATAAGTAAATTTTATAAATTATTATTCAACTAATTTTTATTAAATGTTATTATTGTAATAAACATACATATATGTGCACAAAATGGGTTTTGAATAATTGTTGTTTCTTTCTTTTTTGAACGGAACTGGAAAAACATGAAAACCGGTTTTAGAACCGGTTTTTAAATTTTAGCGTTCCGGCAAAAAATATTAGCACAAAACCACTGGTTTTATCAAAGTCGTTTTTAATTTAGTAACAAATTGAGGTGTATGAACTTCTTATAGAAAAAATAATATTTATAAATTAAATCTTACATTCATTCGCATTTCTTATACGCTAACATCTACATCATAGGTTCCTATTCATGTATTTTTATAGCCTTACGTGTGCCTATACGTTGCATTCTATACTACACGCCTTACATCTGTACCATACGCTATATTTCATTATATACTCTCAAATCCCTACATTGTATACCGAATACACCTAACCTATATCTACTATATATCCTATTACCTATAATTTCCCTTACACGCTACATTAACCCTACCGAGATTCGAACCCGGGTCCGCCGCGTGGCACGCGACGACCTTATCCACTACACCACCGTAACGCTACAATCAACCGTCTTTTTTCGCGTGTCGTCGCGCCACCTTAGTATTAATTACCTAATTAATTGGAAAATGACCCGCGGAAACAACAGTGCGTCCCATATTATATTATTAGTGGGGGTATCCGATAGGGTAGTGGTTAAGGTGCGCGACTTCCACGCGGAGGTCCCGGGTTCAATTCCCGGTATAGACAATAGGTAGGCAGAGATAATACATAGAGCGTAAGGTAAACCTATATAATATAGGTGAATATATAAATTAGACAGTAGTATTTATAAGAAGTAAAAGGTCTGTAGGTATATAATAAGTTAATAACGGTATAGGTATCTCACGGTATGATAGATAATAGATATCTATATATGATATACAATAATATAGTATAGTTATGATAGGTAATAGGTTATCTATCATATTATTAGGTTAAGTCTTATAAAGTATTGTAATAAATCTTGAGTACTTTTGTATCATAATAAATATCTGTAAGTAATAATGAATACAAATAATACCACAATAAATATAATTAATGTTATTAAAGAATATAAATTATGTACTCAATGATTCCCTCATACTTGTACAATTTAATGTATACACTAGCTGTATATAATTGAGTTAATTATATAAGTGGTCAATATATTAGATTTGTGAGTTCTTATCGAAATATATCAATTTTCTTGAACCGGATTTTAAATTTTAGCGTTCCGTCAAAAAAAAATATTAGCACAACACCACTGGGTACAACTAGTGTGAAATTTTCAAAAAATCGAATTTGATCCGATCACTATCAATTTTTTTTACATGTTCTATATATAGTTCTCCGTAAAATAATCTATCGATTTTTTGATCGGATCAAAAATCGAATTTTGGCAATCCAAAACAGACCAAAATTTTGGATAAAATTCGATTTTTTTTTTAAAACGCCGCCATTTTGACAATTTTTGATTATTTTTTTATCGTAGGTCATTTTACAGACAATATAATCTAGTTTAATGATTTTTTTTTTCATCCACGTAGAAGGCCGGAATCACTGCAGCAGTGAAAGGCCTTTTTTCGCGCTGTTGGAAATCGACGATAACTTAAAAAATATTTAATTTTTTTCTTCAAAAATATATAGTATTCTTAAAACATGTGTAAATATATTTTTAAAATTTTGAAATGATTGATAAAGTATTTTTTTAATATAAATTATTCCCAAAAATCACCTTTTTTAGGCGGTTACACTAGTTGTGCCCCTTCAGCTGTAGTGTTGTAGGTAGTTCTCAACCTAATGTTTCTAGAGGGCAACCCAATGATTGGAATTCTCTTTCTAATAGGATTATATCAGACATATCTTTAATAGTGATGTGAAAATATATGGAAGCATTTGACGAAAGGTTAATTTCACGAGGTGAATCATATTTGAGATCTATAATTTCATGATATCATAACTGCTTTATATCAAGTAGGCGAAAGCGGGTATAGAACACGAAACAAGTGGTTGTTAATGAAAAATACATTAATCCTTACTCTGGAAATCGTGGACAACACACATACATACAAACCACAAAGATCCATTTTTTTAAAGGTATGCGGATTTCAAATTCAAAGATAATTCAAAAATAAATTAATACTTAAAGTATTTAAAATACATTCAATATTCTGCATTGGATTATATTAAGATCTAAGATCTACAACTCACCGAGAAACAATTACACTTCATATAAAGCATATTTAACACAATTTTGATATACACTATTTATTTATTTTTAACTAAAATAAATTAGTTAATAGTCAAACCACTAAGTATTAGTCAAAAAGTATATTTAATATTTTTCAATTAAATGAGTCCTTTCAATTAGACACTCGTTCACAAACTAATACAATAATCGCCCAGCAAAAATTACTCGGCCTCTGATATAATTCCACCACATGACACTCGAAGTTATAGCACAAAACATCTGTTTCTTAATCTAGTTATCAAAAAATATTTACGCGTGAGTTATCAGTCAGTACGGTAAGATTCCCGTAAGATTCTCGTCCGTGCAATGTGCGTTGGCCATGTGTTCTCGCGCGTATAAACGGTTGGGTGTCACGGAGGCAGCATATATACACCTGCCCACTTGCATTGTAATCAGAAACGTCTTATTATTAACATATTACATTGTTCAATTTTTTTTTCAAAGATGCCTTATATATAACTGATATTACTTGGGTAATTTCAAGTAAAGTTGGGAAATGATCAAGCAAAAGTTGAAGGATAATTTAACAGACAAGTATGTATATGATATACAAAAAATATGAAATTTTATTAAATGTAAATATAGAGGCCAATTCTCCGATGCAATAGAAATGTTGTGGTTATGCTTTGTTAGTGAGCGCCCATTAAATACGTGAAGTTTTCAGGGGAAAGGGCTAGGGGGGTTGACAAAAAATCACATATATCACGTGGGGGGCGGAGGGGTATAGTAAGATATCACGTGGGGGGGAGGAGGGATATAGTAAGATATCACGTGGGGGGGAGGAGGTATATAGTATGATATCACGTGTATTTATCATTTACCTATTTTTTTTCAAATCCAAACATTTTCAAAAAAAAAATCAAAAATTTACAATTTTTTCTCGTAACTAAAAATACACGTGATATTTGATGAGGGAGAGGGAGTAATTTTTAATATCACCACGAATCACCAAGGGAGGGCGTCCAAAAATCCTTAAAAAATCGATCACGTGATTAATGGACGCCCCCTTACAGGTATATATTCGTATCACTTGGTAGAAAAGACTATGTACTTGTTGGCCGATTAGGCGTTTTACACATTTAACCAACAAAACGCACAATATTTAAATAACAATTTTATCATAAGTGCATCTTCCTGATGTCTCATTGATGACACATACGTGAAGTTAGGTTTTATGTGTAAAACGCCTGATCGCACAGCAAATACATAGAACTTTGATAGTTCGTTACTAGCAACTCATATAAATACAGAGCCGTAACATAAAGTTACTATTACATTTATATTTTATCAGGTAATTGGCCACCTATTTTGACGTCCTAGATTTTTTTTAATTAGTGCAGCACTGTTAACTATTTGAATAAAATATTTTTGCATAATAAAATATAATAATAATCCAGACATTATAGTAAGTTCACCTCAGAATTCGAGGTAACCAGCTGTAAGTCTGTTAAATACTTGTATATTTACACCTTAAAAGTTGTCTCAAAACCTACTGGGTATTTCGAATTCCGAGATTCTTACCAATTTAAGTTTAAATGGACTATAAGTCTCAAATAGAAACAAATTAAGAACTTTTAATAATAAATATAAACGTATTGATAAGTAATCACCAGATCATGTCTACTTAATATATTTCCGTTTGATAACCATTTAGTAATTTCTATTGAAGATATGTCAACAATAAATAAAAAGAATTCTGAAAAAGTTACTTAGCTTACTAAAACTTTTTAACAGTCACTTTACAATGATGTATTACATTTAATTATTATTTTTTTAAAATAAATAAAATTAACAGTTTTATATGTTAGTATGATATTTAATGCAATGCGTGTATTATATTTTCACTAGGTACTTAATTGAAAACAAATAAGTTATTTTATCAAAAAATAAGTGAACTGTTAAAAACTAATCCTTGATATTAAAAACACACTTTGAAAATATATGAAAATATATTAATAAAAAAATATCATATCATTTGACCAAAAAATGCTGCTTACATATATATGTGATTCATGTCCAAATATTAAATAAATACTAAGTACATAATTCGATATTCTGATTTTTACCATCAACCTAGGTTATTGATATTAAAAATGCATATCGCAAATATATAAAAATATGTGAAAAAAATGTAAAAAATACTGTCTCTGTTGTTAAAAAAATGCTGTTTTAAAGCTGCACTTGTAATTCATTTGGATATTTGAAGATACTTCCCAAAAATTAAGAAAGCAGTAAACACTAGAAATAATTCGACATTCTTACTTTTATCACCTTACTCTATATTTTAAAAATCTATTTCAGCACCTGTGAATATTTAACTTTTAAATTTTTTCTCATATCTTAATTGCAAACAAAACCTTACATCCTATGAGCCGCGGGCTGAAACTTTTCCTTACTTCGTATTTTTAGATGGTAACCCAATGGTTATATCCATCCACATTTGATGATTTTATTATTAGATTTTATCATTGAGGTCTGACTTTTTATTGGTGTAGCAATGCCGGCTGAGAACTATTTTCACTTGGAAACATATTGCTATCTATAGTTCCAAGTGAAAATCGTTGTCAATGCCGCCTGACAACAGGCTGCTAGAAGAGCCAAACTTAAAAAAAAAAAAATATTTCATACCTCTACATATGACAAAGGTTATTGGTTGCATGTATATATGTAATGTGTTCGGTTATGTAAAGTGACTTTAAATTTAAACAATATAATATTGAGATAAAAAATATCTAGTATGTAAAGGTATAAAAGTACACTGTATTGTTTGTCCTTTCCACCCATTCGCCACCCATTTTAAATATTATCTCAACTGAATCAAATTACAGATCTCGACTGTACTTGTTTTTTTTTAATATCTTGTCTTTTTTCGAAAAGCTAATAAAACTCCATTTATGATTATAACGAAGGATTTGTCCTTATTTATGGCCCGAAGTCAAAGGCCAATTGATGCAACGTGCAACACTTCCTGCCTACATATTCTTGCGCTTGATCTTGCTTCTCTAATCCCATATCTTTTCTTTATTATGCATATGCGAGCATTTACAAATGAATGGCATTGCCGACACATTTGAATTGCATTCAAGTACACCGACGATGAGCTTAATACGGTTTAGGTTAAATGTAATTAAGCGAAAATATATGAACATATTCACCAAGGATCTGCCATCGAGCAGATATCCAATAATAATAATAATAATAAGAGTAATAATATTAAGCATTAATGAACCCTAAATCAAATTCACATTTAAATGTCTTGACATTGTGCGATTCAATTTCTGGACATGGATCAAAAGCTTGATATCATTTAATTTCCTCATACATTTCTAAGACATATATACCGAAAAATATGAGAAATTGATTTCATGAGTTATATATAAATATTTATATATTTATATATGTATATATATATATATATATATATATATATGTATATATATCACGAATATTATAAAAAATCTTTTAGTTACTTCGTTTATTACACACGATGAAACACACACAGAAGACTGCAGATTTTTCAATTCCACCAGCAAACTTTATTATTATCCTTAATTTTATATTACAAAATGTAATTAATTTCTGTCACACATTATAAATTATAAAATCTATCTTCACTAAACAAATTCGAGGAAATGTTATCAAACATATTATACTTTTCTTTGATTAATATTTGCAATAAAACAAGTGCAATACATTATACACGAATGTCATTTGTTAAATAGAAAACATAAATAATTATTTCTGTAACTACAAAATGCCATGTAGGTTAGAATACCATTATAATTAAATAAATAGAGCTTGTATGTAACAAATAAGTTATAATTATTCATTATCGTACGTAATACAGATCTAACTTTATTTACTATTATAAATAATTGTATGTTCAAATATTCAAATCAAGATTATTCTTTAAAAAAATGATACTTATGACTTAATTTGAGATTTGCAGAGCTATTTGAATAATTAACTATAATAAACATCCACATTATATAAAAATAGCGATCGAAATGTCGTCCTTTGTACATTTACTACAGATCAAGATCTGATTGCTTTGGATTATTATAAAATAAAATTGAAGAAATCGACTTGGATACGTACTATCACATATCAAATTGTACGAATTAGTGGGAAGTCCCGTAACGCCGGACGGCACCTAAAGCCAGACAACCTATTTACGACGTATTATTTAAGCCAGTATGAATCTTTTTGTTTCAAAATACAAGAGAAAGGGGCGCGGGGGGCACACAAGTGCAGGATAACGCGCCAAGACTCACCTGTGACGCACACGGCCACGGCGGGAGCAACCCTTTGTTGTTTTAGGCGCAAAAACACGGCGTCATCTAAATATCAATGGAAGTAATTCTAGTGTATTTATGCATTTATATTTTAGTGGCATTCAAAAAAGTAGTACTTGATTGTTATCCGTAAAATGGTATAATATTATTAGATATTTTAAACAATTTTATTAGGTACCACCAAATGAACGAAATTGTCTGTCCCTTAGCACCGGACACTAAGTCGTCCCTTAGCGCCGGAAGAAAACATATTAATATTTCTTGTGAGAATTGACGTAATTTATTATAATTATTTAATTTTGTTCTGTATGAGTGCTAACGGTCACCACATACCTTCATTTTTTGTATTTTCTAGTCAAAGAATGGAAATCTTATGATGAATGCTCCAGCTGAGAGCATCGGTGTGGCCCAGCCAAAAGGGTGGATAATTAGTGATTTTTTTGCAATATCTAAGAATATTCGTCAAACACAAATGTGCAGATATTCTAGAGTGTGGAGATGGCTACATATGTGTTCAATGCTGGTTATTTTAAAATGTCCGGTACTAGGTGCCACTTTGTAAAATCATATTTTCTGTTACCAAGGTTTGATTGATAGTATTAATTATTGTTTAGCAAAGATTGCGTTTCCGTTAATTAAGTTTGATTTATATTATATATATATATATATATATATATATATATATATATAATACTCAGCATCACAGCTGGAAACATTGCTTTCATTATCAACTACAATCAATAAGTGCCAAACGACTTTCCAATCACTTTGTTCCCTATTTATCCATATTTGCCAAGTAATATTAAATTTATTATTCAAATTAATGCATCATTTACTAATGGTTATAATAGATCTTAAAAGAAATAAAAGCATTGTAAATATTTATAAGATATTTACATATGTAAATATCCAACGCACACATATTCTGTACCAAGTTTATTGTACTCTAACATTTCTTCCTGAATATAAAATTTTGTACAACTACATGCGTGTAAGCAATGAATGCACAGGAGATATATTAAAGAAATTAATCATCGTAATAAACTGCATAAAAGCTGGTTCTCAATAGCCGTAACTAGTTTTCTTTGAGAGACGTTCGATTAAAGTATTCCCGGTTGTCAAAAGAACCGGCTGTAATATATTATAATACAAATCGGTGAGCTGGAACTTGAAGCTCATTCAGAAATTGCTATAAAGGTTTAGAGATAAACGTAAGAATTCAAACTAGGGAATAAATATTATATATTATTAAAATTTAAATGATGCTCAAATGAAATAGAAAAAAATATATTATGAACTTTTGCCAATGTAACATCAGTTGCGATCGTTACAATTTAGTTTGCAGACAACATCAGAGGGCGTCCTTTAATCACGTGAGGTTTTTAGGGGGAGGGGGGGTCTGACAAAAAATCACGAAATATCACCTGAGGGAAGGAGAGGTATAGTAAGATATCACATGTATTTATTTTTTAACTGATCACCAAGGCGAGGGGGGTCCAAAAATCCTTAAAAACTCGCTCACGTGATAAATGGACGCCCCCTCAGTAATACGCTCATTAGGAGGAGTTTGAGATTTTAAGGCATTGATGGACATTTGAACTCAATGATTATTTTCAAAAATATATCCGGACTAAATATATTTGTTAGATTTTGAATTAAATTAATTTACAATTACATTTGTATTAGTTGAGTTTAGTTATGCGTTTGAATGAATTTTTAACAGCATACAGTGAATTTACTAGAATGAATATCCTATAATATACAAATGTCAGAGAAATAAAGAAACAAAAGACTTAAACAGAAAACAATAATTACATTTTCTTATCTCAATCACACTACTTCTTCCAATCGAAGAGTTAAATAGTTGTTCTAATAGGCACTCCTCTATTGAAACAGTAATCGATGTATTTGATTATATATAATTTATACGTAAGTATTAGTAATATATATATATATATATATATATATATATATATATATTTATATATATATAAATATATACATATACTTTTATTATAAAACCGGTCCTTAGAAACCCATTCCCTTCTCCCATACGTGTTCCTGAGAGAAAGATGCAACAATGAAGATAAAACATCGAAGAGCAAAATAAGAGAACGCAAACGACATGATGATGCACTTACCGGTGAAACAATATTATTGTTACAATGTATATTTTCTCCATTAATGTTATAATGTGATTAATAAGTTGCATGATTATATACATTTACATAATGTAATTTACCGTTTGTTATCTGTAAATAATATAAATATTTAACTTCCCGTAGGGCAAGTTATAGTAATCGCAAAAAAATCGAAAATGGGAATTTTTGCATTTCTCGACGTTTCAAAGGTTTCTGAATATTTTGGCATACCTTAGAAAAAATGGATGTATGTGTGTGTGTGTGTGTATGTATGTATGTGTGTGTATGTATGTGCGGATACAAATTTTCGTCGACGATTTCGGCAACACCGATCAACCGATTTGAATAATTCGAAAAACATTCGATTCGTATTGATAAGGAGACGTGCTGATTAGTTTTTGGCGGAGGCAGGTCTAGCCGTTCCGAAGATACGGAGCAAAAAGTGGCGAAAACGGTAACTCAGTTTTTAAGAGAACGGAGCGTCCGATTTTAATAATTCAAAAAACATTTTACTTGTATTGACAAGGTCAAGAACCGATCAAATTTTCATAAAGGCAGGTCTAGCGGTTTCGGAGATCTAATGAAAAAAGTAAAAAAAAATGGCATTTGGCGGTCAAAAATGATCATTAGACATATGCACATCAAATTATCAGATATTTTATAGAGATTTTAACAATAAGTATAATTTTGGTTTACATTCCTTTGGGTTCCGTACCAATGTTTACGCGTTAGACGTCGACGCGGCGCTTACGCGGTTTGATATTTCGTCTTTATGCAGTACGATTGCTTTGAAAAAAAGTTTAGATCTTTCAAAATATGTCAAAATAAAGAAAACATTTTTTTTCAAAAAAAAAAATTAAATTTTTTTTTTTTTTTTAAGTAATTTTTTTGTCTAATTGTTTGTCAAAAATCTTATTTTTTCGAAGTAAATTTTTTTCAAAAATGTTAATCGTTTTTAAAAAAATAATAATTTTTGGTACGGGAAGTTCCAGCAATTTGCCTTAAGGCACGATGCCTTAATTGCCTTAAGACAGAATTCCACTTACAGCTAGTTTAATTTATAACATTATATTCATCAAACGAAAAATATTGTTGAAAATCTATGCCAGCAGTTCAATCACTATTGTTTCGCATTGAAGTTATCTACCAAATTATCATTTTACTTTCATTTTATTTATTCACATAGAATTTTCATCCGAGATCTTAGTAGTATTCTTAAATAGCCATGTTATTATGTCGCAGTTATGATCATAAATACTATTAATGATGATAAGCTTTTAATAGAATACCAATTAAGGATTTTCTGAACAAGGTTCTGAAAAAAAATTGAAGAGAAAATGGAGAAGGTCAAATTAAAAAAAAATAATCGAAAGAAATTGAAGAAGAAATTAAGAAGAATATAAAATAGGACAAATACATAGATTGAATATGATATAAAAAATAGTATAGAATATAGCTAAGTAAAATGTTGAAAGTGGCTCAGAGTAAGCGAAGCCAAATAAATTTAAAAATATCTATCCTTTTGAAAATAAATCAGCATCAATAGTATAAATGATTACAACCTATTTAAATTGCATGGTTGCGTTATATATGAGGTTCATTTTGGATCATAAAAAGCAAACTAAAATTCTTTCTTTCCTAAATAATAATTGCCAATTATTTTTTTTATTTTTTTCTGTTATATCACAGTTTGAGAAAGAACGATTACAAATCAAATGCATAGGATGCCAGGACAATTATTGTGAAATAACACTTTAGCAAAGATTTGGGTCATTTCATTAAGAGCAGACAGATGACTATTTCGGAAGCCCAGACTCAATGTTTTTAGCACACTTGTGTCATCATTACACATAAGCTATTGTCACTACATATATTTTTAAATATTTCGAGATAATTGGGTCAAAAATCAAACACACTTCAAAATGTGCAAAAAAATATTCCTAGTTCAAGTACTCTATACCAAAATTTAATCAAGATATAATTTAGTACATTAATAAAAAGTGAACCACTGGGTTTTTCTTTTAAAATTCTATGTTATTTGTCAAACTAATCACTCAATGTCTTTCTATTTAGGCAGATTGTAATTTATAGGTAAAAAAAAAGTTCATGTACCCTTTACATATTCTTAAATCTTCGTGTTGGTTGGTTGGTCATGGAATTATTTTCATAAAAACTTACTATTTTTCATTCTAATTCTTTAACTTCATGGTATACCATCCAATTTTCAATAATATTTAATGATTATTTAGTATGATATGGCTTACCACTGATAATAATGAATAACATTTTAGAATTGATGGGAAATGCTCATATACCCTCAAAATTACTGAATTTTAAACATAATACTTACTGAAAGTGCGATTTTTTATTTTCGCAAAAAAACACTCAAAATAGATTTTTATATACGAGACGCTTCGATCTAGGACGTTCCATTTATTTATTTTTTCTTCGAAAAAATATTCTGATGGAATCTCATATTCCGAGTTATAAAAATAGCGAGAGTGCTATGTGTTTATATTTTATTTATAAAACGTTCTAATGTTTTCCTTCTGGCACATTAAAACAACGCACGGACGCCGAAACTGCCATAAAAACAAATAAGATATCCGCGATCTTTGAAATACAATATTAAAAAAAAAACTACTTAATTGTTTTATGGCCACATTTTCCAGGTAAAGGTAAAGAACCATCGAGAAATAGATTGAGAAAATAAAAACTAAAGGCATTAAGATGATTAATCTAAGATTTAATTTTGCTCATAAAAAGCGATTTTCACTTGAGATTATATTAAAGGCCTATAAACTCAAGTGGAAATTTGATATCATACTGCTTGATATCAAAGTGACAAAAGTTGAGATCAAACCCGATACTAGTTTGTCTAGCCTATGACTAGTCTACGTTCTCAGCCATTACACTACGACGTTCCCTAATGCATTAAAATGTCAGCAATTTGTTTTTTAGGGTGATAAGTAAGAGTTAATAATTGAAATTCATATTGGTTTTAAGCTTGAAATACATTTTTGCTGTAAAGACCTTGTTCAATGGGTATAAATTTATAAATCACAGCATAAATTATACAAATTATCAATCAGCTAATCACAGTAAATTCTAGGTAAGTGACCTATTTTAGTGGCGATAATAAAAACAAAGGCGACAAAAACAAACAGTGATTCAAGTCTGATCAGCATAAGTATAAATTATCATAATGCATTGGTTTAAATATAATATTTATTATTTGCTTCATGACATTGCGTACTGGAATGAATGATTATTACTGCATTTGCATCGGATGTGACAGGCGAGAGAAACATGGCAGGAAACACGCAGTTCTTTGATAAACTGCCTACGACATCCTGTCCCTTAGAAACAGAGAAGTTTTTAGGAATTAGAGTTAATTAATTATTAAGTTTTAGTTTGATGAAGGATAAAATATGTTTTACTAAACCTAATAAACTAAAAATAATTACTTATCAAATTTTGTGAATTTATGAATAAAGACTTCAAGCACAATATTTAAAACAATTATTATTAATCATTGAACAACGATTTTTATTCTTTATTAAATATTTTTATTCTCTGAATTGATAAATTCAATGCAGTATATACCAGCAATTTGGATTAACTAAAGCGTAATGCTCAATGTAGATAATAAATAATTCAATAATTATAAAGGTAGAGTGATTAAACAAAAACTAAACTACGTTTTAAAATAAACATCATAATTTTATATAAATAAACGATTAGAACGATTCTTAAAATGCAATAAACAATTACGCATAAACTAATTTTTATATATGTTTCTTTTCCGTTAGGAATAATAATTTCTCGTTAAGCTTTTTTTATTTGATTTGATTTGATTTTTGTATTATGGAATGTAAAAATGTTATTCTGATCAGAAATAAATTAACTAATATGTGAACAGTATGCCAGTAACTAAAATGATTTACAAAATTTCGATCTAAACAATAACTAAAATTTATTCAAAATGAACTTAAATCCTTTTATTTTATAACCACCAACAGTGATATCTGTGAATGTTAATTTTTCAACAAAGTTTATCAAAGAAAATTAATAACGATACAAAATTTCCAAATGATCAATTATTATACTGTGAAAATGAGTTATTGTAGTAATAAAACTATGCACCTACAAAACTCATTCCCATTTTCTTGGGAATGCAATAGCCCATTATTTGGTGTTCTCAAAATAATCTTTTGTATACAAAACTATTTGGATTGGCTCCACTTGCGTATGCATTCACGTATAAAATTAGTAAGAAAATTTTACGAAAAATTTAAAACAATGCCAAATTGAACGTTTCCAAGCTATTATTAGCTAGAAAGTGATGTTGAATTAGTTACGATAAGGCAACCGAATGATAAAGTTTCATTTGATTTCAAACTTTAATATGACTAATTTTAGAAAACACTATCAGCACGAATAAAGTGTAAGTTGTTGCAACTTAGTAAAAAATTAGAATAGTGTTTATAACTTACATTTATATGATTAATCGTTTCTTCTCTTGTTGGTTTTTAGAAAATTATTAGTCGGTTTTTATGAATAGACCTAATATAGATTGTAGTAGTGGTACTTCCTCATTCTGTGATATGATAATTTTGTTAAAGGGCAATTAAAATAAGATCACTCACAATAGTTGAATTCAAGATTTTTCACCAAATTAAATGATTGCAAATAAGATCAACTGTGTAAAATACAACAAAGATCGAAATATTAACTATTTCCATATGGTTTCTGTAAGATGTTTCACTGATTTAACTATATATCCTAAAATATTTCTAATTATTCTGGTTTATCTTGTTACTATGAATGTCTTATATTTACAAATAAAGTATTGTTATCTAAAGATTATAAATTTACTGATTAGAAATAGACGAAACAAAAACAAAATAAATTCTTAGAACTTTATTAAGAATTATTAGAATTGTTGAATCACACATTATATATAATTACGATCGATTATTGTATTTATAAATATGTATGTGTACTGTATTTATAAATATGTTTAAATATGTATGTATGTATGTACTTAATGATTCAATGTTATGAAAATAATTTTGCAAAGTTATAATCAATTTTCACTGATAATCAGTGTTATCAATCAGAATCAGTTCAAGGCATGGAGTATTATTACAATTACTACAAAATTATATAAATTACTTAAATAAATCTTAAAATGTAGATAATAAAATAATGCCAAATAAAAGGTCGAAGAAAAATAATATGATACAATTTATTCCGTCTATAATTACTTAGAATAATATTGATTTATACGTAAAATTGCAAATTAAAATAACTTTAATAAATATTCAAGATAAATGTTTTCAAAATCGAAACTAATTCGAATAAAATTTAACTAAAAAAACAAATTAACGACAAAGATTATTCCTATCACACAAGAATCAATAATTGAATAATTAAATAAAATAATTAAAATTCAAAATGGTGACAGAACCAAATGGGCATGAAGTCATTTATTTTTGCCACCAATTAAAGAACTGATGACGCCAACCGGCCTCTTCATAAATGAAACAATATTATTGTGAATCATTCAAGACATAAAATTATTAGAAACGAACTAATGCTCCTTTTCAAGAATAAATGAAGCAAATCATAAATTACAAGGAATTAAATGAATGTGACATGTTATCATTAAACCGACTGTGATGCAAGTGCGAATAGGAATAATAACTTGTGTCGAATGGAGAGATTTATTATAAGAATTTACAGATGTTTGTTTTGTAGAACAATTCTTTTAAAACTTCCTTGTGTAAAATAAACATACACAAGTTGTTTTTAAATGATTGCTTATATATGCTATAAATAGTATATGTTATTTCCAGAAAACAAGTCTAAACTTTGTCTAAATTGTGATTAAAATAAACGACTAAATTATTTTGTGTTCTAATTGCTCCAGATATTTAAATTAATATTATTGAAATATGAAAATAATATTTGAAGCACTTTCATTATAAAAATACAATAAAATATTGGAAATTTTAAAATAGAGAAAAATAAAATTGAAGTGAAAATAGAATAAAACAAAAGTATTAGATGTAATTAAGAAACAGACAAAAATACATTAATTGGTTCCATATTTTAAAGCTGCACAAAAAAACTTGAGGAAAAAAGACCCAAAATAGTCTGGTGAGGGAAGAATTCGAAAAGACCCAAAATGTCTCGAAAGGGAAGAGAAATTCAAAAAAGACCAAAAAAAATTCTTAAGAAAAAAGAATTCAAAATTTGGATTCAAAATTTGGATCCTATAAGAGTGAGTAGTATTAAGTAAACAATATAAGAAACAGTGAAAAAAGTTACTCTCAAGGCAGGACAGAGTACTATTTATTATAAATACTATTATTAATATTTCCTATGATAAATCTTTTTACTTTTCACTTGTAATGAATTCTTCATTTTATTTAGAAAACTATGTATATAAATATCTTGTGCAATTTTCATAACTGTTTTATTCGAGTACGATATCACGCATGCGAGCACACTAGCGATATTGTTATCACAAAAAGTATTTTGATTATGGTCATTATTTTAATGCATAACATTTTTATGAAAACAATACAGTTAAAAGCCAAATAGATTTGTGGTCAAGGACGTTCATTATCATGACAAAGACTAAAAATAGAATAAAAATTATTAATAAAGTAGATAAAATTATAAAATCTGTTGCAATAATTTTTTTACCAAAACTAGCAATAGCCTCCGAATAAATGCCTTATAATGAGATAAAACATTTTTATATAAATTATATTTTATTTATATATTATATCAATAATGTTTATTTATTATATATCGTGCAAACCCGGCCTATGCGTAATTAATTTAGCAATGACTCAAAATGACCCCTGACGCCCGACAGTTAAAAGCTCGCGATATTCTTTACTATGGGTCAAAACAGGGGTCACATACCATATATAAATTAAGTCAGCTACTATTGCACTGGAATCGAAAGATGTGAAAATTTCGAAAAATTTAATAATAAATTAAATAAAAAATTAAAGCATTTGAAAAATGTTGATAAAGTACAGTACTTAAGAGTAGATAATAATTTCCATGCCAAATTATTCTCTGAAATTAAAAATTATTTATATGATTTTAAGATTTCAGTCATTTTAAGCTTCAAATGTTCATAATATGAATTTATTCTTCCTGGTTTTGATTAAAATTTATTGCCTTCTAAAATATTTAAAAAATTTATGTACAGTACTAGCTTTACCAAAATAGAAGTCATTTGAATCAATTATATTATGAAAAAAAATTTAGTTAAACCTTTTAATTTATTTAATTTAGTTTCTAATGTTGAATATATGAGAATAATATACAATTTTTTAGTTATATGTAAAATTAGAATTTAAAATTTTGTGAAACTTGTTAATGTTAGCTAGTTAGTAAAAAAGAGGCCAAATAAATTAAAAAAAACTAACTTTACCAGATTATTATGAAGTAAATTGATGTAATACATCAGAAAGCAAGTGTTAATTGGACAACCCTTAATGAAATTATTTTTCTTGTGAAAATTGAGCTTTTTCTTAAGCTCAAAAAAATTCAGTCAAAAACGTTCACTGACAGAAATCGAGATAAAAAATTATGGAATTACTATTGCTATTACAAAATAGAGGTTTGTGGTAAGAGGGTGAAAATTTTGGGTTGTATGTATTTTTATATAGGCGATTGGATGTATAGTTTTTAAATAAATGGAGTATAGACAGATATACAGACGTATTTATATCTTATATATAAAATTCTTCTGTCGGGTGTATGATTTGATACTTCTCTTAAACGGTTATTCGGATTTTGATAATTAATTTTAGAGTTTGTCAAAGGAAATTTTTAAGATTTAATGAACGATAAAACTATAGTAATATTGTAGAAATAAATGGCAAAAATTACAAAAAACACTTATAGTAATTATAATTGCCAAAAAGCAACTAATATATCCTACAAGATTATGAAAATTATAGACTAAATTATTGAAGAAATTATAATAATATATATAATTAAATAGATATATAATTAAATATCTTTTGCCGTAGATACTATAATATTTTTTCTGAATTTCTTATACTAAGACAATAAATAAATCACAAAGGCAGGACATCATATAGGATATTAATAAGTATAAGACAGGATATTAAAAAATTTGGAACTTTTAAATTGTAGACGAAGGTACAGGACAATGTCTGCTGGGTTACCTAGTATATATATATATATATATATATATATATTTGGAACTTTTAAATTGTAGACGAAGGTACAGGACAATGTCTGCTGGGTTACCTAGTATATATATATATATTAGGGTAATCCTTAAAATGGTCATTTTCGAATTTCCTTGCTCCCAGGGGCTCAAATGGTTCCAAATAGAAAAAAAACAATTCTCTGAAAGTTTTAGCTCTTAATATTAACGTTTAGATAGAGCGCAATTCAATCAAACTTCGTATGGAAAGAGCATGGAAAAAATTTTGAAAATTTAAAAAAAATGTTTTAGGTATACGAGGTCTGTTCAAAAAGTTTTCGTAATTTTCGTTTTTTCAAAAAAATATTTATTTATTCGTCTACATTAATGTGGTCCCCTTCAAAGTAGTCCCCCCCCAGATATAATACACTTATGCCAGCGTTTTTTCCAATTTTCGAAGCACCCTTGATATTCACTTTTTGATATGTCCTTGAGCACTCTCGGCGATTTTCTTCAATCGAGGAAAACCGCCGTCCTTTCATGGGTCTCTTCAACTTTGGGAATAGGAAAAAGTCACACGGAGCCATATCTGGTGAATTTTTGCACTTTGCAACACTTTATTTCATTTTTTACGCAAAATTTAATACAAATTCTTTGACTTTTTCAATTCTTCCATTGTAAAAATCGCCGAGCTCAGAAAAACACGTCGAACCTTAGCGACTACCACAGACAAAGTAAACAGTGAATATAGCTGAAAATTTCATCATACTTTAGGGGCATGTATACCAACACAATAAAAAAAAAATTTTGACAATCAGACACTCCAGACCCGCGAAATTTAATTATTAGTAATTCCGGGTACTTTTTGAACAGCTCATGTAGTATAACTTAGCGACAAATAAATGAGTTTTATTCATTCATTTGTTCGCTAAATTACATCTAAAAAACATTTTTTAAATTTTTGAAAATTTTTCCATGCTATTTCCATACAAAACTTTGATTGAATTGCGCCCTATTTAATTGTAATTTAACTGAATTTAATCGTGTACAAATACTATAACCAACTATTGCAAATTTTTCAGTTGAACTCTTATTGCAAAAAATATATTCTCATCCATCTTGCGCGGACACCCATAAATAAATTGGTTAAGACAATGAACGGAGTGTTAAGTAATCCCAAGGACTTACTGAAAGGAAATATAATATAATTTTGCTCATTGTTTGCAAATCGTACAGTCGAATCGCGGACGTGCCAAATACGAAATTGCAGAGTTTAATAAAATCATATCATGACGTATTTTATTATCAATAACGTTGGGGCCTCAAGGGGACAAATATTTATAATTGAGATTAACGCACGCGATGAGTCTTTGTAATGAAATGTGTTAACATATGCAAACGATATGGCCTTTTAAATGAGAGTCAACATAAAAAATGCAGAATTCGAATTCGATTATCAAATAATTTCATCCTTGTGTAGCAAAAAAGTGTGAATGATATGTACAAAATAAATTGATAAATAAACATGAATTATTATCTATGTTTGTCTCAGGCTGTCTCATCAATATAAATTTGTGGAATGCCTAGTTGACACACGATAACCCAGAGATACTATAATTGCAGAATATGCTCCAATTTCAAATTGACCTTGACTAGACATATCGAATCACGTTCATGTACACAGAATTGGAAAAATATTTAATAGACGTAAATATTGTTTTATTGTTTTATTATTAATATCTTCAGATTAAAATTTTAATTTTAATTTCGAATACATATTATATTAGAGAGCTAGATGGCGATCTAAATATTTTATATATCAAAAAAGTAATAAGAAACTTCAGTATCTACCACTTTCAGAAACTAGAAGCATATTCAAGTAAAATAGTTGCCCAACTTCTTGAGATACCACATTCCAGGATAATTAAACAAAAATCACCAATGAACAATATCCTAATCCAGCAAATTGTTTAATGGAACAACTTCTATATTTTTTATTATATCATCAAAACATAATAGTTATTTTAATGTATTTTGTTTAGTATTATTATATTATTTTATTTATATTCATTGTTATTATCTATTATTATTATTAATAATAATTACTATTTTTATGTTATCTTTATTCTTTTTTAGTTTTTGTTTCATATATAATAGCAGCTCATAGAATGTAATTACTGTTCTGATTGCATTTCTGTATAATAATAAATGAATAATAAAAAAAATATTAAAGAGGTTCTATGTACCTTATAATAGTAAAACTGATATTTTGTAAATTGTTCTAACTACGTCCTATAAATAAAGAATTAAACAGAGAGAAGCACGACATTCAAGATAAATTGAAGAGATGTTTTATATTTATATCACTTAAGAAACTTAAAAGAAACTACAGTAAATTTAATTGATGCATGTGCAGCAGGAATGTTCCATCCTTAAAGTGAATAGTTAAGATAAATGAAGTGAAAGAACATTTACCGAACCTCCTGCATCGTAAGATAAATAAGACACTACTAATGATTTGTAATTATATCGGTTCAATAAAGCAATGAAACTTCAGTTTAATTGTATTTAGATTAATTAACCAAATTTTTCCTATAAACTGCAGAAACATTGTAACTAGTATACTTCATACGAAAAATTTAAAAAAATATATATAAGATGGCAAAAATTGTGCATAAAAGAATAAGATATTAGATATAGAATTTGAAAGAAAGAAACTACATATAAAATGTGGTTATAAAAATAACGATACATGAAGTCAATGAAAAATTGTAACAAAAGTAGAAACTTCAGTATAAAAAAACTGTTAAATAGAATGATATATTAAGACTGTATAAGGTATAAATGTAAAAGAAATGTTTCGAAAACTAAATCCATTATTATTTTATCTAGGAACAATTATCAGCATTAGGCCATTTGGACTTATGCAAAATCACATTCAATAAATAATGATATCCTGAAACAATTTACACCATTTTCTAAGCTTCCTTTCGTCATGAGCTCTTAGCACCTTATTTTCTGTTAATTGTATAATTTTTCCACTAAACCTGTTTTTATTTGTGATTTTCAAATAAGAAGATAATATTACAAAAAATAATTAAAATGTTAATTCGTCCCTGTCAGCAGTTATTTTGGCCACGACACATGTGCGATATGTGAACTACGCCATGATGTCAAAGTCTTCCATACATTCAAGAGCGAAAGTTTTTAAAGCATATTTTTTAAGCCAATTTTTTTTATTTTGAGATCATTAAACTGTTGTCGGTCGCCATATGGTCCAACCGACGCTGCAGAATAATCCATCCATCACATTATCAGAACAAGCATCAGCTAAATTTTTTGTTAAAATTTCACCAAGTAGATAATGGACAGAAAAAAACTTGTTTCAATTTATCTTAATAAAAGATAGTCCAATTTCACTAGTTTAGATTATGAATAAATGATTGATAATACCATTTGAAATGTAATGATCTGCGTGAACTCGATCGTTTTTTTTTTTGTATAAAAGTATCAGTAATTTTGCATATGAGTATCAGAAACAATGTGCACTAAAAACATTGATCTATTGATCTATATCAATAATTAACTTCAGCCCAAAATTAGTAATCAATCATTGATTTTAGTCTCAAATTAACAATCAATCATTAATTTCAGTCAAAAAGTATATCGTTGCAATGTACGAGTGGAAAGGGTTAATATTCAGTAATTGCATTACAATATCCTGCATAATAGGTAAACCTAAATTGACAAAAATGTATTCAAGTTTATACTCCATCAAAATTACTGAATGTTGAGTAAGACCGACAGATTGTAATTCTTAAAGTTAAAAAAAAGTTTATACTTAAGATAGCTTAATTTCCACAAAATTCAGCAATTGTAAATATTAAATAATTAAAAATAAATGAAAATCAGATAAAAATTTGAAAGGCAAATATAAGCAATCCAAACTAATTCCAAAATTCTATCAAATGTTGAAAAATTTTATAACTTAAATATTCTGTAGTATTAAAAAACGACTAGTATTAAGTCAAATCAGCACAACAGCTTATAGACTCTTATGTTCTGATTGCTGGTCAAAATAATACATAAAAAAATAAAACAATATTACGTAATAAAATTTTAGGTCATAAATTAAAGCTGGAATAAGGATGTTAAAACGTGTTAACTTTATGAAAGCAATCAAAGCAAGCACTTAATTTATTTCCTTCGTGAGGAACAATGCTATTGACATTTTTGTAATGTGAGAACTAAAATAGCGGCTTCCGAATAACTGTTAATCTGACACTAGACAAAGAATATATAGTTGAGGCTTATTATACATTGAATTTATATTAGAACATTTCCTAAATAGGGGTCCTAAACTTGAAGAGAACAACTGTAATACAATCACACCAGTTAATACCAGGCCACTGTTAGATAAAAAATTTAATTAATTTTATAAACCATTTAGCAAGAGATGATAAGTTACAAAATTGTGCAAAAAACGATCAGTTTTTTTTAATACCAATTAAAATTATCTTGGCTCTAAAACAATATTGAATGTATCAATGGTTCCAATGATACTGCAAAAACCGTCCATCAATACCATAAATGTCGAAGTACATAAATGTAAACGATATAAAAAATGCTTTGAATTTGCATATCTTCAAAATTGGTTAACCTTATAATAATCATTTAATTATATTATTGCTACATTAGCCAAGTTCTTCAAAAATACAGAACTATTGTACTAATATTAATACAATAGCAGAAAAACTTTTCTACTATTCCATATTCATATTTGTCCATAGTAACATCGAATCATAATAAACTCATATTATACTAACTCTAAGCATGAAAAGGCGTTTGCTTGTGTAATCTTCGATGTCTAACAAACGATTTGAGCACATAATAATAATAATAATATACCATAAATAATTAAATACTAAGCCGTGAAGCGAGACCGTCTAAACAAAGTCAGTATTAGAAAGTTCGTACCATCAAAAAGACGGTGCTAGAATATTAACTTGAATTCCAGCATAAGATGAATGAATTATTTCAATTATAGGAACCGAAAGAAGTTTGATAGGATTATTATAAGCTCTTTATATAAAGTACTTGTTATGAATTATCACAACAATTTTGGTATCTAAATCTTAATATTAAAACAAAAGTTAGTAAAAGCAGAAAGTTACATTGAAGAAATCATGGTTAATAAGGGACTTCAGATTTTCGATAATACTCTTCGACTTCTTAGGATAAATACTAACATGTGCCTTTAATTAGTGATTACTCTTAAATATTGGATGCCACTTAAGGGGCGTCCATTAATCACGTGAGGTTTTTAAGGGGAGGGAGGATCTTGAAAAAAAAATCACAAAATATCACAGGTATAGTAAGATATCGCGTGAATTTTTAAAAAAATACAAACATTTTCAAAAAAATAAATAAAATTATACAATTTTTTCTCGTAACTAAAAAAACACGTGATGTTTGATGGGGGAGGGGGGTAATTTTGAATATCACCACGTGTCGCCAAGGTGGAAAGGAGTCCAAAAATCCTTAAAAAGTCGATCACGTGATTAATGGACGCCTCCTAATCATATATAAATTTTTGATGAATATTTCATTATACACTGTTTACAGTATTATCAAACAACATGAATTGTTGAAGAAGCAACGTCAAGAATAATAGTTTAAATTTTGTATAAACAACTTTATAATAATCTCATATGAAGTTCGGTCTCAAGAAATACATTAGATAATCTATGTAAGCACTTCAATATTTGTATAATCTGACAAGAACAGAATAAACAAAGGCGGCATAGTATTATTAAAACAATAGAGCCGAATAGAGCTCATACTCTTCTTGAATACATTTGTTAATGTTTCGTATATCGCGAATAATTCTCATACCTCTCTAATGTTTTGCATGTAACAAAGTATACAAAGATAATATCTGGATCTATTAAAAAAAACTTTGAATAATTTTGTAAAATGTCTTACTAATTGTAAGTCTTACAAAGTGTAAGACTAATTGTAATCTTATATATCTTAACAAGTTTTATAATATGAATGATATAGTAAGATCAAAAAACTGAACAAAAAAATTCAGATGATACATTGAAAGTTGCTATAAAATTGGTTAAAGTAAATTACAAGAAATTGTTGAGAAAGTATTATTAATTTTACTTTTAATTTATCATCTGAATTCATTATAGGTAGGGTTATATCTTACTAATTGTAAGTTTATTTATCAAATATTTCACATACAACTTCTCACTTATTAAGATTATATTAAAAAGTAATAATGAGTAACTAAGCAACGCCAGTATAGAACTTTTTTTTATTAAATTTCTTTAGGTATTGTTTGATTGACCGATTAACTCCTATTTATAAGAATGTTGTCTAAGTTTTTTTGTTATAAAAAAACGAAGTATTATCTTAATTTATTTCTTCAATACAATTGCATCTTTATCTTTATTCATTAAACCTCTTAAAAAAACTGTTCTCATCAATAAAGAGAAATCCATCATGCTTTACCAGTGGTTCAGTTCAGGTTATGATTCAAAACAACTTTGATCACCTGTATTGACTGACACTTTTTGTGTTAAAGAAATCCACTTTCAATTTCCTTGCAGCAAATTATCAATGAAACTTAAATTTGTAATAATGAAAGTAGATTAATAAAAAATATTTTGTATATTGTTCATGACAAAACATAGAAGATAATTGATATTTCATAAATATTTAAATTGCAAAATTTTGGATAAAACATATAGAAATTGTAAAGGCCGCACAAACACTTTCTTCTAATTCCAAATTATTCATGGCATCATGAAGTTTAAAGAAAATACGAATCATGAGATTTCAATCTTTGGATAACGTTGATAACTTTGGTCAACAAAAGTTAATAAGAATAAATGAAAATAAATAAAACAATCATACATACAAAGTGAGCCTAACAATCCAACAATATGTAATCCTTTGTTCAGGGCACACGTAACTTGATAACTATGCACATCACACTAATTTTAGCTGATGAATTGATATATGACCTTGTGCCTCATTATAGGAAGCCTGATGATGTACTTGTATGTTATATTTAAGTTCCCAGAACTGAATGATCCGGTTCTTTAACATTAACCGATGTCTGCGTCAAAAACTAATATTAACATTAAAATAGAGTAAATTCAAAAATAAATGTAGCTACATGCGTAACTCATCGGCTTTTCATCGGGATCGAAGCAGGAAGTTCAGATTTAGCATAACGAAATTGACAATTTTATAAATATTGTCGAACATATGTATTTTAGGTATTTGTAACAACATATGTCTTTATGTACGTAGTTATAAAATTTATTAAAACTCTCCTTCGATAATTCAGGTTGTTGGGTTATAATTTAACCCTTGTAGCTGTGGACTGTATTAAACACTAATTTGTTTGTATATTATGTATTTGTTGCAGTTCTTATTACAATCACTGATTTGTCACTAAGTTATAATGAAAGAAAATATATTTATTGGTTATTTATTATACATGTTGTTTCGCGGACTTTACTTTTAGAAGTGAACAACTAGTTCAATTAAAACACTCCGCTACCCCCTCTACCAGGGGTAGCAACCATTCCGTGTAAAGCTTAATGCCCTGAAGTTTGTCACCTTCATAGCCAATATAATAAAACGAAAATACGTCCGAACAACATATTTTGATTTTACATATCTTAACTTTTTCTGAATTTACACGTATCGAATGCGTTATAAGAAAATTGTGTGATAAATATGATTCGATTAGTGAACTTCAATTACTGTATTAATTCGTGTATCAATGGGCATTGTATGTTTCTTATTTGGACCGTGGATTTGGATTCTTTAAGTTATAAGCAAGAATATATCGATGTATATAATTAGGCTTTTCATTTTAGGTTTTATTTGTTAGGTTTGCATATATAAATACCAACAGGTGTCATGTGTTAGAAAATTATACATAAATAGCTATTGTATTTTACATTTACATTACACAGAGTAAAATTCTTTTTTTTTCAGAATCTATTTGCTTCTAGGTTCCAAAACATAGTAAAATGTATAAAATCAGCGTTCATCAATTTGTTAGTCTGATGTCAAGTAGTAGTGACATCGGTTTTCATTGTAAATACCGATAACGATATATTTACAAGTGAACATAGCCCTTAACTGACATTACGGAAGTTTAATGATAACATTCATCGCAGAGATAAAACAATGGCTTGCCTATTCTAATTTATATTATTATTATAATTAATTCTAGATATACCAGCCGTTGGAATATACCTATTTCTACCAATACCAGTCAAAATGACTGGTCTCTAAGAAAACATACTTATTGTGTTTTTAAGTTGAACAAAACTAATTACAGCTGTTAAATAAACTTATAGATATTGTCAAATAACAAAATATGTTAATTTTTAATGGTTTTTACAGTACTTTAGCACAATACTCAATAAAAGTGTCCGGCAGCACCCACTTGTTTGCGCGTAAAATTACAGCTACCGGCGTGTTTTTAGATTTTAATTTCAATGCCATATGAATAATTGTAAAAATAGTATCGGTCATTGCATTTATACCCTTTAGGGTATATGTTTCAAGAAGTTTTATTACTACAAATTCGCTCAAATACGGGCAACCATTTACTATATATTGTGTTTCTACATCAGATGTCAGACAGAATTTTATGTAAATTTATAAAGTTTCTTTGGCATTTACTGGCTAAATATGCTTCTGGCGTTCGTTGGAAAATTTTATTCAATCAAAGTGATATGAGCTCCCGGTTTGAAGTAATTTTTGCTATTTTCTATAATGTGTTCCAAACCCGAGATTTTTTTCTATAAATTTGGCCTGAGTATGTCTCTGAAAGCTCTTTGAACTTCTAATCTACCTGCAAAACCTATTTCACTTTACTACAACTCTTGTCCAAATAGTTTCGTCCAAATCAATTTTAGTTTCCTGATTTGGTGCATTACTTCCAAATTTGTCTTCAAAATTGGAAGAAAGTGGCTCGCATCATCTCATACGTTTGTTTGTGATATCTATCCATTAACTAACGTGCTTGATCCATCTGTATTGTCTTTATCACGAAACTTTCATATTCTGACTTAATGAATTACGTAGGTTTTATAGATAGCCAAACAATTTTCCTATCTCTAAGTGATGAATTTTATAATTACAATTTCTGTAATGCTAATGAATTTTTTATTGATACAATCCAGGGTAATTCATTTTCTCTTGGGACCATATTGGCTATCCATAATTTCAAGTGAAAGACTATGTCACTGCTGCTCGATATCAGACTGCCTAATGCTGATATCGGGCCTTGGACTTATGATTGAACTTATGATCCATGTGGAAGCCCATAAATGACGAGCAACTAAAAAATGCCTCACACAGACATGTGCATTAGATGTATTTCATTTACAAGAAATGATTAAGAATTATTTTTTATCTCTAGTATTGAAATAATAATATTTATAGTATATCCCCATTATATGATTAATTGGATATATAGTGGAGGGGAAGGGGTGGTAATGAGAATGATAGAGGAAGGGCAAGGGAATCATTTATTTGTAGTGGCTCTCACACCATGGACCTGCCTTCGGGCAGACTACCATTTATTATTATTATATGTATATAATTAAGGAGGCACACTTATATAAGTATTAATGTCATCACTCACATAGTTTGAAAAACAATCGTTCTTAATTATTACCTACACTCCACTTATTTAAAATATACACAAAATTAAAAAAATATTCTACAATAACACATTAACTCACCAAGAATAACATACATATGATCGTCTGAAATATATCAATGCATATCATATCATGAAATCGTTTATACAGAACACACACCGACAACAACTTTCTTTAGAAAGACAATCCATATCAGCTTAGTGAGTGATAAGTGGAACTCCGCAGCGCGATGAATGTAGCGCTAAGTCTGCTCTCGAACCGCCTGCAGCGCATGCACGGACTATAATCATCGGCTTTGAGGAACAGATATATGTACAGTGTTACAGAAATTCATTAGGATTATCAAGTGCTAAATGACCTCTCAGAGAAGAATGGTTACATACAACGATAAACATACTTTAAGATATTTCCAATGCAAAAATAGGAACGAAATATTAGAATTAAGGAAGTCTTCCACCTTGTTTAGTGCAAAAAATCGATTTTTTTATTCAGAATTTTTGTGGCCTGAAAGGTACTACAAATATAATATTAAAAGGGTATTTTATGGCTCTGGCATTGCAGATTGATTGTAAGTAACTTTTTTTCCAAGATGCATCATTAATATTTTTGAATGAGATTTCCCAAAAGTTGTGTTTATGCAACTGGTCGATATAATATCTCGAAAAGTAATTGATCAATTGACTAAAGTGATATATCAAAATTTGTGAAAAATATGTCGCTATCGTTTGACACGATTTTATTAGATTTTATTCGTTTCAATGATTTTTACAGCTATTCTTGATTTTGAAAGCGTAGATTTTTTTTTTGTTTGTTCACCATTTCGTATAGAAATAAACAAGTTAAATGCAAAAATAGTATAAAAAACGAGGCCACGAGGTAGAAGACCCCCTTACCAATGCTTCATTAAAATAGAAATTAACAGCATTGTTATGGCAACGCTTTGTTACTGTCCAATCTTCATATAAATTGGTAGGTAAAACTATCAAAATTCTATGTATTTGCTGTGCAGGTGCAGTCAAGGGTTTTAGACATAAAATCTAACCTAAAAAACGCACAAATAATTTCATCATAATTGCATCTTTCTGATGTTTCATTGATACGAATTTCAAGTATACGAAGTTAGGTTTTATGTGTAAAACGCCTGATCGCACAGAAAATACATAGCATTTTGACAGTTTTTACTACCAATTTATATGACGAAAGGACTGTAACATAGCGTTGCAGTAACTTTTCTATTTTTCCGGAGAATTAGACTCTTAGTTTTAGTGCTTAAAAGGCCTTATTCTTAAATTAACATTCGCAAATCTAATCTGTTCACTGTTTGACCAATCGGTTCGAATGGACCAAAAATATGTTGTACAAGATAGTTTGCAAAAATGTATAAGAAATTCGTGATCCACCGAGATGCTGCCGAATTCTATTAAAAATTACACTTGCACTTTATTTATATTTTCGAAGCACCAGATATAATTAAAAACTACACTTGCACTTTATTTATATTTTCGAAGCACCAGATATTATACCAGATTTAAGACTGATGTTAGTTAGATGAAATTTGAATTAATACCAAATTATAATAATTTTACAATTTTATATGATTTTTCAATCCATCAATCAGGTATTAACCGGTGATTCCATGGTACGTGGAATTGAACGATTAGAGATTCTTAGAATTATTAATTAATGGTATGATGATAGATTTAGGGACAGAATGCATGACAATGAGATTATTTAATACTTTGAAATTCTATAATAAGGGATGAGGGTTTATTATTGCTATCCTGTATGAAGGTAATAAAATATAATAATATTATTCCATTAGACCAGGGTTGAGTAAGGCGTTAACACAATCTTTACTTTTTCTCTCATTTTTTCAACTGCTTATGATGGTAAGCCCACAATAACAAAAAAATGTATGAAAATAAGTGTTTTAAATTGGCACTTCTATATTATTGCTTAAAATGACTTTCCCTGCCCTTGTTTAAATTCATCTACGTTGGATCCAATTTCCTTAGTAAAATGAATCAAGCTGTAAAAATACTAAAATTATAACCGCGAAATTTATCTGCTTGTAGTCATTGGTTTATTTATGTGTAATTGTTCAAAACGCAAATGGCCGTTGAGACGATAAGACTAGTATATCTGTTTCTCTCATGAAAATTATACAAGTATTTTATTAAATGCGTTTTATTAAATATGCATATATAAACAGCTACTCAAACTTCAACCATTATTTAAAGTTGTTAAAATTATGTAAAGGTCAAGAAAAAATGTTTGCTGAATAATTAATTGTTAAACCTAAATTAATTCAATAGTGTTATCCAATATATTGATTCACAGAACTGTTAACTTTCCATATCATGTTTATTATTTTGCGATTGAATTATTTAATTTTTTTCCAGAACTGACGTTAAGAACAAACGAAAATTGTATATACGAATATTTTAAAAATCCACACAATGAAATTAAAACTATTAATTTTAGTACTATTTATTATGACTGTGAAATGATATAAATGTCATGACTTCAAGATACTCATTTGTACACTGCATATTTCATTTAACAAATAAATATTAGTTATATAAATTAAATAAAGGTTTATTTTATCTATATGATTAGACCAAATGTGATCGCGATATTTAGATATATATAGAATTTAATGATGAAAATTTACGGTTGACATTTTAATATCATCAGCCCCGACTAGCATACTTATAATAATGGATAATGTCTCTGAACTTTGTTTCGGGCATTATCACATAAATGACATGGCATGATGTTATGACATATACATAAAGTTCGGAAGCTCTTGCCATTATACTAAAAATGGAATATGGATTGTGCCATTTCACCTTGTTAGAGAAAAGGAAACTTTAACATGCGTAGTAGAAGTCAAAGTCAAGGTGAAGCACTAAAAATATAGTTTCTTTCTTATTGTATTCATTGACCGTGTTTATTATAAATATTGCTATTTTGTTATTCAAATTATTTAATATTAACGTTTACGGCACGTAATTTATATACAAGTTCAATGATTCAAAACAAGATTGGAAACTGAATAGAATGTGTAAGTGTGGCTTCTATACTAATGCCTTCAAACGAGTATGTAGAAAATAAGAAGGCGAAGGTCAAAGTGCTACTTTGGGGTACATATTTTTTATTATATGTCCGAACTAATAATTTTTACCAGATTTTTTATCAAATCGCATGCATTTACCATGTCTAATCACTGTTTTGGCAATCGATTTAGAAGTTGGAAGTGCTACCAAAAAATTGTCGATGTCCTATAATAAAATAGGCGCGGACATTATATCGTATGCAATGGGCTTACAAATCCTGTTTAAAACGGAATTGAACGCATAATTTTATAAACACAAATTAATAAATGGTCAAACGTATTGTTTAATGATTCATTTAATTCACGTTTAATTTTCATCAGTTACTGTAACCTTGCAAATTTCATTTACCAAGGTCGTTACAACAGCTATTAATCGATAAATGCGAAAACGAATTTGTTAGTTGAAATAAAGCGTGTGCTGAACTAGAAATAGGCATTTACGATTTGTTTCTTTAGTGAGAAGTTATATTACTTGATAGCACAAGTCTATCAGGTGTTGTGATATCGAAGCTATTAACAATGACTATAAATAACTCACATAAAAAGCAATGAGGAAATATTTCTATTGGCACACGTGCTTAGAGAATAGAATCTGTATGAATAGAGAATTGGAAATTTATATGCAAAATTTATATTTAAATGCAAAAATTTGGCAATTAAATAAAAAAAAATCAATGTAGTATGGCTAATAGTATCGTTAGATTTTTCGATTTCTTATATCTATAGACAGCAAAGTTCTATGTCCAAATCTTTTTGAGGTCGAAATTATTCAAAAATTAAACAAAGAAGCTTCAAACTACATTGTAGGTATTTTAAATGCCTTAAGCACAGTACAGACACAAAGTCTCAAACTCCATCAAATTAATAAAATCACGATTATATCTCTCATAACGGTTTCTTAGGATCAGCACTTTATTTTAAAAAAAGTAAAAACAATGAAGTATTAACAATGAAAAACGCGTTTTTGCAACACCGATTATTTCTCAGACCGACGTGGGTGTGTCTGACGTATTTAACACAGATATATTGCGGTTGTGGTGTGTGTTTTCTCGGGGTCATTGTACTCGTCTTGAATTTCCCCTATTTTCTGGAAAATGAAGGAAACTTCAAAACATCACCATACCACACCAAGCCATGTGTGGAATAATAAAGTTATTTCGTTATATATAATTTTCAAATTTTAAATCGAAGCATAAACAAGATCCAGTACGATTGAGCAAACATCTAACAAATTCTTTTAAAGTCATAAAATTTATTTGCTTTTGGATAAGATTACGCCGAACATTGTAGTTAATTGATTTAGAACTAAACGGCAGACAATGGAATTCTTCAAAATTATTCCTGCATATTTGTTCAAATAATGCAAATTAATTTTTTTTTTTTTTTTAAATATAAAAGCAAGGATTCAAACATTTACTTGAATGTAAAATTTTTAATGTAACAGTAAAATTTTCAATGTCAGTATCGACAAACTAAGAATTATCAATTAAATTTATACAATAAATTTGAGTTGACCATTTTGTCACATTTATACTTAAAAAAATAGAAAATATTAACAGAATACTTTTATAATTCAACTAGCAAACCGGGCGAACTCCGTTTCACCACCAGATGGTTTCATTTTATGTAACATTTAGTTTGGTGATTAAAAGATGAAGAATCAGTTCGCTTCGAGCTACCGTGCAGTGCACTTCGTACCTTATCAGGTTCAGGTATAATTCGTGCGTTATTGTAAAAGGTATTGTTATCAGTTGAATCATAATACCCAAGTGTTATAAATCAAAACAATCGAATGTACCCGCAAGGGTACATTTCAGTGTATTAAAATTAATGTAAACACATTCTTCATACGGACTTTTATAACAAAGTGATTGTAATATTTATTGAACAAATACTTAATAGTGTTTAATACAAAAAGTGTCACATTGTATAACAATTTAATTGTGGACCCCTCTGGGGTTCGCAATGAACAACTTAATTGTGGAGTCGGCAAATGTAATTGCCGACGACTCACATACCAATTCAGAATTTATTACTGAACATCTACGCAATCAGTCTGCAAATTCAATTTGTTCATCAACAGACACAATAACTAATGCTCCTTCACCGTCAACAAATATAACAACTAATGCTACCATTCCGTCAACTAGCGTTATGGAAGTTGAAACGGATACTAACAATTCTAATAAAAACAAATGGCAAATTGTCCCGATTGCCGGCGTTAAAAGAAGACGTTTGAATATTCAAACTGATAATTCGATAGCATTAGGTAATCGATTTAGTGTCCTTACTAATAAAGAACCAGTACCTGTTACTGAAACCTCTGCTTCAGTTAAAAAAGCATTGCCGCCTCCCGTATTTATTTACGGAGTTGACGATTTTAAAGGAATGTTAGACGATCTGAAATCTGTGTTAACAAAAAATACTTTTACGATTAAAACTTTGCCAGATAAAGTTACTAGATTTAATGTTCAATCTGTTGAAGATTACCGTAATTTTGTCAAATTTCTTCGAACTCGAGATATCGTATTTCATACATACCAAATCAAATCGGAAAGGGCATATCGTGTTGTACTAAAGTACATCCACTATAAAACCGATATCAACGAATTAAAGCAGGAAATTGAATCCAAGGGTCATAGAGTTAGAAATATCACTAATGTGTTGCATCACAGAAATAAAAACCCACTTGATATGTTTTACATTGACTTGGAACCTGATAAAAATAATACTGAAATTTTCAAAATAACCAAGATATTGAATCAAATAATTCATTTTCATCCACCGATTAATAATTCAGGAATTTCCCAATGCAGTCGCTGCCAATTATTCGGCCATACAAAATCCTATTGTAATAGACCGTTTATTTGTGTAAAATGCGGTGATGATCATCCCACTTCAATTTGTTCCAAGTCGCGCGAATCTCCAGCAGTCTGTGCAAACTGTTTTCAATCCCATCCAGCTAATTACAAAGGTTGCGTCATTTACCAACAGATAGTTAATTCTAAAAATAGAATTAACAGTAAATTTTCTGTCAATCAAAACAAGCCTACCGCTTCGCAAAGCTACGCAGACAGGTCTCGCTTTGGCAGACTCACCAACACCGAGCACTTATCGTATGCGCAAGCTATAAAATCACATAACCCAGTCAACAATTCAGAAAATCAAAATTCAGCTATCTCTCAATTTCTTGTGGAATTTAAAGCAATGTTTAATCAGCTAATGCAACAGAATAGTGTGATAATTAACATGCTATCAACACTAATCAATAAAAGAAACTAGTATCAATGGCTAGATTTATTAGAATATGTGCTTGGAATGCAAATGGCCTTCTACAACATAGGAACGAACTAATTATTTTTCTGGAAGAAAACAAAATTGACGTGTTGTTAGTAAGTGAAACCCACTTTACTAATTACTCCAATATGTACATACCCTACTACAACATCTACCACACTCCGCATCCAGATGGCTCTGCTCATGGAGGTTCAGCTATACTTATTAAATACAACTTAACACACCACGAGGTTCCCAAATATAGCAAGGATTTCTTACAAGCTACATCAATCCAAGTCAAACTCGCTACATGTAACATCATACTATCTGCGGTATATTGCCCTCCACGCCATGCGATTACCAGCTTTCAATTCTATGATTTCTTCTCTTCTTTAGGACCCAGGTTCATAGTGGGAGGTGATTTCAATAGCAAACACCCTCTCTGGGGCTCAAGATTGACTAATCCCAAGGGCAGACAATTATACAGTGTAATTTCCCAATATAACTATGTAACGCTGTCGACGGGTACTCCAACTTACTGGCCCTCAGATCCCAAAAAGAAACCAGATCTACTGGATTTCTTTATTTCTAATGGCATCAATACAAATTACACTGAAATTGAAACTAATTTTGACCTTTCATCCGACCATACTCCTGTAATTGCCAGCATCTGCTCATCTATAATAAATATTTCTCGAGCACCATGCCTTCACACTGCGAAAACTAATTGGGATATGTATCGCAAAAAAGTTGAGGACAAAATCAATTTGCAAATGAGATTGAAAACGCAAACTGACGTTAATACAGCTATCGAAAACTTCAACAACATTTTGACTGAAGCTGCTTCATCCTCTACGCCTAAACCTGTGCAATCCAATCGACAATCTACTTCCTTAGAAATCAAAAAGCTTATCGCTGAAAAACGGAGAGCAAGAAGAAAATGGCATAACAGCCATTTACCTTCAGATAAAACCTACTTTAACAACATCAGTAATAAGCTGAAGAATAGATTGAAAGAAATGAGCAATATTAATTTCACTAACTATGTAGCGAGCCTTAACCGCTTCGATAATTCGATTTGGAAACCAGTGAAAAACCGACTCAAACCATGTGTGCGAAACCCGCCAATTCGTTGGGATGCCGACAACGACTCGACTTGGTCACGAAGTGATAAGGATAAAACTGAAGTTTTTGCCAAGTATTTATCCTCTGTGTTTCAGCCTAATTTACCTTCTGATAATCAAATTCCTGATTGTGACATGGTTTATCGAACGATTCCTGTTAGAAATAATAAAAAATTCTTCTCTCTGAGAAGGGTTGTCGGTGAAATTTCTAAACTTAAAAACAAAAAATCTCCAGGAATCGACTTAATTTCGTCGAGAATGTTGAAAGAATTGCCTAAAAAAGGTATTATTTGTTTAACATATATATATAATGCTATATTAAGACTGGAATTTTGGCCTAAATCCTTTAAAACCTCTATAGTTAAAATGATTCCAAAGACTGGAAAGGATCCATATTTGGTTTCATCTTATAGGCCCATAAGCCTTCTACCTATTACCTCAAAAATTTTCGAAAAACTTTTACTTCAAGATATATTATCAGAATCAAATAATATTCCAGACCATCAATTTGGCTTCCGCAAGCAACATTCGACAACACAACAGTGTCACAGACTTGTTAATATTATTAATAACTCTTTCGAAGCCAAGGAATACTGTTCAGCCGTGTTTCTGGATGTAAGGCAGGCATTTGACAAAGTGTGGCATGAGGGATTACTTTTAAAAATAAAATATAACCTTCCGTCATCCTACTATGAAATTCTTAAGTCATACCTAACAGACAGAACATTCAAAGTCAGGGTTAACTGTGAAACTTCTAATTCTTTTCCGATAAGTGCCGGCGTTCCACAAGGAAGTGTGCTGGGTCCGTTCCTTTATTTACTATTTACTAGCGATTTTCCTTCATTGCCAACTACATCAATTGCTACATTTGCTGACGACATTGCAATACTTTCCTCAGATATCAACCCAATGGTTGCATCTATCAAGCTCCAGTTACATTTATATGCTGTCGAGCGATGGACGAAAAAATGGCGCATTGTTATTAATGAGAGCAAATCTTGCCATATTACATTTTCTTTAAACAAAGTAACCTGTCCTGAAGTTTACTTTAATTGCCAGAAAATTCCACCAGCTGAAAATGTAAAATATCTGGGAATATACTTAGATCGAAAACTAACATGGAAAACCCACATTATGGCAAAAATTAAACAAATCAAACAGAAGATTGCAGACCTGAATTGGCTAATGAGGCGCAAATCAATCTTATCGCTTGACAACAAGCTATTGATTTATAAATCTGTAATAAAGCCCATCTGGACATATGGTATAGAGCTTTGGGGTTGCGCCAGCATGTCCAATATTGTTTTAATGCAACGGATGCAATCCAAAATCCTAAGGCAGATCACCAACGCACCTTGGTATGTAAGCAATAAAATCATCCACGACGACCTCAATGTTCCTTTTATTAAGGATGTAATTAGCAGCAGAAGTTTATTCCATCACTCCAAGCTTGAAAACCATCCAAATCAACTTATAGCACCTCTACTTATGACTCCGTCTAGTAGAAGGTTGAAGCGAAAAATTCCATTGGACTTAACATAACATATTGAGCTGCTCATTGGAACAGTTTCACGGATTATTTAGTTTATATTATAATTTTACCTTTAGTTTTAATTATGTTATGAGTTGTAATTATTATTATTTTTTTGTTTACTTTTTATTTTAATTTATTATATATTATTTTTGTATATCAGCTCTGTAACTCATAGAGTCATTTTGACTCTGATTGTTATTATTAATGAAATAAAGAAAAAAAAAAAAAAAAAAAAAAGATGAAGAAAAAAAATTGCCTGCTGTTGAAAATGAATAAAAATTTGCACAATACACGTGATTGATTTGATGGTTTCCAATTGAAATGTTAGGAAACGAATAACTTTTTTTTTTACTTTTTTTGCACAATTTCACAGTGAACATAATGCCGGTTTGTCACATGAAATTAACTGAGCAGAGAACAATGAGTAGCTGTCAAGCAAATGAGTAGCAGTCACACAAAAAATATTAGTTTGTAGTGCATGCTAAGTATCAGAGATGACGCTGTATGTGAAAAAAGAAAAAGTGTTTTCCGCTTTTCTGTTGAAATCTTTCTTCAATTTTCTTTGCTATAAACCTCCCGGAGTCCGAGACCCTTCCAACGAATGCAAAATCGTCGAAATCGGTTTGTGCGTTCTGGAGTTATATCGCCAGGAAGGAAAACCCGACTTATTTTTATGTAATAGATTGTTGTTCAGTTCTAAGATCATATTTCAAAATTTATATTCATTATAGTACTTTTAGCACAGACGGACGAAAAGCAACAGAAAACTATCACCTTAGTTGTAAAAGTTAAAAATATTGAAGATTAGGTAAATAGACATTAATCACCATATTACACTTTACAAATTAATTTATCCATTAAACGATATAATAATTATGTATACCAACATTCTCAATTGAGTAAATAATTAGAATGCTTGAAATTACTCATAGTATTTGCTAATGATAAAAAAGTACAATAACGCGAAAGGTATTCCATTGGTGTTGTATTAATGCATAAATAAACAGCATGAGTAATTGGTTGGAAATGATTATTACATAAATTTATTACTTTCTTTGCATTCCAAGAAATTGTAAAAACATACATTCATAAAAGTGAAAAAACGAAATAAATATGAATGAAGACACACAATTCTTTAAGTAAATTATTGAAATTGCAGCCTTTCCTCCATATCCAAAGACAAAATCTACTAATCATCAATTGCACTCTTTACTACTTGAAAGTTTCTTTCATTCAATTTTACAATCAGTATAATATTTTTATTGACTATTAATTAAGACAATTTATAGCTTCTTTGTATTTAAGTATTATTTATATTAATTGCAATTATTTTTTCTACATAGTTTTCGTCGCCCTCCATATATTTTAAATTTTAATGCAAATTTTATTTGCATGAATATTTTCTACAGTCTCATTTACGATAATTTGAAAAAAAAACATAGCTTTTTTGCAATCGTGAAAATAAGTTATGCATATTGAACGCCTATTATTTTTATCACGATGCAAAATATCTAAAATATTTAATTAAACAATTTATCAATTCAAAATATTTAAAAAGTCTTCTAACTCTTCTTCAGAACCAAAAATTATAAATTTTAAAGTGAAGAAAATCAACGACAAAGACAATACCCATATTTACTCACATTTATTGTAAAACATATGAGAAAACAAACAATTACTTAGGAATATTTAATTAACAATAATAAAATACAGTCATGAAATATTCATAAAGCAAAGAAAGTGAAAGTAATTCTTACATAAAAAAGCTATAATTAATTCTAATGATATTCAAAAACCCAAGGTTGATGGTACCATAAAAAATATTATGATATGAACCACAAAATAAATAATTAAAATATTGCTAAAACTATAAGTAAACCGAATCATAGATTGAGTCATTTGCTACAGATGTTCGTCAGATTGATTGATTTGTTTGTTTAGTGTTCCGAAAAGATATTCGTTTCTTTATTAAAACTGACGCCAGTACACAACTACCAGAGCAGTTATTGATCTTGGAAAATCGTACGCATGCGCCCAACCGTAGCCTATATTCCACGCATTAGCATGATAAAAACATCTATTAGAGAGATGGTGTGTTTGTGAAAAACAATTGTTTATTTTTAATTTTGGGTAATTGATAAAGTGTAAGATTTTATAGGATAAGTTTTTTCTTTCTTTCCAACTGAGAATCTAATTGCATTTTTTGCGCATCATTATTTCATAATTTGAGGATCAGCTCTCAACACCTATTTTTAGGTAACTATGGAGAACAATACTGTTCTTTATGTTACGAAGTTATAGAATTTATTAAAACTCTCCTTCGATAATTCAGGTTGTTGGGTTATAATTTAACCCTTGTAGCTGTGGACTGTATTAAACACTGATTTGTTTGTATATTATGTATTTGTTGCAGTTCTAATTACAATCACTGATTTGTTACTAAGTTATAATGATAGAAGATATATTCATTTTTATTGGTTATTTACATGTTGTTAAGCGGACTATAGTTCTTGAAGTGAACAATTAAAACACTCCGCTAACCCCTCTACCAGGGTAAAATGCCCTGAAGTTTGTCATCTTCATGGCCAATATAATAAAACGAAAAGACGTCCGAACAAATACATATCAGTAATTTAAAAACATATATAAATTAATCATTAAATTCTGAAAGACATGGTATGTATCTAATCAAATACTGCATATGACCTTCATATGGAAACAGTAGAAGAAGTGATCAGCAAAAGAAATACATCCCACTTTGCCCGGCTTCATAACCACGAAAAACTCAATCATACAACCGCTGCTATTGGACCCTCAACCCAGAAGAAGCAACCAGAAGATCTTCTTTAAGAAACTAGTGATCCTCAATGAAGGGTTATCTACTATGCCAACTTTTTATACTGAAGTAAAATACTACTTGAGTTAATATTGAACCAAAAACAGCCATCATAGAACAACAATATGTTCTAATTGCTGTTAAACAATGTCAAAAAAACTGATTGAATTCCAGGAAGACTTAAAAACGCAATTAATTTACAAACGTTCGCATATATTGGTAATGTCTTTCACCGCAAAAGTCAACATCATATTATTCTAAAAGCCCTATATAAACTATTCCACAATCTCACAGAGCAGAAATAATTGACTTTATATTACTTGAACCACAATTCTAAATAAAATTTGCAAATATTTGTTGAATAGTAGATAATCTGAATTATTCGTATTCAGTTCATTAGATCTATGATATTTAGATATTTTTAAGACAATATTCGTAGCTGGTAGTATCACTGCGCAAATAGCGCAAGAAATTGCTGTCGTAATTCTAAAAGTCAGAAAACAGTTACAAAAATACATATTTTTAATCTTACAGAAAGAAATTATGACGTCAGAGTCTTGAAAACTACGTAAGAAAATCTGTGATAGTTATTTTACCCATATTTTGTGAAAAAATTGCATTTTCAAAGTTTGACGACATTGCTCGATACTTTAGTTCCAATCGATTATTTTTTATCAGTTATGGACAAACATTTTTTTGCACAATTTGCATTCTCTGCAACTCATTTTTGACAACGCAGACGACCAGATAATATCAATATATGATCATGTTAACCTCATATGATTCATGTCGCATGTTCGTCGATTAGCTTTAAGGTTAAAAAATCATGCCCGTACTCATCAAAATTTTGTTCAACATCATAATTTTCATGTATTTCGCAATATCATGTTTTTTTAAATAAACATTTTTACTGACATAGATATGCTGCATCACACATATCTCAGAAATGCAACTAATAAAATTCGCGATATTGGGGTCATCGAAGATCATAAAATCGCCAGACTTTGGAATAAAATTCATTAAAACACGTGAATTGCTAATTAAAAAATAATATTTAAAACATTATTTCAAAAACTATTTTCTTGATCAATTGACAATGATAAAATTATATGAAATTGAAACCATAGAAGAAAAAAATTATTGTATAAAAAATAATGATGAAGTGAATCATTGAAACTCGAAAAAAACCCTAAAATTTAAAAAGTATGTTTTAAACACATAGTTTGTATTTATAATGCTTTTATTAATAAAAATGCATGATTACTTGAAATTTTACTAAATTTTGTGAAGTAACTTATTTCTTGTTGTTTGGCCCTGCAAAACCTGCATTAACCTTGATAAGTGTATCGCGCAAAGCTCCACTGCGTTCCAAAAAACTATTAACGAAAATTACCCCTCATTACATGCCATACAGATGGCATATCGCATCGGCATGAGCTAAATCCAGATCAATTTTTTACAATTTAAAAACAGAAACATAATTATTGAGTAATTATTATGAAATCTAGATTTAAAAAGTGTAGATTTTTTGTTTTCGTTGATTATTTTTTGAAGAAGTTGTGGTCGAATAGAAAGAAAACGAGAAGAAGAAACGCCTAAATAAAAAGAAAAGATGTTTATTTTCTGATAAATTATTCATAAAATATACTATACACTAGTAATGAAATTATATACATAGTAAAATTCACAGTTTAAAATTTTACTTGATATAAAAGTATTAAACTTAATACTGACAATTGTGAGAGCAATCTATTTGCAAGTTGGCTATGCGTTCGTTGCTACAAAATTTGATACTAGCATTTAAAGTTGAACATTTTATTTCGATTGAATAAAATAAATTTTGTACTATACATATATATAGGGTCCGCCAAATAACTTTTTTTTTAAATTCTATAAAAAAACTACTGATTTTTTAAAATTTGAAATAATAGTTTTGGTTTGTAAGTGAAATGCAAATGGCAGCCTAACTTTTAAATGGTTGCCAAAAAATCAAAATGGATGCCAAAAAATCAAAATGGATGCTAAAGATTCAAAATGGCTGCAAAAGTTAGATGACGGCCCCTTTATATAGTTTAGTGAAAGAAAATATTGTTCCCGAAAAAGTACCATAATTTTAAATTCAATTATTACATGAATGAATAAATAAGAATTTTAGTAAGTAATATTTCTAGATAAAATCGAATAGATTCACCTAGTGGCCCACATTTAAGAATAGTGAGTGCAATTGATATCGGTCATTGGGCTCAAAGAAATTTGGGAAATCGTTATCAGCTATGTTGTACTAGTTATCAAAACGATTTTGTAACATTTTGTAAATGAATTATTATTTTTACATATAAATGATTGTGATATGGCGAGAAACTAAAGCAAAGCTGAAAGGTACAGCTTTTAGAAACACTTGTAGACTAATCTTTTCTTTCTCTAACGGTGATTTATATAATTTGTTATTGTACTTAATGACCCAAGTGATAAAAAAAACTTGCTCTCTAATTTCACACAATAATTTCCTATCTAAACATTTCACTTTCGTCACTTTTTGTAAGTGGTTTTGTATACATTAATTATGCAAAATTTCTCGAATGTATGCAAATATAATTACATCTTACCTTCAAAAATTAACAAAATGAATGGTTATATAGTATACAATATTTTTCATAATATTGCCATTAAATAGTAATAATAGGAATAAATTTATAAATAACATAGCATAATATTTATTTTATTTTGTTATAAATAATATTATTTTTCAGTCCCATTGCATATCAAATTTACAGTGATAGTTATTGCTCAATGTTTCACCAGCTATATTTTTCTGTCAACACGAAAATAATTACAAGTCAAGGATCAAAGAGTGATTTAATAACGGCGTTTTAGTCAGCGAACTTATGAGCAATGGTGTCCAACCGATAAATATAAAGGTACCAAATAATTTCGTGCGTAAGATACCGAAAAACACGTCGAAATTAACTAAAACTGGCATTGTGCCTTAAGGCAAATTGCTGGAACTTCCAGCACCGTAACGAAATGTTCGAGCAATATTAAATGTTTTCTTATAGATTATTATAAATATTGTAACATTGTCTAATATTTATAAGAATTATATAAACTGAATTACAAAGTTAAAGTTATTTATTTAAAGTATATAAGTGTGCTTTAAAACTTCAGCCAGAATTAAAACTGAAATCTGAATTATTTTCAATATACAAAAAATGACAATTTTTTTTCAAAAGCAATTGTTTTGTCAATACAAGCAGAAAGTTTTTTGAATCATTCAATTCGGATGCTTATTTCTCTCAAAAACCGTCATTTTTTGTGTATTTAGCTTTGTATCTTCGAAATGGCTAGGCTTGCCTTTGCCAAAAACTAATAACCATTTTAAGCCATTTTAGAAAATATTAACTAATAACGTAACTTTTACATTAGATAACTAAAAATTATAGTTTGGCAACTCTGTTAAATGAATAAAATGAAGTATGATATGGATGGCAGCAACCGGCGGCCCACTTCAGTTTGACAATGCGAATAAATGGGAACAAACGCTTGAAATTTAATTGATTGCTTTTGTCTGCACATGTTTTGAATGCGTATAAAATATATACTAATGTATAAATATCTGTACAAATAGTAATGAGTGTTTATACACGAATACATCATATTATAATTTAGCATTGTTAATTCAAACCATATTGTTAAAATAAATACCGTTATTTTTGAGTTGGATTATGAACATTATGTAAGCCATTCAATAAAAAAATCAAAATAATTGGAGTAAAAGAGACTTATTTTTTAACTTCCCGTAGGGTAAGTTATAGTAATCGCAAAAAAAATCGAACATGACAATTTTTATATATCTACGTTTCAGAGGTTTCTGAGCATTTTGGCATACCTTAGAAAAAATGAATGTATGTGTGTGTGTGCGGATACAAATTTTCGTCGACGATTTCGGGAACACGGATAAAGCGATTTGAATAATTCAAAAAACATTCGATTCGTATTGATAAGGAGCATGCTGATTAGTTTTTGGCGAAGGCAGGTCTAGCCGTTCCGAAGATATGGGACAAAAAGTGCCAAAAACGGTAACTCAGTTTTTAAGAGAATAGAGCGTCCGATTTGAATAATTCATAAATCATTTTACTTGTATTGACAAGATGAAGAACTGATTAAATTTTCATGAAGGCAGGTCTAGCGTTTTCGGAGATCTAGTAAAAAAAGTAAAAAAAATGCCATTTGGCGGGCAAAAATGATCATTAGACATATGCACATCAAACTATCAGATATTTTATAAAGATTTTAACAATAAGAATTAATTTTGTTTACATTCCTATAGGTTCCGTACCAATGTTTATCCGTTAGACGGCGACACGGCGCTTAAGCGCTTCGATATTTCGTTTCTATGCAGTTAAAGCAGTACGATTGCTTTAAAAAGAAGTTCACAATTTTCAAAATACTTCAAAATAAAAAAACTTTTTTTTTCTACGTTTTTTTTCTAAAAAAGTAAATTTTTGTCAAAAATTTATGGTTTCCCAAAAATCTAGTTATATCTACATATTGACTATATTCATCAGGAATTTGTAATGCATATTTCATGAGAAAAACGACGCAAAATTATAATAACGATAGTCCATCTACTTCCAGTGATAGGTTTTTTATCTATATTATTTCAACATAAAAGCATAGATAAATCATGTGACATTTATCTTTTTTGCTTTATAACTAACAACTTCATATTAAATAATTACATCACGTTTTATTCAAATATTATCGATATTACTAATGTTTAGAAGACAGTAATGTTTACCAAATATCTGGAAAACAACGCTGCACGTTTTATCATATACATAAACAACAAAACAAAATCCAAAAGTATTATATACAAATCCAAAGTATAAATAAAAAAGAATGTATTGATGGATTTTATTGCATACGTGAGTCATATATAAAACAGAACGCATATGAGAGCAATCTGCAATTTAAAAATGTTGACAAAGCTGTGTTTCCATATTAGGGAAAGTTAACGGGCGAATACGTAGAAGCACATGTATTGTTTTGTTTGGATATAAAATAACGTCATATGAAAAGCTCACTAGGAGATCCATCGTGTAACAACATCTTATGTATATAATAAAGTCACTACAGTGAAATTTAGTCTAGGTCGTAAAATTCTAAAACAACTAATAATTTTCTTAATGAATTAGTTACGTCAAGTTCTTCCAAGACTTATGGTCTTTCGGGTAATAGTTATATCAGTTTTCCTTGGTAATATAATTTGTTTCAAATATGATGTAGAATAAAGATACCAAACCAAACCAAGAATACATATATAAATAAATTGCCAATCCATACAAATAATGTGAGAGCAAGAGCACCACATAATACAATAATCCAATAATTTTCCCTATTCTCACATTTCTAATATTTCAATTATCACAAATAAAAATAAATTACAATACCGTGAATTAGTTTGAATGCAATAAGTAATGTACTAAAAAAAATTTCATTATCATTTAGATCCCAAATTAAGAATTGAAATAAGTCCTATGAATGAACTAAAATATTTCGTTGAAAAACCAATTAATCATTGATTAGAACTATTTACTAATTGCATGAAAATAGTTCACTTTGCTAACAATATAGCTGTTAAGATAAGGCATCGTATCATATTGCGGTTATAATTGCTCTTGGAGAACTTTTATAAAATTGCGCATTAACGTTACTTCAGTTTTTCAATATTCAATAATAGGAATATGAATTAATGTATATATTAGGGTGGTCCTTAATATGGACATTTTTGAATTTCCTTGTTCCCAAGGGCTCAAATGGTTCCAAATTGATAAAAAACAATTCTCTGAAAGTTTTAGCTCTTAATAATAACTTTTAGATAGAACGCAATTCAATCAAACTTCGTATAGAAATAGCATGCCAAAAATTTTGAAAATTAAAAAAAAAATTTGAGGTATATCTCAGCAACAAATGAATTAAAAGTGAAAATTCGTGTCATTTTTTATTGAAAATTCGACGTTCTGCAAAATTTTTGAAAAAATTTTCATGCTATACAAAACTTTGATTGAATTGCGCTCTATCTAAAAGACAATATTAAGGGCTAAAACTTTCAGAGAATTCTCTTTTATCAATTTGGAACCATTTGAGCCCTTGGGAGCAAGGAAATTCGAAAATATCCATATTAAGGACCACCCTAATATATATACCTATATATATATTATATATATACCAACAATTAAAATAATGTATACAAGTAATTAAAATTATATGGTCATGACTTTACTGCATTAATAGTACCAACAATTTCACATAAATATTCAATTATAAATTTTATTCACGCATGCGAAAATATATTATGAAAATTTTATTGCACAAAACTATAAAAAACTCTGCAGTTGCAAAAATTTTCAACGTCGCAAATTCTCAGACTAACTTATGTGAAATCCATAATTGTGGTAATTTAATATTTGAATTAACAATGAAATTACTGATTGTTTAATTAAAACTAAGCAGAAAAAAGTATTTAAAAATGTCGTTAAAATCAAAAGTTAGTTCTAATATTGATATAAAATACTTAGTACGTTCGCGGACAGTAGAAGTTTCAGCAATAAACAAAAATTGACAATTATTTTATTTTTCAATTAATTGTGGTATCCTAAATTCTATTAAACACCGTTTACAAGAGTAGTCAGATTACCATATTTTAATCATTATATACGAACAATGCTATAGCATCCACGTCAAGTATTACGCTTCTATTTTACGCAATGTGCTTGCCCAAGCTAATTCATAACAATGGGAAAAGATAAGATAATACAAAAATACCTTAAGAATCAGTTAGTCATTACCGTGACAGGTATATTAATTATAAAAACGTAAGAATATATAAAATTGAATTCCAAATAATTGACTCAAGAATTTGAATGCTAAAGCATTCATGTCATTCTGCATCACAATGAAAATGAATAAAAACTTCAGCGAACGTCTTAATAACTATAATAATAATAGTTAAGTAATATTGAATATAACTAATAAATATAAACCTTTCATTTTAAAAACAATTTCATATTTTATCATGATTTAATGATTCAATAATTTTTAGACCATTTTAATAAAATTGTATGCAGAACCTTAATTCTGCACAAATCCTTCAGAAATATTGTTGACTTGTATCTTGGGAAGTAATTAATACATAAGTTTATATATGTGATATAAAACAATATGACTTAATTGAAACTTTGAATGTACTTTTTTAGTTGAACTAAAGGGTATGGGGGTGTATCCATACAGAATTGGTGCCACCCTGGTATTTAAATAATTTTGATGCCATTTTATAGGTATTTTCGAAAAAATCCGATATACCAAATTTCAAATCCGTAGCTCATCATTAGCAGAGATATCATTGAAAATGTGTGAAAGTGGCCCCTTTTTTCAAAGTCGTTTTTTGTCGCAACTATGAAAGATATCGACAAACAAATAACGCCATTCTATTCATATCGGTGTGGACTAGATTATTATTAACAAATATTATTTAATAATTAGTTTTTAGTGCATGAAAAACTGAAAATAATTTTTTGTTATAAATTTTCGGGTAGTGCGGTTGTTTGGACATATACAAAATTGGTTAGTTGTTTTAAGACATATACAAAGAATATGGATTTTAAACTTAATTGTATAAAACAGCTCGACCAAACTCATTATAATATCTTGTAACATATTCATTAAGTTCTGATTCAAATAAAACTGTTACAAATTAATATCACAAATCTAATCATAAAACCTGGAACTAAACCAAGAAAAGAAAGTTTTGCAAAAAAAATTCTGATAAAGATCACACTATCATCATGTTAGTAAATTGCGAGAAAAATGAAGACAATAAAAACTATATGCATGCCCATTAGATTTGACGATAGAATCATATATATATATAATACGAACAAGACTAATGTGGTACCTATGATCATTAACCTTTCTCGGATTGAATGACAGTCGACCCATTTTTTTTAACGAGATGATTTTTGCGATTGTTTCCGACTTGCGGAAATGATACTATCGCCTGAATATCGCAGTGATGTACTGGGAGAAGAAAATTTAAAGAGAGATTCATGTTTTATTTTAAAATAAGATTGATTAGATGCTTTGCATGATTATGAATGGCCAATCATATGTAGAAATATATTTGTTGCAGTTTTTAAATTGTCTCTTAAATCAGTGATTTCCAACCTTTTAGCGCCTCCCTTGTTTCTAAAAAATGGTTGGATCCCCCTTAATTTATCTAAGAAACTTTAAACACTGGTCATGTATTATTTTGCGATATTGGATGAAAATTATTTGTTGCCGATTTTGATTATTTTCACAACGTTGGTTCCTTATGACCTTAGAGAAATGAGAAAACAAATTTCATAAAGATTCAACTAATAATTTAATTATTTACAAAATTAATATACAATATGATGATAAAATATTTTAAAAAATAATTCTATATCAACATTTTTGATTACTTTTCAAAATTAGGAGTTTGGAAACCCTTAGAACAGCTTTCGCTCCCCCGAGGGAGCGCGCCTCCAGGTTGGAAACCACAGTATTAAATAATAAATGTAATAATTTTAAAGAATATTTCCAAAATTTTAGTTTTGTTAAACCTCACAAAAAGTATTCATCAAGTTTAAATTGATGAAATGTGAGTTTCTTATATTTTATTTTAAAAATATAACGTTTCAAAATTGATTACTTTTTGATAGCAAATATTAAACTGAAATTCAGAGAAAATTCGATGTGATACTGTGAATTAATTAATAATCAAATGGCAACGTTTTTTTTAATAAAAAGTATAAAAATAAATGAATTAATTTTAAAAAAATATTATTATTATTGCTTTCTAAGGTAACGAATCACGATCTTTTGGATTTAATTTTATGTCAATTAAAAAATTACTACACACGAACACTTTACTACCCCGAAGGACCAGATATAATTATCAAAAAAGCTATATCAGACCTGAAATAACAAACAACTGAATGGAAAATAATAACTAGTTCAGAAATTGTTTGTAGAAATGTAATGTATTTAATTTTAGTTAGTTGTATTAGATGTTTTCGGGTCAAACTAGCTTAGGGGCGTCCATTAATCACGTGGGCGAGTTTTTAAGGATTTTTGGACCCCCCTCCCTCTTGGTGATACATGGTGATATTCAAAATTACCCCCCCTCCCCCACCAAACATCACGTGTATTTTTAGTTACGTGATAAATCTGTAAAATTTTTGAATTTTTTTTTGAAAATGTTTGATTTTTTTTTAAATTAGTTAAAAGATAAATACACGTGATATCTTACCATACCCCTCCCTCCCCTACGTGATATTTCGTGATTTTTTGTCAAACCCCCCCTCCCCCAAAAAACCTCACGTTGTTAATGGACGCCCCCTTAGTACCTAAACTACGGTAGGAAATTATTTTATTATGTCAAGTAGGGGAAGAAGAATTAATAAAATTTGTGAGGCTCGAACACTATGTTTTAACCAGTATTATAAAGAATCAGAAGTATAGAAAATCCTAGAGCAATCAGCAAAAGAATACATATAAATAATAAAGGTATATATGACAATGGTTATTTTGAACTCCAAGCCACAAATTATTACCGCCGGTAACGACATTTTATAGACAGTTTTATTTATAAAAATATATAAATCAGTCTGCTTTAAATATAACAATTTTAATGAAAAAAGTTCAAACTTACTGGCAGTCGTTCATGATCTCCTCCTGTGTCCTAATTTGAACCGGCGCCAAATTCTCCACCGATTCCTCGTAATTACCAAAACATTTTGTTATTTTCTCATCAAACGTGTTAACAAGATCTTCCAAGGATCCCGAAAACGTTTCGTTAAAATTATCCGACGAGTCAGCATTTATTTTCTGGTTTTGCTTCATCTTATTAACTTCGTTATTATCCATCATCGAGTTGTTATCATTGGCATCTCCAAATAAATCATCATTATCATTAAGATCGTTGGAATCTTTTATAAATTCACTCTCTTTTTTCATGAATAACTCCTCTGATTTTTGTTGTTGTTTCAATATTTTTAAATTATTCAAATTTAAGGTGTCATTTATGGCTGCAGCTTTCAAATTCCCACCTGTTTGAAAATCAATCCAATCATCCGCTTCCTCAAATTTTGCCAAGGGCGCTTCGAATTTCAATTCGGCCATCTTGCTGGCCATATCGTGCATGTTTGTGTTTTAGATAATCCACCCCTGTCTTTGCAAACTAAATCCTCAAACCCTCTGCAGGTACAAACTGATGCTGTCAAAAGAAAAAAATTAACCTTGCACCATGGAATGCACTAAGAACAGCACACACTAACGAAAAATAAACACAAACTTATATAGAACGACTTTTCGGTTAGACACGGAATACAGCGCGGAGATGCTCGCAATGCGGCGTCCTGCGAGAGACTGAAACGGCGCGAGACCGGGAAGTCCAATTGGCGAACGCGCTGGAAAAAGACAGCAAGTGCATTGCGCAAATCGGATGCGCTTGCGTTTAGCCCTACATGCCAGAAAGGGTGCATCGTAAAAATCACGATTGGCAAAGCTGAGGAACGTACGAAACAAAGTTTTGATCCTTGAAATATATGGAGAAAAACTATTACAAGTTGGAAAAGTTAACACATAATGCTATTTTAGAAATTTATATTTCGAATTTTAAACTAGCTGTAAGTGGAATTCTGTTTTAAGGCAATTAAGGCATCGTGCCTTAAGGCAAATTGCTGGAACTTTCCGAATCGCAATTCAAAATTCGAGTAATTGAAAATAATCAATCATAATCAAAAAAAGTTGATCAATGATTTGAAACTTTTAATAGAATTTCGAACCATATTAAATGATCTTAAATCATTTATTTTGAAATATTTTGGAAATTCTGATTTCTTTTTAAAGCAAGCGTACTGCTTTAACTGCATAAAGACGAAATATCGAAGCGCGTAGGCGCCGCGTCGCCGTCTAACGCGTAAACATTGGTACGGAGCCCATAGGAATGTAAACAAAATTTATACTTATTGTTAAAATCTTTATAAAATATCTAATTATTTGATGTGCATATGCCTAATGTTTATTTTTGACCGCCAAATGGCTCATTTTTTTTACTTTTTCTCCATATCTCCGAAGTCAGTGCACCTGCCTTTCCAAAAATATGAACAGTTCTTCACTCAGTTAATACAAATAAAATGTTTTTTGAATTATTCAAATCGGACGATCCGTTCTATTAAAAACTGAGTTACCGTTTCTGGTACTTTTTGCCTCGTATCTTCGAAACGGCTACAAAAGCCTTCGCCAAAAACTAATCAGCACATCTCCTTATCAATACAAATCGAATGTTTTTTGAATTATTTAAATCGCTTCATCCGTGTTCCCGAAATCGTCGACAAAAATTTGTATCCGCACATACAAACACACACGCACACACACACACACATACATCCATTTTTTCTAAGGTATGCCAAAATGTTCAGAAGGTTTTGAATCGTAAAGATATATAAAAATTTTCATTTTCGATTTTTTTACGATTACTATAACTTGCCCTACGGGAAGTTAAAAACTAATAATGTAATGCCAATAAAATCAAAATGTAATATGAAAAATATTTCGAAAAATGTTCTTGTTCAAATTGTTTGAATAATAAGTATAAATCCTAACAATAAAATAACTCTAAAAACTAGTGGCTGGTTTCATCAATACAAACAAAATGTTTTTTTTTTTTGAATCATTTAAATCAGACGCCCAGGTTTGCTGGTTCGATACCCGCTACCGCCAAAGCCTGATCCTACCTGCATCAGGCAGCTTTGATGTCAATTTTTCACTTGGGGTTTATAGATCACAATATAATTTCAAGTGAAAATCGCCCATTAGACGTAAGAGCTAATATAAACCCCACACACAGGAGAATGGTAAATGAGATGAGTTGCCTCTCATAAAATACATTAGGTCATAAGTCTTCAACAGCTTATAGAACATGTAAAGTGAGAGTTTTGATTGCTGTTGAAACAATAAAAAAAAATTAAATCGGACGCCCCAACCTCTCAAAAACTGAATTACCAGTTTTTGGCACTTTTTGCCCTATATCTTAGAAACGGCAGGCCTGCCTATGCCATAAACTAATCACCACGTCTCGCCATTGATATAGATCGAATGTTTTTCGAATCATTCATATACATCCAACATCAATTTTTTCTAAGGTAAGCCAAAATGTTCAAAAACCTTTATGTGAAAAATTTCATTTTTAACTTTTGATATCAAAGAATAACAAAACCCGAATTGGATAATTTTTACAATTGTTATAGCGAATTTCGATTCTCCAAAAATACTCAGCATAAAGTAGTCGAATTTGAATAAATTCCAAAAACTTTACACTTTACTTTAAATGTGTCATCAAAATAAATATTTATTATCAAACGGATTCTGGAAGATAATTAATGCAAGCATGCATTCAAACAGACAAAGGAATGTGCACAGCTAAATATGTGCCATAAACTTGAATTATTGAACAATAGTTATAAACATTAATATTTAATTCTATAAACAAACTTTAAATTGCACTAAAATGTTAAAATATTAAATGCACTTGATATTCTTTATAATAAAATTCGTTAATGAATGAAACAAAAAAATTAATTTTACAAATTGAAAAATTTTTTTAAGTTGCTCGCCGTCATTTTTTTAAAAAAAATTTATAATAGTACATTTAATTTTTTTTACTTGTAAATTATGCCATATATGAAGCTTGATACTTCAGTAATATAGTTTTAGCAGCATTTTTGCTATTTAATACGTAAACGAGCTGAAAGTTTTAGAAAAATATGTTCTTCAGATCTCGAGCCCTCTTAGGATGACAAATTAGTGCAGTTCCAAGCTTATAGCGCCGAGAAAAAATTAAACTAGTGACGCATGGCATTGTTCCATTAATTACTGCAAATTACTGAAACTTCTCGTACTGAAAATTACATTTTAAAATTTTTAGAAAAATAAAAAAAATGCCCCTTAAAAAACTTTTTTTATATGTATATTGAAATTTACTGAAAATGATTTTTTTATTTTAATTTTAGATACGGAAATAATATATAAAAACAATTTAAGTAAAATTTCAGGCATGGGGCGGCATTTTTATCAGTGCCCCAGGGCGCCAACTTTCTAAATCCGGACCTAACGACAACCCTTACCCGAAACATATTTGTAATGGTTGTTTCAGTAAACTAATTGAATCTTATAGCTTCTGGATGAAATGTAGACAATCAATTGAGCAATTAGATAGTTTAACTGAAAGTACAGATTTATTAAGCGACGATGTAAATTATTTAAATTATATTGTTAATGAAACCGAGTTTTCTACCATAAATGAAGAAGAATTTTATTTATAGATTGATTTGGTTTAAGAAATGATGATGAAACAGGAAAACAAACCTCAAACACTGATGACAACGAGGATACTGATGGGTATTTAAACATTTTAAGTTTACTTTAAATCGTCAACGATCATACCATGTTGAATACACCGGTTCTCGTCCGATCACCGAAGTTAAGCAACATCGGGCGTGGGTAGTACTTAGATGGGAGACCGCTTGGGAACACCACGTATCGTTGACTTTTTTTTAATAATCACAAAAAATACATTTTTGATTTATTTATTATATAATCAACCCACTACTTCAAAGGTCTTAAATAGGGAACGCTTTATCTAAATATGCATTTCAGAATACTTTTCGTCACTGTTGTATTGTCCAAACATGATGATCCATGTCTCACTATACTAACTTTTCTCATTTTTGTTTCCTAACTTTTCGTTTTCTTTTGAATAAGAATTTGCATTATTGCAACTCGATTAAAAACCAAATCAAATCAAATCTAATCTAATCAACTATATTATATCTTTCAAAGTAGCAGCAACTTTTCATTTCTCTTTTTTACAAACTCGAGGAAGCTTTTTTACAAAACTTGGGAAACTCGAGTTTGTAAAGGGAAAGATCTTTCCCGTTTGCGATTTTCACGTTTCCATTTTCTTACGCAACATCAAATTAAAATTTAAAATCGTACTCAATAAATTTATTCCGACTGTGGTAAGTAAGATATTTTTCTTTTAAACTATGCAACAAAGTAGAAATAAAATCATTATTATTTTACATAATATTTAGAACAACCCACAACGCAGAAAGTTTTCTAATTATCGCACCATACAAGTATTATACAATGCAACATTATTATTTAATTTACTTCGTGAAGTGAGATTTAGGAAAATGATTATTAAGATAATTGAGCTTTAATTATTTTTATAGAATGCATCACGCGATTACTTGTCATATTTTTCGCATAAGTCGTTATTCAAGCATCTAATTTTACATAAGTTGGAAGAAAGTTCATGTGTAATTCACAGCTAATTGGACGCAATTAATTATATATTACATATATAGTAATAATTACTATATATAATTATACGTGCATTTACTCCATATTTAATCCACATAATAAAAATAATGCAATAATTATTGTAGCCATAACTATCTACATATTGTAGTCATAACTATCTATGTACGTACGAATTTAACAATAATGCCATGTTAAGGTCATCTTCATCTTATTATAGACCATCTTAAGCTACTATTTATTCATTTTTAAAGTAAGTAACATATTTTATTATAAATGAGTATGTGAACCATATAATTGATTTGAGAATCATTGTTAACAGAAACAACAAGCAAATGAGAAAAGATGACACCTATTTCTTTGTTTTAAATATGTTGTTCACATATGAATATAATGCATTTATATGTGAAATAATTACAATATGCTACAATTATTCATTTAAAAACCAATAATTCCCAATGTCTCCCAGGGATCCATGACTTGACGATTTTCAAAGGGTTCACGTTAGTAAAATAAAAATTTTGGGAACCAAGAAATGGAAATGGATATGTGGTGGATCATAACACACCATGTTAATAGATATTTACTTATAATATACCATCGGAAATAAAGTCATATACAACATTTATAAATAAACCAAGAAAGTGAAAAATATTTCTATAGATATACAAAAACATCAATATTGAGCAAATAAGGGGTCTATAACACAAAATAGTTTAATAATAAATAATGATGGATTTAAATCAATAATTCCCAAAGTGGTGCCAGGAATCCATGACGATTTTCAAGGGGTTCACGTTAGCAAGACAAAAATTTTGGGAACCAAGAAATGGAAATTGATAGGTGGTGCGCACACCATATTAATAGATATTTAATTATAGGATACTATTGCAAATAAAGTCATATACAACATTTATAAATAAACCCAGAAAGTAAAAAATATTTCTATAGATATATAAAAAAAAACAATATTGGGTAAATAAGAACCAAGAAATGCAAACGGATAGATGGTGGACCACAATACACCATGTTAATAGATATTCACTTATACTATACTATCGTAAATAAAGTCATATACAGCATTTATAATGAACCTAAAAAATAAAAAAAATATTGTATAATTCTATATATAAAAAAACAAGGTCGGGTAAATAAGTGCATAGATAAAAGAAGAGTATATGAATAAGTGGTCCACAACACAAAATAGTTTGGAAACCTGTGAATTTAACTATTGTCAATTTGAATATTTTCCAAAGTATGTATTATAATTTATTCAAGCTTTTTTAACTTCCCGAAAGTTTCTTTTCGGCAGGAAATTCGACTTGCTAATTTTGTTTTCTCGACGTTTCACGACATTCTGAATCGTTCAAGACAAAAATTCTGAACCGATTTTAACTGTTCATAAGATCTTGGTTAGGAATCGTGCAGTTTAGTTTTTGGTAAAGATCGGTTGGGCCCTTTTTTCGTAATAAAATAGTAAAATTGTATGGGATTTTAATTAAAATTAACATAGACAATGATAGAGTTCATTATATAAACTAACATCTTCAAACATTGTACGCTTAAATTGGTTATAAAAAAATCATTTATATTTCATAAGCGCGTGTTTGTGTGCACTATAACAAATATAATTAAAACAATAGAAAATATATTAAAATATAATGATATTAATAGCATTTATTAGTTTATAGTGAAGGTGAAAATTTTGTTTTCGAAATAAACAGTTTAAATTTTATGTTATTTATTTTATCCAACTGACCCAATGAAGAAGCCCGATTTATTGGATTTCTTCATAATGAAAGGCTTAAACTCTAGGTACACAGAAGTTCATTCAAGCTACGATCTCTCTTCAGATCACTCACCTATAACTGCTACTATCTGTTCTTCAGTTATCAATGTTTGTAAACCTTATAGACTTCATTCGAGAAAAACAAACTGGGAACTATACCGCTGCAAAATAGAAAACAATACTGATCTCAAAATTAGTCTTAAGAACTCATCGGAAGTTGACTCAGCTATTGACAAATTTAATAAAACACTTCATGATGCTGCTTTACTTGCTACTCCAGAAACAATAGTTCAACAGGATCAACCTCTATCTTTTGAAATTAAAAATTTAATCTCAGAGAAAAGGAAAGCAAGACGAAAATGGCAGTCAACTCACTTTCCATCAGATAAGAACATATACAATAACTTAAGCAATAAACTAAAATCCAGATTGAAAGAAATTTCTAACCAAAACTTCAACAATTACGTATCAAACCTAAATAGATTTGATAACTCAATCTGGAAACCAATTAAAAACAAACTAAAACCACGTATTCAAAATCCGCCTGTTAGATGGGATGACAGCAATCACCTATCTTGGGCTAGGAGTGATGCAGAAAAAGCTAATTTATTTGCTCATTATTTAAGTACAGTTTTCAAACCGAACCCAGATTACTCTAACGCAGCGGACCTTAACTCAAATATGATTCCTTCTTACAACTCAATGAACAGTATAAAGTTCTTTTCATTAAAGATTATAATTGAAGAGATTAGTAAACTAAAAAATAATAAATCTCCAGGTTACGATTTAGTTACGGCAAAAATGTTGAAAGAACTGCCAAAGAAGGGATTCATCCTTCTAACGTATATATTCAACTCAATAATTAGATTAAATTATTGGCCAACTCTCTACAAAACATCTGTAGTAAAAATGATCCATAAAAGCGGAAAAGATCCTTATATGGTTACCTCATATAGACCAATCAGCCTTCTACCAATTGTTTCAAAAGTGCTCGAAAAACTCCTGCTTCAACATATCTTAACTAGCGCGAATATATTTCCAGAACATCAGTTTGGCTTTCGGAGTCAACACTCCACAATTCAACAGTGCCACAGAATCGTAAGAGTCATCAGCAATACTTTCGAGGCCAAACAATTCTGTTCTGCAGTCTTTCTAGATGTGAGCCAGGCTTTCGATAAGGTGTGGCACAAGGGACTTTTATTGAAGATTAGATCGCTACTTCCATGTGGTTATTATAATATTCTAGAATCTTATCTCGCCAATAGGAAATTCAAAGTACGGGTAAACACTGAAACTTCAATATCTCATCAGATTGAGGCAGGAGTTCCACAAGGCAGTGTTTTAGCGCCATTTTTATATATCCTCTTCACTAGTGATTTTCCAACTTTACAATCAACCACAACAGCTACATTTGCTGACGACATAGCAATTCTTTCGACACATGCTGATGCATCTAAGGCTACGCTAATTTTACAAAGGCATCTAAATGTTATAGAGGAGTGGACAAAAAAATGGAGAATAAAAATAAATGAGAGCAAGTCTAGTCATATAACATTTACACTGAACAAGACAACATGCCCAGGAGTACATTTTTATGGCCAAGCAATTCCAAGCACCGAATGCGTCAAATACTTAGGTATGCATTTAGATCGTAGGCTCACGTGGAAGGACCATATTCGCGCCAAATTGAATACTATAAAAATTAGAATCGCTGAACTATACTGGCTACTGGGACGCAAGTCAATTTTATCCATTGACAATAAACTTCTAATTTACAAGGCAATAATAAAACCCATATGGACTTATGGCATTGAATTGTGGAGCTGTGCAAGCAAATCCAATATAGCGTTAATGCAACGTGCCCAATCGAAAATATTGAGGCAGATTACTGATGCTCCGTGGTTTGTTAGTAACAAAACTTTACACGACGATCTTCATATTGATTTTATAAACAAAATAATACAAATCAACAGTATAAAACACTTTCAAAAACTACAACATCATTCAAACAATATAGTCACTCAGCTTCTTGAGACATCAACTTCAAGAAGACTGAAGAAGAAGCTGCCCGAAGATAATATGGAGGAACCATAGAACTACCACAACCTTATATAAACAGAATAATTGAATCATTTATTGAAGTGATTCTCTGAATATGATTGTAATATTGATCCGATAAATTTATATGTGTGTTTGCAAGTGTGTGTGTATGTGTGTGAGTGAATGACATAAGCCAAATAGCTCATAGAATAGTTATGTATTCTGATTGCTATTGAAAATAAAAATTAAAAAAAAAAAAAAAAAAAAAATTTATGTCACTTACGTCTAATTAAAAAATGTTGTGTCAAACTACTCCTTGTCATAGCCAGTTCTAGTTTTTGACATTTATAACAACCAATAACATCTTTTCATATTGCATTTCATTATATAACATTAAGTTTATAAATTGATACACGTATTTAAAAAAAACACTTATTTTAACACACAATCTTTGAGATGAGATTTTTCAGTTAGCTGAGTGCCAACGGGAATAAAATTGTTAAAATACATTAGCGCCATCTTGTCAACAGTAGTACCACTATGTTTTTGTAATTTTAATGTTGGCATTAACGAAAATGCTGAAGCTAGCTGAAGCGATTGTCATCAAGACAAATCTTTAAAAATCTACAAGTCATTTAATCAAAGTTGATCATATTTAAGTAAAATGGAAGAAATCGGTATTTCATTACCCGATAAGGTGATTTATAATAATATGGATAATAAGCTAAACGCAGAAAATAACTTAGTTTTTTGTTTTATTTTAATATATAACCTGGACTTCTTTTAGGACGAGGTTACTGACTCAAAAATTGTTAAGGAAACAACGCAATCTTTGGAAGATTTAGACACAGAAGATTTATATACCAAATATAAAGTAAGCACATTATCATAAAGTACGTAAATATATTTTTTATGCTAACATAATCATAAATCTTCAGAAACTCCAACGTATGCTTGAATTTCTCGAAGTTCAAGAAGAGTACATAAAAGATGAACAAAGAAACCTCAAAAAAGAATATCTCCATGCCCAAGAAGAAGTTAAGCGTATACAATCTGTTCCTTTAGTCATAGGCCAATTCTTAGAAGCAGTAGATCAAAACACAGGCATTGTTGGCAGTACAACAGGATCCAATTACTATGTACGCATTTTGTCTACGATTGATAGGGAACTTCTTAAACCATCTGCAAGTGTAGCTTTACACAAACACAGTAATGCATTAGTCGATGTGCTGCCTCCAGAGGCAGACAGTTCAATTTCTATGTTGCAAGCTGATGAAAAACCAGATGTACAATACAGTGATATTGGTGGAATGGATATGCAGAAACAAGAAATTCGTGAAGCTGTAGAACTGCCATTAACACACTTCGAATTGTACAAACAGATTGGTATAGAACCACCAAGAGGGGTTTTGATGTACGGACCACCCGGTTGTGGTAAAACTATGTTAGCCAAGGCAGTTGCACATCACACTACCGCAGCCTTTATCAGAGTAGTTGGTAAGCTGTCAGCTATTTTCGTACTTTCTCTTTTGTATGTTATTGTTTTTATTTTGATAAAAATAAAATGAAAGTATTGATCATTTATTGGTAACATTAGGTAGTATTTTAATTTGCCACTAATATATTTTCATTAATAAGAAATTATTTTTTAAATATACTAATTGCACATCATTAATAGCAATGTAGGTCAACTATAATGTTCATACTATCAAAATATTCCCATACTTCTTATAGATTATATAATTTGATTATTTTGAATAACTCGAGCATTTAATTTTAAATACATATCAGTGTATTTTTTGTATAACTGGAGATAATTTTTTGATTAATCAAAACAATATGACCTTGCTGTCAGTTTTTTCATCTGTTTATTTAAAAACTTGAAATCATACTAATTCATTTATCATTATGTATAGTTATGTTCAACTGCCGGTTTTAATTTTGAGGTAGTTATTATGAATTATGAAATATTTAATATAGAAAGTTCATATTATTATAAATCACCCATATATCAATGTTGTTTAAAAAAAAAGTGGGACTGATCTGATTACTTTTAAATTCAACTATGTGGCATTAAGCAGTTTTATTTTTTCTCAGGATCTGAATTCGTACAGAAGTACCTTGGTGAAGGTCCTCGCATGGTGAGAGATGTATTTCGTCTAGCTAAAGAAAATAGTCCTGCTATAATTTTTATTGATGAAATTGATGCTATTGCCACAAAACGTTTTGATGCGCAAACTGGTGCTGATAGAGAAGTTCAACGTATTCTTTTGGAGTTGCTGAATCAGATGGATGGTTTTGATCAGACTACTAACGTTAAAGTAATAATGGCTACAAACAGAGCTGATACATTGGATCCTGCTTTATTGAGACCGGGAAGGTAAATAGAATTTTAAATTAAATAAATAAAACCGCAGATTCAAAAATGTGGAAATATGTTTGGTGCAAACTCGATTCACAGATATGGTTATGTCATTGTAAATTTTAAGTTTTCGCAACTACTTCACATTATATTACCAAACAAAAATTACATTGTTAATGCATATAGAAGAACGAATTCAATTCTATTTATTTAATATTTACTTTTTTTTTCAAATAGATTGGACCGAAAGATCGAGTTTCCACTACCTGATAGAAGGCAAAAGCGTTTAGTTTTCTCAACAATCACAGCTAAAATGAATCTCTCAGAGGAAGTTGATTTAGAGGATTATGTAGCAAGACCTGATCGTATTTCGGGCGCTGATATCAATGCTATTTGCCAAGAAGCTGGTATGCATGCTGTCCGAGAAAATAGGTATGTATTCAATAAAATCAATTTCAATAGAAATAGAAAAGCAGTAAATTATATTGCATATTTTTCTTTAATTTTTTAGGTATATTGTTCTGGCTAAAGATTTTGAGAAAGGTTACAAAAATAACATAAAGAAAGATGAGAGTGAACATGATTTCTATAAATAGATATTACAATTAATTAATAATAATTTGTATTACAAAAATAATTTTAATAATAAAATATTGCTGATTGTATTTTGATGTAATTCAATATTCTGTTTTATTTGAAGAATATGCAAATTGCAAAAAATTTGCAAAGTAGTGGATTTTGATAACTATAATAATGAAGATAGAAGATCTATTCATTTTAATTGTTACTTGCAATTTGATTCAATTGTTAATCGAGTTTTTCAAAATTTACCATTTTCAAGTTGATTTGATTGTTTAAATACGTTTGCTTGATAGTTTTGATTATTTGTAAAGTTGTACAGTCAATTTTGAAAATGGTTTGACCTTTCATAAACATATTTTCTTTTTAAATCGTTTTATTTTTAATTATCATAAATACTTATTTGTTGGTACTATTTAATTGTCGAAAGACTATTAAAATAATACATATTTTATTCCTTTAAAATGAAAGCTTATTAAACTATTATAAAACATTCATAATTTATTAGTAATGATATAGATCAGTAATTCTTAAAGTGATCTGTGATAGCAAGGGTTTATGATAACTTGCAACGAAAATAAATTTTGGGGTCCACAAATTGAAAATGATATGCTGATAATTTAATATTAAAAACAGATTCAATAATAAATAAATGTATATAATCAATATATTTTTATTTCAAGTTTTTAATACTTAGAAAAACTGTTAGAAATTTAGCAAAAAATCAATATTAATATTGGAAATAATAATTATCGATATTGGCGATCCGAAGCGAAAAACATCGCAAAGTAAAAATAAAAATTTGGGAACGATTTTGATTTGTTTTCTAATATTTATTTTGATTGAAACGCTTATTTATTTACTTAGATTTTGCGTATCATTTATTCTCCAAAGTATTGTTAAACTTGTCTAATTGTAAGACGTGAAAAAAACGTGTCTCGTGTTTGGTAATTGATCATTTGATGTAAAATTTCCATTGAGTGAATGACCTTAGCATATAGTGCTTTATCTGGAACAATTTAGTTCCCGTCCCAGTTTTCATGGTTGCATTAATTATTGAAATGATACCGTGCCATGTGCGGCATGTTTTTATTTATATTGTTACAATATAAGTGTACTTACATACTTATTTATACTTTATCTATTAATGTGACTGACTTGTGAGTAGAGCTGCAATAGAACATTCACATAATAACGCACAATCGATATTGAAATTTGATTTAAAATTCAAAGTGGAGATGGATTTCTTATCTAAAAGTAAAATGGATGGTTGATACAATTTAATTAAAAACATGAAATTGTTCAAAGAGAAATCTTGATAAAATTTGCAACTTCACATTTAAGCGGTTTTATTTTATGGTTAAGAAACAGTAAATAAAACGTCTTGTGTTTCTTCGTAATAAATCGTTTTGAGCCAAAATTTAATCTTTATTTGCGGCTTTCTCAAAAGCGGTTGCACCGATTTAAAAAATTTAAAAACAACCTGAACAGTTTTGGCCGAGACGCTTCTTAAAATTTGTTTTTAAAGAAAAGCACGCATTTTTGTTCATACTTTCGTCCAATAGATACTGAACCGATTTTGAAAATTCAATAACTTCGAAATATATCTGGGCGAGTATACGATGCTAATAAGGTAATCTCAGGTTTGGGGATAGCGATTCTAAAGTATATCATCGCAATTTTCAAATTTTCGGACTTAAACCTTAAACCCTTTCTTGTCACAATATTTTCAAGTGAAAACAGATGTTACTACTGCTTGATATCAATTACAAGACCAAAGTAGTTATCACTGAGCCACAGAAAAGCCCTTATGATTAAATTCAAAGCATAATTTACTATTATTTGGTTATTAGCACAAGACCATAAAAAATGATGTCAGCATAAAACTTTTATTAACCATACCATGTGCATCAAAATAAACAAAATAAAAATAAAAACAAAAACAATTATTGTAAACAAATCAAAAATATTGACCTCTGAATGAATATTTACTTCTAATTTAAAACCATTTAAAAAGAAAGTTCTAGTTTCAATATGTCCTATAAGACCTTCATATTTTTATGACGTTACTTTGTATTATCTATTCAATAAAATCTGTTATCGGCTTTGTTCACGTGTGCTTCAATTAACTGTCTTACTTTTGAACACTTGCAGAGTAAACCAACCTAAGTAACTGGTATCATATCCGTATTATTGTTCGTATCCGTATTATAAATCTCTTTATAAATTTATAATAATATTATGGTCACAATGTTTTCTCATTAAGTACGAGCAACGAGTGTTGTCCATGGACAACATTCACTCGACTACTTACGTACATGAGAGTAGTCCATGGACTAAATGTTGGTTTGCCTTTGTTTCAAGATTTGTTACTATTTTTTTTTATTCATTCCATATTATATAACAATCAGAGTTATATACAGACTTTATAAGTTATAAGACTTTATAAGTTGAGTAATGGGTAAGAGTAGGTCGACCATTGTTTGACTCAGCGGGTAACGCATGGGCCTAAACCCGCTGGATTATAAATTGGCCCATAATGGGCTTATAATAACCCGGTAGGCTGTAAATGGAACCAAACAAGTTGATCATTGTTTGACCCGTGCTGTATGGGATGGCTAAATTACACATAATAATAAAAAAAATAATCACAAAAAGAAACAAAAGAGAAAAAAAATACAAATGAAGAAAAATAAATAAATAAAATTTTTTTTTTTTTTTTTTTTTTTTATTTCTGTTAATTTTTACAATCAGATTACAATACAATCTATAAGTTAAAAGTTATGGTATTGAAAATCAAAATCAAAAAGAAAAAAAAATAGAATAAAGGAAATTCAAGAAAAGAAATAGAATAAATGAATGAATAAATAATAATTAAAATAATAGTATTAATAATAAAAACGATAATCAATAATAAATAATAATTAAAAATAACTTGTTTGAAAATTTTCCTGTGCGAAACAGGGAAATTATGTTGTTGACGGTAGATCACTGGGCCATTTTCTTTTCAGGCGTTTTAATTTTTCGGCTGTTTGTACTATTTGCATTTCCGGATTGACGTGTGCATCCAATTTGTTTTGAAAGATAAAACTTCTGTTCTTAATAACTTCCGCCACTGTTGGAATTTTTAGGTCTTTATGGATCATGTGGTTGGTCATAAACCACGGAGCCTTACAAATCATTCTCAGAGTTTTGTTTTGTACTCTCTGGATTATTTGAATGTTACTCTTGCTGGCGCAGCCCCATAGCTCTATCCCATAAGTCCATATTGGGATTATTATTGCTTTGTATAAGAGGAGTTTATTTTCTAGAGACAGTTTAGATGATCTTCTCATTAGCCAGTTTATTTCCTTCAGTTTCAAATCTATTTGTTTTTTTTTCTTTAAAATATGCGTTTTCCAATTTAGTTTACTGTCTAAATGTATTCCCAGGTATTTTACGGAATCCTGGTTTGGTATAATTGTCTTGTTCAAATACAAGTCAGGACTTGTGTGACTTCTCAGTGAAATGATGAGGTGTTGAGATTTCTTAGCGTTAGTTTTTATGTTCCATTTATTTAGCCATAGTTCTATTTTCGCCAGGTAATTTTGAAGTAAAAAAGTAGCTGTTGTTACATCTTCATGACTTGAGGTTATAGCAATGTCATCAGCATAGGTGCTTATCGTTAATGTCGGATCGAGTGGCATATCACTGGTGTATAGCAAATATAGTATTGGACTGAGAGCACTGCCTTGCGGAACACCGGAATGAATTGGTTTTGGAGGCGAGAGTTCTTCATTTTCTTTAATTTGAAAGGTTCTATTTGATAAGTAAGATTCCAAAATTGTGAAATATTTTGGAAATGTTTTCTTTAATTTATATAATAATCCCATGTGCCAAACTTTGTCGAAGGCCTGGCTGATGTCTAGAAAAACTGCTACACAAAATTCTTTTTTATTCAGGGCTGTGAGGATTGAGTTGGTTATTCTGTTGCATTGCTGTATTGTTGAGTGATGTCTTCTAAAACCAAATTGATGGTTAGGTATCCAGGATTCTTCGGGATGATCTTCTAGTAGTCTTTGTAAAATTAATCTTTCGAATACTTTTGATAGGGATGGAAGCAGGCTTATAGGTCTATAAGATTTTACGTCAGATGAATCTTTGTTTGGTTTTGGGATCATTATGATTTTTGCATTCTTCCAAACAGATGGCCAGTAGTTAAATTGAAGAATGGAGTTGAAAATGGATGTGATAAATAATAGACATTTTGGTGGAAGTTCTTTTAACATTTTAGGAGAAACTTGATCGTTTCCGGGGGCTGATTTTGATTTGATAACTTTGATTTTATTTTTGATTTCACTTGGTTTAAAAGGTCTTATCATAGACGTTTGGCAATTTCCTTGAAGCGCATTCAATATTTCAATTTCAGGTGACAAGTTTTGTTTTTTGAAAACATCAATCAAGTATTCTGCGAATGCTTTACACTTTTCAGCGTCACTTTTAGCCCAAGTTATGTGGTTCTGAGAGCAAACTTTGAGAGGCGATTTCGACATTACAGGTTTATGTTTGTTCTTTATAGGTTTCCAAATAGAGGCATCATATCTATTTAGCTGCGAAACATATGAATTAAAGGAATCATTCTTCCAAATGGCGATGATTTTCTTTAATTTATTGCTAATTTGGTTAAAACTACTTTTGTCCTCCGGCCAATGAGTTTGTTGCCACCTCCGCCTGGCCTTCCTCTTTGCAGCTATTAATCTTTTTATGTCGGATGGTATTACTTGATTATCTTTTCGTGGTGGGATACTTGGTGTTGATTCAACGCATGCGTCAATGATAGTTTTATTCAAAAACAAAACTTGATTATCAATTTCATCAGCGAGTTTCGGGCGTTGAATTAGCTTAATTTTTGAATTTATAATGTTTCTGAAATTGTTCCAGTCAGTAAATTTATTGAATAAACTGCAAGGCCGATAAACAGGAATCGGACTTGAAAAATAGGTTAAAAGAATTGGGGAATGGTCGGAAGATAAATCAAAGTTAGGTTCAATAATGAGTTGCGATGTTGGAATACCTTTTATTATGAAGAAATCAAGCAAATCTGGAATTCTATTAACATCGGTTGGCCAATATGTTGGTTGACTAGTAGTTATATGTGAAGCATTTATTTGATTTATTGATGTTAGTAGTTCTTTTCCTTTGGCAGTGGTTAGTCTTGATCCCCATGATGTGTGTTTGCAGTTAAAATCACCTCCGACAATGAATTTATTGCCTAAACTGCTGAAAAATGAAGTATAATCAGCGGCTAAAATTTTATGTCTTGGCGGACAGTAAATAGATGCTAGTGTTATATCATAAATTTTCGTTTGCATAGAGATTAAAGAAGCTTGTATAGTCTCTGATTGAACAGGGGGCAAGGTGTGGTGTTTAATATTGTTTTTTATAAGAATTGCTGCTCCTCCATGACATTTCCCATCCGGGTGATTTGCAGAATAGGTTATGTAGTTGTGAATGTTGAAATATGATTTATCGTTGAAGTGAGTTTCGGAAATTAGTAGAATATCGACTAGATTGAGTTTTAGAAATATTTCCAATTCGTATTTACGTTGAATGACGCCGTTTGCGTTCCATTGACATATTTTAATTGCTTCTACCATTATTTAATTTGTTTACTAAAATGGTTAGCATATTGAGAATAGTTGAATTTTGTTGGTACATTTGTTGGAACATAATTTTGAACTCGGTTAAGAATTCATTTATTGGAGTGGAAGAATCTGGTGATGAGTTTTGAAAGGAACGATTATTTTTAGTGGCATCGGCGTAAGATACGTTGTTAAGATTTGAACGATTTCCATTTGTAGGAAATGTTTGTTTTATATTTGATTCAGTAGTATGTTGAGTGTAGTAGTCGGATTTGAGTAAACTGCATTTCGGTTTGTTAATCGAACCTCTTGTTTATACTTCTGAGCGTATAAATTTTGATATACGGGACAACCTTTGTAACTCGAAACATGGTCTTGATCACATAAGGTGCATTTGGCTGGAAGATGAGGCTCTTTTTTACATTTTGCAGTCTCATGAAAATCTGAGCATTTCAAACAGCGGTGGATATGATGGCAATATGCCTTGGTGTGACCATACTTTTGGCAACGGCTGCATTGTACTATTCGTTTGTGAATTCTAGGTGGTTCAATTTTTATAATTGAGTTTTTAAATTTAGTTATGTTAAATACATACTTGTTATTATCAGCTGGTTCTAAGTCAATGTAGAACAAGTTAAGTGGTTCGTTATCATATTTACTTCTAATATTAGTTATGTTTCTTACTACGTGTCCCCGATTTGAGCAGTTCTGATTTTATTTCTTCAATGGGTGTTGAATGGTGGATATATCTACTTACTGCTCGAAATGCTCTTTCTTCTTTAAGTTGAAAAGTGTGAAACTCGGCTTTCTTGGTTATTAATAACTTCACTAGATGTCTATATGAGTCAGAATTTGAGCACTGGATTTTAATTGAATTATCAAGCATGCATTTATAGTAATATTGTTTTTCGTTTAACACTTTTTTTATGTCGTTGAACATGTCGTTAATATCAGAAACGTTTGAAACAAAGATCGGCGGAGGTTTGACAATTTTTTCGGGTTCATTCGACGTGTTTTCTAATATACTGAATCTATTCCTTAGTTCTATGGGCGTTCTAGGATCTGTGTTTTTCTTTTTTTTCGATTTTGAAGCTATTTGCCAAGGAATATTGTCTTCTTCCATTGTTATTTCGGTCTCCTCTAAATTCAAATTAGTTGACATTGTGTTAGGTTGTATTTTGTTTTTTAATTGGCCTTCATCGAATTCGCAGTTTGAACTTGGCATATTATTATTCTCTTGAAGTGTTTTCAAAATGAAAACTATAATATCACTTAACGTACCCCCATATGGGGATACAATTAAAAA
>NW_020539725.1:45345225-45362122 GCF_003426905.1 Ctenocephalides felis | reverse complement strand
CTCACTATTCTTAAATGTGGGCCACTAGGTGAATCTATTCGATTTTATCTGGAATTATTACTTACTAAAATTTTTATGTATTGTTTCATGTAATAATTGTATTTAAAATTATAGTACTTTTTCGGGAACAATATTTTCTTTCACTAACCTATATAAAGGGTCCGCCATCTAACTTTTGCAGCCATTTTGAATCTTTAGCATCCATTTTGATTTTTTGGCAACCATTTAAAAGTTAGGCTGCCATTTGCATTTCCCTTACAAACAAAAACTATTATTTCAAATTAAAAAAAATCAGTAGTTTTTTTATAGAATTTTCAAAAACAAAGTTATTTGGCGGACCCTATATATATATATGTATAGCACAAAATTTATTTTATTCAATCGAAGTAAAATGTTCAACTTTAAATGCCAGTATCAAATTTTGTAGCAACAAACGCATAGCCAACTTTCAAATAGATTGCTCTCACAATTGTCAGTATTAAGTTTAATACTTTTATATCAAGTAAAATTTATACTGTGAATTTTACTATGTATATAATTTCATTACTAGTGTATAGTATATTTTATGAATAATTTATCAGAAAATCTTTTCTTTTTATTCAGGCGTTTCTTCTTCTCGTTTTCTTTCTAATCTAGCACAACTTCTTTAAAAAATAATCAAAGAAAACCTAAAAAATCTACACTAGATTTCATAATAATTACTCAATAATTATGTTTTTGTTTTTAAATAGTACAAAATTGATCTGGATTTAGCTCATGCCGATGCGATATGCCATCTGTATGGCATGTAATGAGGGGTAATTTTCGTTAATAGTTTTTTGGAACGCAGTGGAGTTTTGCGCGATACATTTATCAAGGTTAATGCAGGTTTTACAGGGCCAAACACCAAGAAATAAGTTACTTCACAAAATTTAGTAAAATTTTAAGTGATCATGCATTTTTGTTAATAAAAGCTTCATAATTATAAATTATGTGTTTAAAACATACTTTTTAAATTATAGGTATTTTTTGAGTTTCAATGATTCACCTACATCAGTATTTTTTATATAATCCAATTTCTCTATGGTTCTAAATTCACATGATTTAATAATTATCAATTGACAAAGAAAATGTTTTTTGAAATAATGTTTTAAATATTATTTTTCAATGTTGCAGTTTTTTATCTGCAGCAATTCACGTGTTTTAATGTATTTTATTCCAAAGTCTGGCGATTTTATGATCTTCGATGACCTCAATATCGCGAATTTTATTAGTTGCATTTCTGAGATATGCGAGATGCTGCATATCTATGTCAGTAAAAATTTTGTTTATTTAAAAAAACATTATATTGCGAAATACATAAAAAAAAAGATGCTGAACGAAATTTTGATGAGTACGGGCATGATTTTTTTAACCTTAAAGTTAATTGACGAACATACGACATTAACCATATGAGGCGAACATGATCATATATTGATATTATCTGGTCGTCTGCGTTGTCAAAAACGAGTTGCAATGAATGCAAATTATTTGCAAATGCAAAAAAATGTTTGTCCATAACTGATAAAAAATAATTGATTGGAACTAAAGTATCAAATGTCGTGAAACTTTGAAAATGCTATTTATTTCACAAAATATGGGTAAAATTGGCGCATCATAGATTTTTTTATAAATTGATCAAGACTTTGATGTCATTTTCTTTCAGAAAGATTATAAATATGTATTTTTGCAACTGTTTTTTGACTTTTCCAATTACATCAGCCATTTCTTGAGCTATTTGTGCAGTGGTACTACCAGCCACGAATATTGTCTTAAAAATATCTAAATATCTAAATATCATAGATCTAATGAACTGAGACTGCCATGAGAGAGTAAGATTAGCCAGTATATTCAACAAATATTTGCAAATTTTATTTGAACTTACAGTTCAAGTAACACTATCATTTACTTGTGAAATCATCACTCCGTGAAATTATAGAATAGTTTATATAGCGTTCACGAATAGTATGGATATCGACTTTTGCGATGAAAGACTTTACCAATATATGGAATTGTTTGCGAATTAATTGCGTTTTTAAATCTCCCTGGAGATCAATTTCATCTACTTGTGTCAACTGCATCAGAATTTAATGGTTCGTAAGTTTTATTTTTATTTTAAATAAAGAATATTGGAATTGATATTCCTTGTTCTCCATATTCAAAAGCGTTCCACCTAAAAACAAGTATTGACCGCTGATCCTCAAATTATGAAATTATGATTTGAGCGCAAAAAATTCATTTAGATTCCCAGTGGGAAAGAAAGAAATTACTTTTCCGATGAAATCTTACACTTTATCAATGACGCAAAATTAAAAATTTTCACAAACACATCATCTCTCTAATAGATGTTTTTATCATGCTAATGCGTGGAATATAGGCTACGGTTGGGCGCATGCGTACGATTTTCCAAGATCAATAACTGCTCTGGTAGTTGTGTACTGGCGTCAGTTTTAATAAAGAAACGAATATCTTTTCGGAACACTAAACAAACAAATCAATCAATCTGACGAACATCTGTAGCAAATGACTCAATCTATGATTCGGTTTACTTATAGTTTTAGCAATATTTTAATTAATTATTTTGTGGTTCATATCATAATATTTTTTATGGTACCATCAACCTTGGATTTTTGAATACCATTAGAACTTAATTATAGCTTTTTTATGTAACAATTACTTTCACTTTCTTTGCTTTATGAATATTTCATGACGGTATTTTATTATTGTTAATTAAATATTTCTGAGTAATTGTTTGTTTTCTCATATGTTTTACAATAAATATGAGTAAATATAGTATTGTCTTTGTCATCGAGTTTCTTGTCTTTATAATTTCTGAAGAAGAGATAGAAGACTTTTTAAATATTTTGAATTGATGAATTATTCAATTAAATATTTTGGATATTTTGAATCATGATAAAAATAATAGGCGTTCAATATGTATAACTTATTTTAACAATTGTAGAAAAGCTGTGTTTTTTGTTCAAATTATCGTAAGTAAGACTGTAGAAAATATTCATGCTAATAAAATTAATTTAAAATATTAGGAGAGCGACGAAAACTATGTGGAGAAAATAATTGCAATTTATATAAATAATACCTAAATACAAAGAAGCTATAAATTGTCTTAATTAATAGTCAATAAAAATATTATACTGATCGTAAAATTGAATGAAAGAAACTTTCAAGTAATTAAGAGTGCAATTAATGATTAGCAGACTTTGTGCTTGAGTCTGGAGAAAAAGCCGAAATGTAAATAATTTACTTAAAGTTTTTTAAGTTTTTTGTATTGTTCGATTCATATTTATTTTTTTACACAATTTCATTATATCTGGAACGAAATTCATTTTCTTGGAATGCAAAGAAAGTAATTAATTTATGTAATAATCATTTCCAACCAATTACTCATGCTGTTTATTTATGCATTAATACAACACCAATGGAATACCTTTCGCGTTATTGTACTTTTTTTCATTAGCAAATACTATGAGTAATTTCAAGCATTCTAATTATTTACTCAATTGAGAATGTTGGTATACATAATAATTATATCGTTTAATGGATAAATTAATTTGTAAAGTGTGAAATGATGATTAATGTCTATTTACCTAATCTTCAATATTTTTAACTTTTGCAACTAAGGTGATAGTTTTCTGTTGCTTTTCGTCCGTCTGTGCTTAAAGAACTATACTGAATATGAATTTTGAAATATGATCTTAGAACTGAACAATAATCTATTACATAAAAATAAGTCGGGTTTTCCTTCCTGACGATATAACTCCAGAACGCACAAACCGATTTCGACGATTTTGCATTCGTTGGAAAGGTCTCGGACTTCGTGAGGTTTATAGCAAAGAAAATTGAAGAAAGATTCCAACAGAAAAGCGGAAAACACTTTTTCTTTTTTTACATACAGCGTCATCTCTGATACTTAGCATGCACTACAAACTAATATTTTTTTGTTTGACTGCTACTCATTTGTTTGACGGCTACTCATTGTTCTCTGCTCAGTTAATTTCATTTGACAAACCAGCATTATGTTCACTGTAAAATTATGCAAAAAAGTAAAAAAAAGTTATTCATTTCCTAACATTTCAATTGGAAACCATCAAATCAATCACGTGTATTGTGCAAATTTTTATTCAATTTCAACAGCAGGCAATTTTTTTCTTCATCTTTTAATCACCAAATGAAATGTTACATAAAATGAAACCATCTGGTGGTGAAATGGAGTTCGTCCGGTTTGCTAGTTGAATTATAAAAGTATTCTGTTAATATTTTCTATTTTTTAAAGTATAAATGTGACAAAATGGTCAACTCAAATTTATTGTATAAGTTTAATTGATTATTTCTTAGTTTGTCGATACTGGCATTGAAAATTTTACTGTTACATTAAAAATTTTACATTACAAGTTAACTTTTTTGAATGCATTAATTCCCACTAATAAATTCTTGATATTTATAAGATAATTTAATATGCATTATTTGAACAAATATGCAAGAATACTTATGAAGAATTCTATTGTCTGCCATTTAGTTCTAAATCAATTAACTACAATGTTCGGCGTAATCTTATCCAAAAGCAAATAAATTTTATGACTTTAAAAGAATTCGTTAGATGTTTGTTCAATCGTATTGGATTTTGTTTATGCTTCGGTTCAAAATTTGGAAATTATTTATATCTGAATAACTTTATTATTCTACATACGGCATGATATGGTATGGTGTTGTAAAGTTTCCTTCGTTTTCCAGAAAATAGGGGAAATTTGAGGCGAGTACAACGACCCCGGGATAACACACACAACGACCGCAATATATCTGTGTTAAATACGTCAGACACACCCACGTCGGTCTGAGAAATAATCGGTGTTGCAAAAACGCGTTTCTTCATTGTTTTTACTTTTTTGATTCTTGTAAAGTGCTGATCCTAAGAAACCGTTATGAGAGATGTAATCGTGATTTTATTAATTTGAAGGAGATGGAGATTTTGTGTCTGTAGTTACGGCGTTATTATCAAATTCCTACCATACATTTGGAAGCTTCTTTATTTCATCTTTGAACGATTTGACATAGGATTTTGCTGCCTCTGGATGAAATATGGGAAATCAAAAGATCTATCTTTCTAGTGAATATACTGTGTAATTTTCAGCACTTCGAATATCCATCAGTCAGTATCTATATCTTTATATTTCATCCTCATTTTTACTCGAAATAGTTCATCATCATACATGACAACGATACTATTAACCATACTATATTGATTTTTTTTTATTTAACTGCCAAATTTTTGCATTTAAATATAAATTTTGCATATAAATTTCCAATTCTCTATTCATACAGATTCTATTTTCTAAGCACGTGTGCCAATAGAAATATTTCCTCATTGCTTTTTATGTGAGTTATTTATAGTCATTGTTAATAGCTTCGATATCACAACACCTGATAGACTTGTGCTATCAAGTAATATAACTTCTCACTAAAGAAACAAATCGTAAATGCCTATTTCTAGTTCAGCACGCGCTTTATTTCAACTAACAAATTCGTTTTCGCATTTATCGATTAAAAGCTGTTGTAACGACCTTGGTAAATGAAATTTGCAAGGTTACAGTAACTGATGAAAATTAAACGTGAATTAAATGAATCGTTAAACAATAAGTTTGACCGTTTATTAATTTGTGTTTATAAAATTATGTGTTTAATTAATTTCGTTTCAAACAGATTTTATAAGCCCATTGCATACGATATAATGTCCGCGCCTATTTTATTATAGACCATAGACAATTTTTTGTAGCACCTCCAACTTCTAAATCGATTGCCAAAACAGTGATTAGACATGGTAAATGCATGCGATTTGATCTAAAATTTAGTAAAATTTAGCGATCAGAATTTATTGGTTCTATGAGCTGTTGTGATTAATATCTTACAAACTACGTTTGTTTTATTACAGATGGCAACCCAAACAGTTGTCACATCTCTGTATGATAAATTTTTATTACAATCTCTGTAATACGGCAAGTATGGTGCAACAATGCCGGGTGAGGGCTATTTTCACTTGGAAACATATTGCTATCTATATTTCCAAGTGAAAATCGTTGTCAATGTTGCCTGACAACAGGCTGCTCGAAGTGAGTATCGAACCCGGGACCTCTGAAACAAGTCCCGTCGCTATTAACCGCTTACCTACGGGCGAGCCCCAGTTCGGATATATGATAAAAAATATGTACCCCAAAGTAGCACTTTGACCTTCGCCTTCTTATTTTCTACATACTCGTTTGAAGGCATTAGTATAGAAGCCACACTTACACATTCTATTCAGTTTCCAATCTTGTTTTGAATCATTGAACTTGTATATAAATTACGTGCCGTAAACGTTAATATTAAATAATTTGAATAACAAAATAGCAATATTTATAATAAACACGGTCAATGAATACAATAAGAAAGAAACTATATTTTTAGTGCTTCACCTTGACTTTGACTTCTACTACGCATGTTAAAGTTTCCTTTTCTCTAACAAGGTGAAATGGCACAATCCATATTCCATTTTTAGTATAATGGCAAGAGCTTCCGAACTTTATGTATATGTCATAACATCATGCCATGTCATTTATGTGATAATGCCCGAAACAAAGTTCAGAGACATTATCCATTATTAAAAGTCTGGGCTGATGATATTAAAATGTCAACCGTAAATTTTCATCATTAAATTCTATATATATCTAAATATCGCGATCACATTTGGTCTAATCATATAGATAAAATAAACCTTTATTTAATTTATATAACTAATATTTATTTGTTAAATGAAATATGCAGTGTACAAATGAGTATCTTGAAGTCATGACATTTATATCATTTCACAGTCATAATAAATAGTACTAAAATTAATAGTTTTAATTTCATTGTGTGGATTTTTAAAATATTCGTATATACAATTTTCGTTTGTTCTTAACGTCAGTTCTGGAAAAAAATTAAATAATTCAATCGCAAAATAATAAACATGATATGGAAAGTTAACAGTTCTGTGTATCAATATATTGGATAACACTATTGAATTAATTTAGGTTTAACAATTAATTATTCAGCAAATATTTTTTACTTGCAATTTGCAGAGTTTTACCAACTTTAAAAAATAGTTGAAGTTTGAGTAGCTGTTTATATTTAATAACACGCATTTAATAAAATACTTGTATAATTTTCATGAGAGAAACAGATATACTAGTCTTATCGTCCCAACGGCCATTTGCGTTTTGAACAATTACACATAAATAAACCAATGACTACATGCAGATAAATTTAGCGGTTGTAATTTTAGTATTTTTACAGCTTGATTCATTTTACTAAGGAAAATGGATCCAACATATATAAATTTAAAAAACAAGGGCAAGAAAGTCATTCCGAGTATTACTGAAGTACCAATTTAAAACACTTATTTTCATACATTTTTTTGTTATTGTGGGCTTACCATCATAAGCAGTTGAAAAAAAAGAGTGCGCGTAAGGTTCACACGCGATTGAAGTAAAACTTATTTGCTACTGTACAAGATGGCATTTAAGTAGAAATAAATACATCACATAACAATTTTCAGTAATGTTTATTATGAATATGGTAACACTCGTGATGCACACATTTAATAAGTTCTATAATATTCGTTCACACAGTGGACCATGTTAAATAACGTCTAAACAAATATTGTTTTAGCAACTTCACTCATCATGTAATAGTGTTTGAAGAACTTCATGTAATTAAAATTAGCATACATTCATTGACTGCTTGTATTTTTTTTTACTTTTTCGCTGGCGATATAATCTCATTCTTTGAACAGCTGTAATATCTGCCTTGCCTAAAAAATATTATCCATTTTAATAACTTCAAAGATTTATAGAAATTACGAATAATATAGAAATAATTTCTAATCAATAAACTTACGTTTAGTACACGGCATAAATGTTTAATGTAAATAAAAAAAAAAATTTAAAAAAAAATCTATTTTAATGGAGCATTGGTAAGGGGGTCTTCTACCTCGTGGCCTCGTTTTTTATACAATTTTTTGCATTTTACTTGTTTATTTGCATACGATATGATGAACAAACAAAATAAAATCTACGCTTTCAAAATCAAAAGAATAGCTGTAAAAATCATTGAAATAAACAAAATGTAATAAACTTGTGTCAAACGATAGCGATATGTTTTTCACAAATTTTGATATTTCACTTTATTAGTCAATTGATCAATTATTTTTCGAGATATTATGTCGATCACTTGCATAAACACAACTTTTGGAAAATCTTATTCAAAAATATTAATGCACGGATCTTGGAAGAAAAGTTACTTACAATCAATCTGAAATGCCAGACCTATAAAGTACCCTTTTAATATTTGTAGTACTTTTCAGGCCACAAAAATGCAAAATAAAAAAATCGATTGTTTGTGTCAACAAGGTAGAAGACTCCCTTAATTTTAATATTTTTTACTGGAAATATCTTAAAGTATGTTTATCGTTGTGTATAAGCATTCTCCTCTGAGAGGTCATTTAGCACTTGATAATCCTAATGAATTTCTGTAACACTGTACATATATCTGTTCCTCAAAGCCGATGATTATAGTCCGTGCATGCGCTGCAGGCGGTTCGAGAGCAGACTTAGCGCTACATTCATCGCGCTGCGGAGTTCCACTTATCACTGACTAAGCTGATATGGATTGTCTTTCTAAAGAAAGTTGTTGTCGGTGTGTGTTCTGTATAAACGATTTCATGATATGATATGCATTGATATATTTCAGACGATCATATGTATGTTATTCTTGGTGAGTTAATGTGTTATTGTAGAATATTTTTTTAATTTTGTGTATATTTTAAATAAGTGGAGTGTAGGTAATAATTAAGAACGATTGTTTTTCAAACTATGTGAGTGATGACATTAATACTTATATAAGTGTGCCTCCTTAATTATATACATATAATAATAATAAATGGTAGTCTGCCCGAAGGCAGGTCCATGGTGTGAGAGCCACTACAAATAAATGATTCCCTTGCCCTTCCTCTATCATTCTCATTACCACCCCTTCCCCTCCACTATATATCCAATTAATCATATAATGGGGATATACTATAAATATTATTATTTCAATACTAGAGATAAAAAATAATTCTTAATCATTTCTTGTAAATGAAATACATCTAATGCACATGTCTGTGTGAGGCATTTTTTAGTTGCTCGTCATTTATGGGCTTCCACATGGATCATAAGTTCAATCATAAGTCCAAGGCCCGATATCAGCATTAGGCAGTCTGATATCGAGCAGCAGTGACATAGTCTTTCACTTGAAATTATGGATAGCCAATATGGTCTCAAGAGAAAATGAATTACCCTGGATTGTATCAATAAAAAATTCATTAGCATTACAGAAATTGTAATTATAAAATTCATCACTTAGAGATAGGAAAATTGTTTGGCTATCTATAAAACCTACGTAATTCATTAAGTCAGAATATGAAAGTTTCGTGATAAAGACAATACAGATGGATCAAGCACGTTAGTTAATGGATAGATATCACAAACAAACGTATGAGATGATGCGAGCCACTTTCTTCCAATTTTGAAGACAAATTTGGAAGTAATGCACCAAATCAGGAAACTAAAATTGATTTGGACGAAACTATTTGGACAAGAGTTGTAGTAAAGTGAAATAGGTTTTGCAGGTAGATTAGAAGTTCAAAGAGCTTTCAGAGACATACTCAGGCCAAATTTATAGAAAAAAATCTCGGGTTTGGAACACATTATAGAAAATAGCAAAAATTACTTCAAACCGGGAGCTCATATCACTTTGATTGAATAAAATTTTCCAACGAACGCCAGAAGCATATTTAGCCAGTAAATGCCAAAGAAACTTTATAAATTTACATAAAATTCTGTCTGACATCTGATGTAGAAACACAATATATAGTAAATGGTTGCCCGTATTTGAGCGAATTTGTAGTAATAAAACTTCTTGAAACATATACCCTAAAGGGTATAAATGCAATGACCGATACTATTTTTACAATTATTCATATGGCATTGAAATTAAAATCTAAAAACACGCCGGTAGCTGTAATTTTACGCGCAAACAAGTGGGTGCTGCCGGACACTTTTATTGAGTATTGTGCTAAAGTACTGTAAAAACCATTAAAAATTAACATATTTTGTTATTTGACAATATCTATAAGTTTATTTAACAGCTGTAATTAGTTTTGTTCAACTTAAAAACACAATAAGTATGTTTTCTTAGAGACCAGTCATTTTGACTGGTATTGGTAGAAATAGGTATATTCCAACGGCTGGTATATCTAGAATTAATTATAATAATAATATAAATTAGAATAGGCAAGCCATTGTTTTATCTCTGCGATGAATGTTATCATTAAACTTCCGTAATGTCAGTTAAGGGCTATGTTCACTTGTAAATATATCGTTATCGGTATTTACAATGAAAACCGATGTCACTACTACTTGACATCAGACTAACAAATTGATGAACGCTGATTTTATACATTTTACTATGTTTTGGAACCTAGAAGCAAATAGATTCTGAAAAAAAAAGAATTTTACTCTGTGTAATGTAAATGTAAAATACAATAGCTATTTATGTATAATTTTCTAACACATGACACCTGTTGGTATTTATATATGCAAACCTAACAAATAAAACCTAAAATGAAAAGCCTAATTATATACATCGATATATTCTTGCTTATAACTTAAAGAATCCAAATCCACGGTCCAAATAAGAAACATACAATGCCCATTGATACACGAATTAATACAGTAATTGAAGTTCACTAATCGAATCATATTTATCACACAATTTTCTTATAACGCATTCGATACGTGTAAATTCAGAAAAAGTTAAGATATGTAAAATCAAAATATGTTGTTCGGACGTATTTTCGTTTTATTATATTGGCCATGAAGGTGACAAACTTCAGGGCATTAAGCTTTACACGGAATGGTTGCTACCCCTGGTAGAGGGGGTAGCGGAGTGTTTTAATTGAACTAGTTGTTCACTTCTAAAAGTAAAGTCCGCGAAACAACATGTATAATAAATAACCAATAAATATATTTTCTTTCATTATAACTTAGTGACAAATCAGTGATTGTAATAAGAACTGCAACAAATACATAATATACAAACAAATCAGTGTTTAATACAGTCCACAGCTACAAGGGTTAAATTATAACCCAACAACCTGAATTATCGAAGGAGAGTTTTAATAAATTTTATAACTACGTACATAAAGACATATGTTGTTACAAATACCTAAAATACATATGTTCGACAATATTTATAAAATTGTCAATTTCGTTATGCTAAATCTGAACTTCCTGCTTCGATCCCGATGAAAAGCCGATGAGTTACGCATGTAGCTACATTTATTTTTGAATTTACTCTATTTTAATGTTAATATTAGTTTTTGACGCAGACATCGGTTAATGTTAAAGAACCGGATCATTCAGTTCTGGGAACTTAAATATAACATACAAGTACATCATCAGGCTTCCTATAATGAGGCACAAGGTCATATATCAATTCATCAGCTAAAATTAGTGTGATGTGCATAGTTATCAAGTTACGTGTGCCCTGAACAAAGGATTACATATTGTTGGATTGTTAGGCTCACTTTGTATGTATGATTGTTTTATTTATTTTCATTTATTCTTATTAACTTTTGTTGACCAAAGTTATCAACGTTATCCAAAGATTGAAATCTCATGATTCGTATTTTCTTTAAACTTCATGATGCCATGAATAATTTGGAATTAGAAGAAAGTGTTTGTGCGGCCTTTACAATTTCTATATGTTTTATCCAAAATTTTGCAATTTAAATATTTATGAAATATCAATTATCTTCTATGTTTTGTCATGAACAATATACAAAATATTTTTTATTAATCTACTTTCATTATTACAAATTTAAGTTTCATTGATAATTTGCTGCAAGGAAATTGAAAGTGGATTTCTTTAACACAAAAAGTGTCAGTCAATACAGGTGATCAAAGTTGTTTTGAATCATAACCTGAACTGAACCACTGGTAAAGCATGATGGATTTCTCTTTATTGATGAGAACAGTTTTTTTAAGAGGTTTAATGAATAAAGATAAAGATGCAATTGTATTGAAGAAATAAATTAAGATAATACTTCGTTTTTTTATAACAAAAAAACTTAGACAACATTCTTATAAATAGGAGTTAATCGGTCAATCAAACAATACCTAAAGAAATTTAATAAAAAAAAGTTCTATACTGGCGTTGCTTAGTTACTCATTATTACTTTTTAATATAATCTTAATAAGTGAGAAGTTGTATGTAAAATATTTGATAAATAAACTTACAATTAGTAAGATATAACCCTACCTATAATGAATTCAGATGATAAATTAAAAGCAAAATTAATAATACTTTCTCAACAATTTCTTGTAATTTACTTTAACCAATTTTATAGCAACTTTCAATGTATCATCTGAATTTTTTTGTTCAGTTTTTTTATCTTACTATATCATTCATATTATAAAACTTGTTAAGATATATAAGATTACAATTAGTCTTACACTTTGTAAGACTTACAATTAGTAAGACATTTTACAAAATTATTCAAAGTTTTTTTTAATAGATCCAGATATTATCTTTGTATACTTTGTTACATGCAAAACATTAGAGAGGTATGAGAATTATTCGCGATATACGAAACATTAACAAATGTATTCAAGACGAGTATGAGCTCTATTCGGCTCTATTGTTTTAATAATACTATGCCGCCTTTGTTTATTCTGTTCTTGTCAGATTATACAAATATTGAAGTGCTTACATAGATTATCTAATGTATTTCTTGAGACCGAACTTCATATGAGATTATTATAAAGTTGTTTATACAAAATTTAAACTATTATTCTTGACGTTGCTTCTTCAACAATTCATGTTGTTTGATAATACTGTAAACAGTGTATAATGAAATATTCATCAAAAATTTATATATGATTAGGAGGCGTCCATTAATCACGTGATCGACTTTTTAAGGATTTTTGGACTCCTTTCCACCTTGGCGACACGTGGTGATATTCAAAATTACCCCCTCCCCCATCAAACATCACGTGTTTTTTTAGTTACGAGAAAAAATTGTATAATTTTATTTATTTTTTTGAAAATGTTTGTATTTTTTAAAAATTCACGCGATATCTTACTATACCTGTGATATTTTGTGATTTTTTTTTCAAGATCCTCCCTCCCCTTAAAAACCTCACGTGATTAATGGACGTCCCTTAAGTGGCATCCAATATTTAAGAGTAATCACTAATTAAAAGCACATGCTGGTATTTATCCTAAGAAGTCGAAGAGTATTATCGAAAAACCGAAGTTCCTCATGAACCATGATTTCTTCAATGTAACTTTCTGCTTTTACTAACTTTTTTTCAATGTTAAGATTTTAATACCAAAATTGTTATGATAATTCATAACAAGTACTTCATATAAAGAGCTTATAATAATCCTATCAAACTTCGTTCGGTTCCTATAATTGAAATAATTCATTCATCTTATACTGGAATTCAAGTTAATATTCCAGCACCGTCTTTTTGATGGTACGAACTTTCTAATACTGACTTTGTTTAGACGGTCTCGCTTCACGCTTTAGTATTTAATTATTTATGGTATATTATTATTATTATTATGTGCTCAAATCGTTTGTTAGACATAGAAGATTATACAAGCAATCGCCTTTTCGTGCTTAGAAATAATATAGTATGACTTTATTATGATTCAATGGTACTATGGAGTATTATGAATATGGAATAGTAGAAAAAGTTCTGCTATTGTATTACAATAATTCTGTATTTTTTAAAGGATTTACAGCAATTATGTAATTAATTCATTATTCTAAAATTGAACAATTTTCAAGATGTATAAATTCAAAGCACTTTTTTATACCATTTACTTGGGTGCATTGTGCCTCTGATCATTGGAACCATTGCTTTACTTTCAATATTCTTTTAGAGCCAAAATAGTTTTAATTGACCACACTTTGTGTTTGGCATATTAAAAAACTAATCGCTTTTTGAAAATTTTTGTAACTTATCTCTTATCTCTTTCTTATGTTTATGAAATTAATTAAAATTTTATCTAACAGTGAGCAGATTTCATTTTAGAAGCGAATGCCTGGTATTCACTGGTATGATTGTATTACAGTTTTGTCTTGAAGTTTGGGACCCCTATTTAGGGAATGTTCTAATATAAATTCAATGTATAATAAGCCTCAACTATATATTCTTTGTCTAGTGTCAGATTAACAGTTATTCGGAAGCCGCTATTTTAGTTCTCACATTACAAAAATGTCAATAGCATTGTTACTCACGAAGGAAATAAATTAAATGCTTGCTTTGATTGCTTTCATGAAGTTAACATGTTTTAACATCCTTATTCCAGCTTTAATTTACGACCTAAAATTTTATTACGTAACATTGTTTTATTTTTTATGTATTATTTTCAACAGCAATCAGAAGTTGAAAGTCTATAAGCTGTTGTGCTGATTTGACTTAATAGTTAATACTAGTGTCGTTTTTTAATACTACAGAACATTTAAGTTTCAAATTTAAACTTTAGATAGAATTTTGGAATTAGTTTGGATTGCTTATATTTGCCTTTAAATTTTTATCTGGTTTTCATTTATTTTTAATTATTTAATATTTACAATTGCTGAATTTTGTGGAAATTTAGCTATCTTGAGTATAAACTTTTTTTACATTTAAGAATTACAATCTGTCGTTCTTATACAACATTCAGTAATTTGATGGAGTATAAACTCGAATACATTTTTATCAATTTAGATATACATATTATGAAGAATATTGTAATGCAATTCTTGACTATTAACCCTTTCCACTCGAACATTGCAAAGATATAACTTCTGACTAAAATCGATGATTGATTGCTAATTTCAGACTAAAATGAATGATTGATTACTCATTTTTGGCTAAAATTAATGATTGATATAGATCAATAGATCAATAGATCAATGTTTTTAGTGTACATTTTTTTCAACTTTAGTGTACAATTTTTGTATTGATACATTTATACAGAAAAAATATGATCGAGTCCACGTAGATCATTACATTTCAAATGGTATTATCAATCATTTGAATAATTTATAATTTAAACTAGTGAAATTGGACTATCTTTTTTAAGATAAATTGAAACAAGTTTTTCTGTTCATTATCCACTTGGTGAAATTTTAACAAAAAATTAGCTGATGCTTGTTCTGATAATGTCGGTTGGGCCATATGGCGACCGACAACAGTTTAATGATCTCAAAATAAAATAAATTGGCTTAAAAAATATGCTTTAAAAACTTTCCGCTCTTGAATGTATGGAAGACTTTGACATCATGGCGTAGTTCACATATCGCACATGTGTCGTGGCTAAAATAACTGTTGACAGGGACGAATTAACATTTTAATTAATCTTTGTATATTATCTTCTTATTTGAAATTTTTCACAAATAAAATCAGGTTTAGTGGAAAAATTATACAATTAACAGAAAATAAGGTGCTAAGAGCTCATGACGAAAGGAAGCTTAGAAAATAGTGTAAATTGTTTCAGTATTTCAGTATATCAAATGGCTTAATGTTGATAATTGTTCCTAGATAAAATAATAATGGATTTAGTTTTCGAAACATTTCTTTTAAATTTATACCTTATACAGTCTTCATATATCATTCTATTTAACAGTTTTTTTTATACTGAAGTTTCTACTTTTGTTACAATTTTTTTTTACTTCACGTATCGTTATTTTTATAACTAAATTTTTTATATAGCTTTTTTTTTCTTATAATATATCTAATATATTTTTCTTTTAATTACGATCTTCCCACCCTATATTATTTTTTTATATCATTGTGTACAGTATACTAGGTACAGTTTCTGCATTTATAGGAAAAATTTGGTAAATTAATCTTAACATAATTAAACTGAAGTTTTATATTGCTTTATTTATATTTAATATATGTTATTTATATTAACTGATGCGATTACAAATCATTAGTGGTGTCTTATTTATCTTACCAAGTAGGAGGTTCGGTAAATGTTCTTTCACTTCATTTATCTTAACTATTCACTTTCAGGATGGAACATTCCTGCTGCACATGCATCAATAAATTTACTGTAGTTTATTTTAAGTTTCTTAAGTGATATAAATATAAAACATCTCTTCAATTTATCTTAAATGTCTAACTACGTCCTAAAAATAAAGAAAATAAAAATTACAGAAAGATTGGTTGATAACACTTGGTTTCAATGAAAATGTGCGAAAATCATTCCGCACACACCTAACTTCCCAAAATTAAAAAAAAAAGTGTTTTAAATACATAGAGTATAGAAAGTATTAAGATATTCATTTCCAGCGCTTAATAACCCTCTTGATTAGATTGTAGCACAGAACTGAATTTAAATCGTGTACAAATACCATATCCAACTATTGCAAATTTTCAATGAAACTCTTATGCAAAAAATATATTCTCATCCATCTTGCGCGGACACCCAAATAAATTGGTTAAGACAATGAATGGAGTGTTAAGTAATCCCAAGGACTTACTGAAAGGAATATAATATAATTTTCATTGTTTGCGAATCGTACAGTCGAATCGTGGACGTGCGAAATACGAAATTGCAGAGTTTAATAAAATCATATCATGACGTATTTTATTATCAATAACGATGAGGCCTCAAGGGGACAAATATTTATAATTGAGATTAACGCACGCGATGAGTTTATAATGTAATGTGTTAACATATGCAAACGATATGACCTTTTAAATGAGAGTCAAAATAAAAATGCAGAATTCGAATTCAATTATCG
>NW_020539725.1:45312873-45344225 GCF_003426905.1 Ctenocephalides felis | reverse complement strand
TGAAGCTAGCTGAAGCGATTGTCATCAAGACAAATCTTTAAAAATCTACAAGTCATTTAATCAAAGTTGATCATATTTAAGTAAAATGGAAGAAATCGGTATTTCATTACCCGATAAGGTGATTTTAATAATATGAATAATAAGCAAACGCAGAAAATAACTTAGTTTTTGTTTCATTTTAATATATAACCTGGACTTCTTTTAGGATGAGGTTACTGACTCAAAAATTGTTAAGGAAACAACGCAATCTTTGGAAGATTTAGACACAGAAGATTTATATACCAAATATAAAGTAAGCACTTATTTTAAAATATGCTAAAATGATTCTTATGTTAACATACTTATAAAACTTTAGAAACTCCAACGTATGCTTGAATTTCTCGAAGTTCAAGAAGAGTACATAAAAGATGAACAAAGAAACCTCAAAAAAGAATATCTCCATGCCCAAGAAGAAGTTAAGCGTATACAATCTGTTCCTTTAGTCATAGGCCAATTCTTAGAAGCAGTAGATCAAAACACAGGCATTGTCGGCAGTACAACAGGATCCAATTACTATGTACGCATTTTGTCTACGATTGATAGAGAACTTCTTAAACCATCTGCAAGTGTAGCTTTACACAAACACAGTAATGCATTAGTCGATGTGCTGCCACCAGAAGCAGACAGTTCAATTTCTATGTTACAAGCTGATGAGAAACCAGATGTACAATATAGTGATATTGGTGGAATGGATATGCAGAAACAAGAAATTCGTGAAGCTGTAGAACTGCCATTAACACATTTCGAATTGTACAAACAGATTGGTATAGAACCCCCAAGAGGAGTTTTGATGTATGGACCACCTGGTTGCGGAAAAACTATGTTAGCTAAGGCTGTTGCACATCACACTACCGCAGCCTTTATCAGAGTAGTTGGTAAGCTGTCAACTACTACTCATTTGTGTGTTAATGTTTTTATTTTTATAAAAATGAAATGAAAATATTGATTATTTATTGGTGGCAGTATTTCAATTTGCCACTAATATAATTTCAATATTTTTTGCACTATATGTGCATTATTAACAGCAATGTAGGCCAACCATAATGTTCATACTATCAAAATATTCCCATATTTCTTATAGATTGCATAATTTGATTATTTTGAATAACTCCGCATTTAATTTTAACTACATATGAGTGTATTTTTTATATAACTAGAGATAATGTTTCGAATAATCAAAACAATATGACCTTGCTGTCAGTTTTTTCATCTGTTTATTTAAAAACATAAAATCATATTCATTCATTTATCATTATGTATAGTTATGTTTGACTGCCGGTTTTAATTTTGAGGTAGTTATTATGAATTATGAAATATTTAAAACACATTTAATAAAGAAATTTCATATTATTATCAATGTTATTTAAAAAAAAAAGTGGGACTGATCTGATTTCTTTTAAGTTTACCTATGTGGCATTAAGCAATTTATTTTGTTTCAGGATCTGAATTCGTGCAGAAGTACCTTGGTGAAGGTCCTCGCATGGTGAGAGATGTATTTCGTCTAGCTAAAGAGAACAGTCCTGCTATAATTTTTATTGATGAAATTGATGCTATTGCCACAAAACGTTTTGATGCGCAAACTGGTGCTGATAGAGAAGTTCAACGTATTCTTTTGGAGTTGCTGAATCAGATGGATGGTTTTGATCAGACTACTAACGTTAAAGTGATAATGGCTACAAACAGAGCTGATACATTGGATCCTGCTTTATTGAGACCGGGAAGGTAAATAGAATTTTAAATTAAATAAATAAAACCTCAGATACAAAAATGTGGAAATATGTTTGGTGCAAACTCGATTCACAGAGATGGTTATGTCATTGTAAATTTAAAGTTTTAGCAACTACTTCACATTATATTACCAAACAAAAATTACATAGTTAATGCATATAGAAAAACGAATTCAATTCTATTTATTTAATATTTACATTTTTTTAAATAGATTGGACCGAAAGATAGAGTTTCCACTACCTGATAGAAGACAAAAGCGTTTAGTTTTCTCAACAATCACAGCTAAAATGAATCTCTCAGAGGAAGTTGATTTAGAAGATTATGTAGCAAGACCTGATCGTATTTCGGGCGCTGATATCAATGCTATTTGCCAAGAAGCTGGTATGCATGCTGTCCGAGAAAATAGGTATATATTCAATAAAATCAATTTCAATGGATTTCAATGTAAAACAATATGTTATATTATATTGCATATTTCTCTTTACTTTCTCTTAGGTATATTGTCCTGGCTAAAGATTTTGAGAAAGGTTACAAAAATAACATAAAGAAAGATGAGAGTGAACATGATTTCTATAAATAGATGATATTACAATTAATTACTAATAATTTGTATTACAAAAATAATTTTAATAATAAAATATTGCTGATTGTATTTTGATTTAATTCAATATTCTGTTTTATTTGAAGAATATGCAAATTGCAAAAAAAATGCAAAGTAGTGAATTTTGATAACTATAATAATAAAAATAGAAGATCTATTCATTTTAATTGTTAATTGCAATTTGATTCAATTGTTAATCGAGTTTTTCAAAATTTACCATTTTCAAGTTGATTTGATTGTTTATATGCATTTGCTTGATCGTTTCGGTTGTTTGTGAAGTTGTGCAGTCAATTTGGAAAATGGTTTGACCTTTCAAAAACATTTTCTTTTTAAATTGTTTTAATTTTAATTATCATAAATACTTATTTGACGGCACTATTTAATTGTTGAAAAACTATCAAAATAATACAAATTTTATTTCTTTAAAACGAAAGCGCTTATTAAATTATTATAAAACTCATAATTTATTAGTAATGATACAGATCAGTAATTCTTAAAGTGATCTGTAATCGCAAGGGTTTATTACAACTTGCAGCGAAAAGAAATTTTGGGGTCCACAAATTGAAAATGCTATGCTGATAATTTAATATTAAAACAGATTCAATAATAAATAAATGTATGAAATCAATATATTTTTATTTCAAGTTTTTAATACTTAGAAAAACTGTTAAAAATTTAGAAAAAATCAATATTAATATTGGAAATAATAATTATCGATAATGGCGATCCGAAGCGAAAAACATCGCAAAGTGTCTGCAACATAAAAATTTTGGGAAGGATTTTGATGTGTTTCGAATATTTATTTTGATTGAAACGCTTCTTTATTTACTTAGATTTTGTGTATCATTTATTTTCCAAAGTATTGTTAAACTTGTCTAATTGTAAGACGTGAAAAAACGTGTCTCGTGTTTGGTAATAGATCATTTGATGTAAAATTTCCATTGAGTGAATGACCTTAGCATATAGTGCTTTATCTGGAACAATTTAGTTCCCGTCCCAGTTTTCATGGTTGCATTAATTATTGAAATGATACCGTGCCATGTGCGGCATGTTCTTATTTATATTGTTACAATATAAGTGTACTTGCATACTTATTTATACTTTTATCTATTAATGTGACTGACTTGTGAGTAGAGCTGCAATAGAACATTCACATAATAACGCACAATCGATATTGAAATTTGATTTAAAATTCAAAGTGGAGATGGATTTCTTATCTAAAAGTAAAATGGATGGTTGATACAATTTAATTAAAAACATGAAATTGTTCAAAGAGAAATCTTGATAAAATTTGCAACTTCACATTTAAGCGGTTTTATTTTATGGTTAAGAAACAGTAAATAAAACGTCTTGTGTTTCTTCGTAATAAATCGTTTTGAGCCAAAATTTAATCTTTATTTGCGGCTTTCTCAAAAGCGGTTGCACCGATTTAAAAAATTTAAAAACAACCTGAACAGTTTTGGCCGAGACGCTTCTTAAAATTTGTTTTTAAAGAAAAGCACGCATTTTTGTTCATACTTTCGTCCAATAGATACTGAACCGATTTTGAAAATTCAATAACTTCGAAATATATCTGGGCGAGTATACGATGCTAATAAGGTAATCTCAGGTTTGGGGATAGCGATTCTAAAGTATATCATCGCAATTTTCAAATTTTCGGACTTAAACCTTAAACCCTTTCTTGTCACAATATTTTCAAGTGAAAACAGATGTTACTACTGCTTGATATCAATTACAAGACCAAAGTAGTTATCACTGAGCCACAGAAAAGCCCTTATGATTAAATTCAAAGCATAATTTACTATTATTTGGTTATTAGCACAAGACCATAAAAAATGATGTCAGCATAAAACTTTATTAACCATACCATGTGCATCAAAATAAACAAAATAAAAATAAAAACAAAAACAATTATTGTAAACAAATCAAAAATATTGACCTCTGAATGAATATTTACTTCTAATTTAAAACCATTTAAAAAGAAAGTTCTAGTTTCAATATGTCCTATAAGACCTTCATATTTTTATGACGTTACTTTGTATTATCTATTCAATAAAATCTGTTATCGGCTTTGTTCACGTGTGCTTCAATTAACTGTCTTACTTTTGAACACTTGCAGAGTAAACCAACCTAAGTAACTGGTATCATATCCGTATTATTGTTCGTATCCGTATTATAAATCTCTTTATAAATTTATAATAATATTATGGTCACAATGTTTCCTCATTAAGTACGAGCAACGAGTGTTGTCCATGGACAACATTCACTCGACTACTTACGTACATGAGAGTAGTCCATGGACTAAATGTTGGTTTGCCTTTGTTTCAAGATTTGTTACTATTTTTTTTTATTCATTCCATATTATATAACAATCAGAGTTATATACAGACTTTATAAGTTATAAGACTTTATAAGTTGAGTAATGGGTAAGAGTAGGTCGACCATTGTTTGACTCAGCGGGTAACGCATGGGCCTAAACCCGCTGGATTATAAATTGGCCCATAATGGGCTTATAATAACCCGGTAGGCTGTAAATGGAACCAAACAAGTTGATCATTGTTTGACCCGTGCTGTATGGGATGGCTAAATTACACATAATAATTTTTTTTTTTTTTTTTTTTTTTTTTTTTGAACTCAGTTTTATTTAGCAATCAGAAATACATAAAGATTCCTATGAGCTAAAATGACAAAATTTATGAGTGATGCCTAAGAAGAACTCCAATGAGAACTTCTCAGTTTTACAATTAGTATGATATATTAGACCTAATCTAAGACTAAGTCTAGGGGCCATTGTCGTTTCAACCTCCTAATGCCAAAAGGTTGAGTAACGTCAACTATAGAAGGATTCAAATGTGAGTCCAGTTTGCGCTTATATTTTTCTTTAACTTCTTTAAACGTTAATTGCACCGTTTTCATATTGAGGTCGCTGTGAATGGTCTCATTTGTCACGTACCACGGAGAATTAAGAATTGAACGTAAAATTTTTGACTGAGTTCTCTGCATTATAGCTATATTGGATTTGTAAGCACATCCCCAGAGCTCAATTCCACACATAATAATAAAAAAATAATCACAAAAAGAAACAAAAGAGAAAAAAATACAAATGAAGAAAAATAAATAAATAAAAAATAAAACAAATTGTAATAATTGCTCCAATAAGTAATTGACTATAAAAAACTTTTTTTTACATTCAGTCTATAGGCAGTTTCTTGTGTAGTCTTCTTATAGGCGGACTATCTACAAGATTATTTGTTACTATGAGTTAAGTTATTGATGATGCTAGTCTTTCGATCACATTTTTATTGATAATGACTAAAAAAGCTTAAAATATAGTTATGCTAGGTCCGCTCAGTAGCGCGACATGCTGTTCCGTACAGCAGTGTCCTTCCTACTGAAAACACTCCCGAGGCAAAAGGGTTAATTTTCAAATTGCTTTATTACATTACATGTCTTTTCATCATAGTTATACCATAGACTCAAATTTTTGAGCAAAATAAATAACCTTATATAATAGAAAGACTTCCAAGTTTAAACTATTTTCTAGCCATTAGGCTCGCCCGTAGGTAAGCGGTTAAGAGCGATGGGACCTGAATCAGAGGTTTCGGGTTCGATACCCATTTCGAGCAGCCTGTGGTCAGGCAGCAGTGACAACGATTTTCACTTGGTAATATAGATAGCAATATGTTTCCAAATGAAAATAGCCCTTGCCCGGCATCGCTGCACCAATAAAAAGTCAGCCCTATTAGATTAATTCTAATAACAAAAATCATCAAATATGGATGGATTAACCATTGGGTTACCATCTAAAAAATATGAAGTAAGAGGAAGTTTCAGCCCAACAGCTCATAGGACGAAAGGTTCTGATTGCTGTTATAAAAAAAAAACAAAAAAAAATTTGCTAGCCATGATGGAAAAATGTTGTTAACACCTGAATAATAGCATTAAACTAATAACGTACATTATTTGCTGACCATAACATTTGCGGCCCTGAGCTCGCGATAATAGCAGCGACCGCACCGGCCCGAGAAGTAATATCGCCGCTACGCGTCCTTCCCGCCGGCGCACAACCAAGTCAAAGGTAGACAAACTTATAGCGACGTCATTGAAGATGCCATTACTGCGTCACATGAAATTATTAGGCATAGTTCACATGACAGGCATTTGTTGTAAGACTCGCTCATTCATATGATAACTTTTTTCTTATATATTATTAGAACAGCGATGAGAACTTGAGGGTTCAATAAGCTGTTGTGATGATTTAACTTAACTATGTGGGATTTACAGAAGACAACCCAAACTGTTCTTTCCTATCTTTATGCAGCAACAATGCTGGCAACGACTATTTTCACTTGGACACGAATTGCTAACATTACTTCCAAGTGAATACCCATGTCACTGCTGCTTGACATCAGGCTGTATGAGGCAGGTAAACTGGTTCCAGATTTCTTACAAGGAGGACCCGTATGTTGGTCGTCTGGAATTTTGATGAAATTTGGCATAATGGTAGATTTTATGCCCAAACTGACCCTAGTGAAATATTAAACGCCTATTTACCACGGTCATATTGGGCTTAAAATCCACCATTATGCCAAATTCATCAAAATCCCAGACGAGCAACGTTTGTTAGTGTCCATTTCATCATTGCCTATATTTTTACAATCTATACCACTGTAGTTATAAAATATATAGCATTTACAGCTCGTTAAAACTAAAACTTCTCTAAATGGGAAAAAAATTATTCCAATTGCCGTCATTGGTATCAATTTTACCTTTAACTATAAAACAATGAAAATGAAATGCAGAGTAAAATACTAATTAAAACTGTTAAGTGGGTATTCTGGTCTAGAATTTGTAAAAAGTCCATTTTGAACTTTTTTATATTTGTAAATTTCAACTATTGAAGGTTTTGTGGACTAAAGGATGTTACAAAATTTAGATCACTTACAGAGATATAGCTATGTGATTACGATAATACTCCTTTGTTTCCTTACGCCTTTCCTTTTCTTCGAAACTGAATTTTTTGATACGATACCCACTATTTTTTAATTCCTACTAGACCGATTTACTTGAAATTTTTACGAGCAAAGGAAAGGCGTAAGGAAACAAAGCAGGATTATCGTAATCACATAACTATATCTCTGAAAGTAATCTAAATTTTGTAAAATCCTCTAGTTGGAGTCTTCTTTATAGTCTACTCTTCAGAATGAACTACGTTAATCCTCAAATTCCAGTTCTAACTATTTAAAAAAATCGAGAAAATATATAAAATTGTTTTTACATTTATGTCCGTTATTTGCAGTGGTATCATATGCCAATTTTTCAGACTCTCCACTTCATTGCCTTCTAGAATTAAAACTTAATAACTGATTTTTTCAATTTTTTTCGAAATTCTCAAAACATTAATTAATAGTTTGTTAAAAAATATAGCATAAAATTGTTTGTATTTTTACAGCCGTTCAAAATGCCCATAAAATATGTGTCTCCAGATCAGAATACCCCGTTATACTAATTGAGTAAGGTCTTTACAATCTTTGTTTTAATATTACAATCACCAGGAAATCAATGAATTATTGATCGTTTCTTACCCGTGGAAAATTTGCAAATACAATTGCAAAGTCGAATAAACTTGACGAATTCAATGTCAACGACTTTTGCGCATACATATACCGCGGTTCGCGAACTCAATCATCGGCATCAACAATGTTATTTTAAATGTTTTAATAAATATTTATTACTTGAACTTATTTAGCGATATGATTTGTGATTACAAATTTCGTGTCACAAATTACACTATATGCAAATGTGTATATTTATTCTATAATATATATACAACATATGTATAATAATCTGCTACGCTATTGTTTACGAAATGGAGCAAAATAATTTTGTTGTTGTTTGATGTAGTTGTAATATTTATAGAATTGAATTCGCAGAAAACGTTATATAGAGTTATATTATAATATACGCAGTGTTTCTAAAATAGAAGAATTCAATTATAATACGCGAAATTGTTTATTTTATAATTCGTCTGCAGTTTTATTCATCATATGTTTATGATTATGTAGTCACTCACCTTTTCGTACATTGATACAGTCAGTTACATTGAATTAAAGTTTTAACCAAATCTATTTATATATTTATAATTTTATTTTTCTAGTCCACGTAGTTAAGTGGTTAGAGCTTTAGCTTTCCGGAAGATTCAATATTTGATACCTGATATCAAGTAGTAGTGACATCGGTTTGCATTTGAAAGTATAGTTAGCAGTATGTTTCTATATGGAAATTGCTCTTTAGGTTATTGCTGCTCAATTAGAAGACCGTGAGGTTCAGTATTAATGAACTTTTCATTGAAGAAAAAAGAATTAGTTAAATTCATTAAAGTTTGGAAGGATAAGCCGCGATTTCAAGGCATACACTGTGAATGTTCTAACACGTGTCAGTGTAATATATATAATTAATACCATTGCAGATATAGTATATTTAAAAGATATCAATTAGAAAATGTATTTAGTAAAAGCAAAAGTATATTTTGAAATAAATAGATGAAATTTTTTGTGTCCATTTTTTACTCATATTGGAAAATTTTTGTATACTCCTCAAGGCATATGCCACTTGCCACTTACACCTAGTATTTGTTATATTCTCATAGGGTAAGTTATGGTAATTGAAAAAACAACTGATCATTTTGGCATACCTTGAAAAAAAATTTAATAGTTAATTTTTTACTCATTGTAAAGTTTTTGCACGTGAAAACACATCTGAACGTTTTGGCATACCTTAGAAAAAATTGATGAATGTGTGAGTGCGAATATAAATTTTTGTCGACGATATCGGAAACACGGATCAAGCGAATTGGATAATTCAAAAACATTTATATCGTATTGAAAAATAAGAGACGAGCTGATTAGTTTTTGGCAAAGAGAGGTCCAGTCATTTCCAAGATGCAGAGCAAAAAATGCAAAATATGGTAACCTTATTTTTGTGAGAACAGAGACGAATTTGAGTGTTTTGAAAAACATTTTATTTGTATTGACCAAATGAAGAACTGAACTAAACTTTACGGAAAGCAGGCCGAGCGGTTTCGGAGATTCAATAAAACATAGTAAGAAAAAAGCGATTGATGATCAGTTGCTCACACAAATTATCAAATATTTAAGAGATTTTATAGTCGTCATTTGGTGCAAAAAAGACGGTTGCCGGAATAGTACTCGAGGTGTTTTTACGAATTTCAACTTTGCCACCTAGAATTTGCACGACAAGTCGCCGCCATATTGGAAAAATGGCGTCCAAAACCAGTTTTTTTCAAATATTTCCTATTCGGCTCATTGCACGATAAAAGTAGATATGTACGAATTAAACTAGATGAAATTTCCTATAATTCATTCAATAACCGTTTTTTTGTAAAATCAATAGTTTCAGAGTACGAGCGCCTCAAAGTCATTGCTGCTCTCGGGGCGCCATATCAAACCTCTCTATATTCGACTGCTCTCTGAACTTGGCCACATTCTCTTTAATAAATAAATATTTTCAATGCTAAATTCAGCGAATAAAACAAGATAGTTTAAATATTTTTCTGTTTTTTTTTTAGCTATATACATTTATTTAATAAAATAGCTATATACGAAATTAAACTAGAGAAACCTTATTCAATATCTTTTATTTTGTTAAACCAACAGTACATACTGAATATCAAAAAATTATTATAAGATTGTTAAACTAAAAATTTATATTTTAAAAACAGAAAAACCAAAAACTACTAAAATTTTGGAAAAAAACTTTTTTTTTCAACATGCTGCCATTTTGTCAATTTTTGATTTTTTTGTTCGCCCGAGGGTCATCGTACAGACAATATGTTTTAGTTTAACGAGATTTTTTTTCAATGTTTTATCAACGGAGTAGGCTGCAATCACTCCAGCAGTAGAGGACCTTTTCTCTGGTGCCGCCGAATCGCGTGTCATTTCGAAAATATTCAATATTTTATTTTAAAAATTTTACTGTGTGTTCTCCAAACATGTATAAATGTACCTTCAAAATTTTAAATAGATGGATTCACTAGTTTTTCTCTTTTTAAGTTTCCAAAAATGGTCTTTTTTAGACGCACTAGGTGTGCCCCTTAAGGTACGATGTCATACACCACTAATTTATTTTCCATTTCTAAAAGTAGTGCCAATGTTTCGTAGCCAATGTAAAGTAGCATCCAGTGTATGAAAATTCTGCAAATCATGCCGTCGAATTGTCAAATGTCTTTTATATGAAATCTATTGACACATTGTGAATATCACCAGGGATAAAAAAAATAATATTCGATGTCCGTAAATATTTCAATGTGTTCAAACAAGTTTGAGTGTCTTCAACTTCAACATAGATAAATGTGCCCCCACGCGGTCTCGTTCCATATTCAATGTTAAGCGCGCGACACAGTAACGTAGCCTTGCGATCTGAGGCTACGTGGAAAATTACTACGATATTAATAAGCCGACGCCGACAGGTATATATTGTGGCATTCGAAATATTAGGTAATAATTGTTCATCTTGTATACGACGAGATCGTGTACGTGGGCAAATATTTCTTACTCGCCTTCTGCCAATGTATACATGACCATAAATGCTACAAATATTTAACAAGGTTGTAATTAATGTCACGAATGCTTCTGGTGCTGTGGATATAATAAAATATTTAGATCTTATTGGAACTAGGAGTTGATATATATTTTTGTTTGATTTTCCGCAACTTGAAGTATATTTGACAATTTTAATTAAAATGTTGCTATTATATTTGGAATAAAAAATTGCTGATTGTAATACCGAAGAGTTGGACACCATTATTATCTTAAGTATCCTATAAGATTGAGATAATTTGACCAATCAACGAAATTTGACCAATATTTCAGTTTTACAGATGGCAACTCAGACAGTTGTCTTATCTCTGTGTGATAAATTTTATTATTACGATTTCTGTAATAGGGCGAATGTTTTATTGATGCAATTTTTATTAATTAATTTTAAACATTCTAATGGCTTTTTTGTTTAATAAAATATGATATCAAGAAACTGAGAACGTCTATCGAATTGCTACTTAGACGTGTCCTTTGTTTACTCACAAAATTTTCTGAAATAGAAAATACTCTCATACTTGCGACCAAATTATGCTTAATCGTTTTTAAAGCCTGATATAGTTTTTTGTTCTTTGTGGCTTCTAGGGTTTAAAACTCTTTTTTAAGTTTGAGTAGAGGAAGTTACTTCTTCCAGAAGAAATCACACTGATTTAAATTAATACATACACTGGTATAAAAATCTAAATTAATATATACAAAACCTTTCTGGGACCATTGCAGATCGATAAGATATCAAATGCTATTGAACGGATATGATTTCTAGAATCAGAACGCTTTCATCTATCTTTTATATTTGGCTATATTTGTCATTTTCCATCTATACAGTGAAAACCGACTTTTTTCACTAAAAAACCGGTTTTCGAATTATATAATTTTTGCCAAAAAACGGTTTTTGAAAACCGACAAACCCTAGTAACAAATAACATAGCAAAACCTTTAATTTGCAGGTTATGGAAGGTTATACAGAAATATGTTGCCAACAGATTCCAATTATAGGCTCCTTTGGTTAAGTTGTGTTTTTTTCTGGGGTAATGAGAAGTCGCGGAAAAATATTTTGGGGTAATGGTTCTAAAAGTTTCCCAACCACTGCTCTAAGCAATTACCGAAAGTCTTGGAACCAGTATTGAATTAATATTTTAATGAATACTGTTTCTAACGTAGTTAGGTTTGAAAAAAGCTTAGAATTGAAGTTTATAAGATTGCTAATTGGACTTGTTGACGCCTGTAAGACTAAAAGTAACATTTTAAACTAAGGATATAAAGAACCTTGCTTCATTTCTTGGAAAGTATTGAGTATGCCTCGAAAGTATTCAATACCGATATTATTTAAAAATTTATAATTGTAATTTTAATATGATGATAGATAATAATTTCATACACTCTAGTATTAAGCGTAAGCCATAGTTCTCATAAATATTACATTTGAAACCTAACTGTTGGAATGGTATAAATTGATTTAATAATACCTATAATACATTAAAATAAGTATAATCAAATAAAAAAAATCCAACCAATGTTATTTCCAGAAATGTTTAGAACCATATAGTACAGCAAAGTAATATGTCGCATTAGTCAGTTTAATTTAATATTTATATATTAATTGTATGATGAATAAATAATATATGTTATTGGTAATGTGCATCAAATTACGATGCGGAACAACTTCATTATTCATCTGGCACATTGTCACGATATACATGATTACTAATTTGCATTTTTAAAGACATTTAATAGAGAAACAGACAATTTAAAAATATGGTATTTAATGCTATTATCTACTAAACACAATTTTCATAATTTATGTTTTTATTGATTTAATTAAATTAGTAGTAAGTATCTATTGAATCATCCTGATAGAGAAATATAGATGTGGATTCTGTGATGCAGGAATACCATTTGTTGCATCATATTGAGATTAATCGATTGAAACTTGAAAACATTATTCTTCTAGCCTGAAAGACTATTTTTTTCAGCATCTTCAATTAATTTTGGTGTGTTCTATTTTTATATCAGTTTGTCTCAAAGGCTATAGTTATTATTTGGTGTATTCAACTGTATCATTTGCCACCATTTATAGGTTTTGTAATTCCATCATACCCAGAATCCGAATCCATGGATTGACATTTGAATTAGACATTTTTTAAGCAGGACCAAAAAGTTGTTAATGTTTAGAATAAAAAAAATTAAAATTATAGATTTTCTTTATTTTCTATATAGTTGCCCAGTTTTTACTTATGGTTATAGTATTCAATCCGTGAGCGAAATCCGTGAAAAACGTGAGCAGCATGGTGTACCTCTAGACTGAATATAAAAAACTTGGTATAATTTTTATGGCGAGATTACCTTGTTGGTGCTTACCTTCATTAATTTTTTACGCTACACTGTTTTATAAAATGTTTTTGTCTATATTTGTTATAATCACTTGACAAAACTACGTGTTTACTATGGCAGAATAGAGAATACTTTTTAAAAATACTAATGATATAAATATTTCGTGAATATTGTAATTATTAATACATCTAGTAATCTAAAATAATATTATTAAGTGCATAAGTTAAAAAATTAATTGAGTCCATAAATTTCAATGGTTTAGTCCGGGTCAGATTAGGTTAGAAGATACTGTATTTGAATCTTTTATGTTTTTTTTTATACCAATAAAATGTTACATCCGCGTTGTTTGTATGGATTAGAAATATAAACTGTATATAAAGTCAACACGAACTATTAAGATAAATATGAAATGTAATTGTAGAGACAGTTAAGGAAAATGTGAAAAAACACTGTAAAGAAATTTGTTACAAACTTTGAAGAAGAATTTTGCTCAGTATACAAACTGAAAAAACTAAGGAATATAGTTGGTACTGCGATTTGAAGCAAAAATGACAAAAATTTAGGAAAAATCGAGTGGTGCATTGCATTTTGCTTCAAAACAAATTGCTGGAACTTCCAGCAATTTATTTTATTTAGTTTTATTAATTTCCTTTGAAAACTTTCAATTTTGCAAGCGCTTAAATTACCTTCCCTAAAAGCTAATCATTTTATTACACCGTTAATGACACAAGCACAATGTTTTTTTTAATCATTCTAACAAAATGATCTCCAAAACTACATGATCATTTTTTACAGTTTTTGCTCCGAAACACTCATATCTCGCATTTGCATAAACTATAAACTAACTAGTACGATTGTTTTTATTGAATCATTCTAATCGGTTGATCCGTATTCTCGAAATCACACACAATCATTTTCTCTAAGGTATGCCAAAATGTTCAGAAGGTCTTAAAACGTAATGATATATAAAAATTTTTCATTTTTGATTTTTTTGCGATTGCTATATCCAACCCTATGGGAACTTGATAAAAATGTAGACAACAATGAAAAACAAAGTGTATATAAAAATCAAGCATCTGTACAATGTATGATGATATAAAATGCCAAAGATTTTAAATAAAGTTTGATCGATTATCTTCTAGTGTAATTACGACATAACAAAGATCAAACGTTTTAAAATTTCAAAGACAACCTCTTCTCACAATCTTGGTGTCTGCGAAGTAATAATATACTCCTAAATATCGTAAATTCCTTAATTCGTCAATAATGTAAAAAAAAATGCCTAAAAATGTTATTAAGTGCTTTATAAAATTTCTTACTTCCTACTTCTCTAATATTTAATGACAATTTGTTGAATAACAAATCATTAATACCTAGATCATCCAAACTGGAGGTCCATGTAGGTGGACTATTTTGGGAATTACGGATTTAAAGTAATAAATGAGGAAGTGAATTTAATGTTGAACTTTCAACAAGTGTATATTTTGTGTGATAATAATTATAATATAATGTATAATAATGCAAATTTTGGTAATATACAGACACATGTAATAGATTCTGATTGATAGATAGATTTTCTTCTGGCTGTAAAGATGAGTAAATGATAAGATTTCTGTAAACGCACCGAAGAAAATTTAAATATTTGTAATATATATTCATCTTCTTGTAGATAACGTTATAAATTTTTTTCGGTATTCTTCTTAAATCAATAAACTTTTCTTCGAACTTAATTTTATACCTCCACAGGCTCGAGAAAATATTGTCCCCAAAATGCCTATGATTCAATATGTTACAAGCCACTCTACCTTTCTCCGCTTCATTGCGGATTCGATAAATCAGTGTCAAAGAAAGATTAACAGACAAAATTTCTTTACTACCGATGTTAAGCTCTGGCCGGTTTCGTAAACGATTTGATTACAAATACGTAACCGTCGTCACCTAAAAATATACTCATATAAATTTCTTCCAAAACCAATGTAGGGACTCAATTCCATCAACACAAAACGATATTATGCTAATGTTAGCGTGCTTTTTATTTTCTTTAATAAACTAGAGACAATAACATTGATACGGAATAATTCAAGCGTAGAAAACGCTTTGAAAATCAGACTATTGTGAGAAGGTTGTCTTTGAAGTTTTAAAACGTTTGATGTTTGTTATCTCTTTATAATACATACATACCTATCGAACAAGCTTTATATAAAATAAACGGTATTTTATATGATCATATATTATGTAGGTACTTGATTTTTATAATTATTATCAAATAAGGAGCTTGCCTTATACAGCGGATTCGATACAAACGTCGAGCAGCAGTTGTCAGGCAGCAGCGACAATGATTTTCACTTGGAAATATAGATAGCAATATATTTCCAAGTGAAAATAGCCCTTGCCCGGCATTGCTGCACCAATAAAAAATGTCAGCCCTATTAGATATATTTTAATAATAAAATCATCAAATATGGATGGATTAACCATTGGGTTACCATCTTAAAATACGAAGTAAAGAAAAGTTTCAGCCCAACAGCTCATAGGACGTAAGGTTCTGATTGCTGTTAAGATATGAGATTAAAAAAAATCAAGTAAGTTTGACTAACTTGAAGTACTTAATCTTCATAGTGGTCCACATCTTCATTAACTTTCCGTACAATAAATTATAGTAATCGCTAAAAAATCGAAAATGAAAGATTTTACATTTTTTATGTTTCATTGCCTTCTGAACATTTTGGAGTTTTCTGTATTATTGATATTAGTTAGTTGTTATAAAATCTAGAGATTTAATATTTGTGTCTAGACAAACTATGAATCATACTGGCAAATGAAATCCTCAAAAACTGGGTAAATATTATTGAATCAAGAAAAACGCAAAAAGCATAGGGCTTTTAGGCATATATCCCAATTCGTGGGTTTTATATCCATTTTCATCGACGTCAGAAGGGTTTGGAACTCACGCTCAATATGTAACGATTCAACTTCGGCGGTAAATATATTTTGCATGCTAATCTTTGCTCGACATATTGATTTAGAGGTTTCACAACGAGATTTCGGAAGGTCGAGAGATTTCGAAATATACTGGGTTAAAGACACACCTTATTTCCTGGATACAGAAATATCTCTTCGGGAAATACTTATGGAAAAGAAATATTTCTTCGGGATGAGGGTTTTAGTAAACAAGATACAATTAATAGTAGACAATAGTTGTTTGAACTTCATCATATTATCAAAATAAAACTTGTACTTCTTTAGACAAGAAAATATGAAAACCTAAAATTTTGTTTTTTTTATAAAAAATCTGATTTAAATTTTACTCCTCAGCATATTTCCAGTAAATATTTATAATTTATACCAAATTATACCCCTAGTCTCAATGTTATAATTAAATGATTTATTAACTTCATTTTGTTCAGACATATACAAAGTTTATTATTATATATAATTCAATAGGAATGACTTCATTTTTTACGCTAATTGCATGATAAATGACTATTATTATCAAACAATAAAACCTACGTTGTAGCCTTGACATCCTAGTTACTACATAAAATACACCCATACAATTATTCTCGTAAATAATAGATTGTTTTCTCATTGTTATTCACCACAAACGTTGGAGCATACTTAATATGAACGTAAACACTGATTATTCAAAATCGATCGAAGAGTTATTAATTAATTATTGTAACAGGTAAAAATAAAGGTTGAAGTGTTTATTGACAAAGTTCCCACAATTATATTACACACAATGAAAAAAAAGGTTTTATACTATATAAATATAATTATACATATAACATATTAAAAAACATACACATTCCAAGAAATAAAATATAAAAAAATGTGTTTATCCAAAAAAATTTAATCATGTTAATAAAAAAGCGACAATAACTAATTTCGCAAACAAAGAAAATATATTTTAACTTCTTTGATAAAATTAGCATTTCTGTTAATTGCTATTAATTACTGTTAATAAACATCAAGTAATTTTCTATAAGTATAATATTACTAATAGTATAATAAGAAATAATTTAGGGGTGATAAAATCAACTGCTTTAATTTTCATTAATTAATTTTAATTCACATTCTCCTTCACCTTGATAAAAATATAAGAAGCCATTTCGCAAATACCTTTATTTATAGATTCTGTAATCTTATTATAAACCAGAGATAACCATATCAAACGCACGAGCGTTCAGACAATCGCAGCTATTTTTTTGCATATATGCAAAAATATATTTTTATCTTTATATTATATATTGATGCGATTTGTAATCCAATAAACAAAAAAAAATATTTTCACGAAAAAAATAAATTCTTTGAAAATTTTAATACTATTCGAAAAATATTATTTTGGATCTTGCAGATTAGGTTTGGGCAAAGATATTCGACAAAATGTATAATAATAATAGTCTTTTAGGAATTGAATAATTAGTAATAATAATTGAATCTGAGTAGCATCTATTTAGAATAAACTTATAATCGAAAGCCAGATTAATGAATGTGAGATTTCCAAACCCCTCCCAAATGGATTATTGGTGAGTGCTAAAATTAATTTAATTTTGTGTCTTGATTTTATGAAACTTGATATTACGTCTTCGTTTAGAGCATCTTCAAAAGTTGAGGTCCTGTATATTCAATAATTCGCAGAAATTATTAAAAAGTTTAGAAGCTTTTCTGAAAAAAAAAAGAGCATATAATTAGTAACAAATGATATTTATAATATGAAGGAGATGGTACCACTGTATTTCTTGAAGTTAAAATTTATATATTCAGAAATGTCATAAAAAATGTTGGCTTTTAGTAAATTAATCAAAACGTTGAGGAATTTATGATTGTTTAGTTGACGTATTTGTAAAGGTAATAAATTGAACAGTTGAATACCAAAACCATCAATTGAATTAAAAGTACTATTAAGATGCTGAAAAACCCCAAAATTGAATGCCGTAGACCAAATACGAGTAGAAGTAAGAGTAATAGATAGAAAGGAGACAATTTAAACTAATTTTAGATTTAAGCACTCTTAACATGAGATCTAGTAAAAAAATTGTGAAGGTCAAAAATGTTTATTGGACATATGCCACATCAAATTATTAGATATTTTATGGAGATTTAATAATGTGTATTGATATTTTTACATTTCTATGAGTTTTGTAACATCGTTTGCCGTTAGACGAAGTCGCGGCGCCTACGCGCTTCGATAGCGTTCTCTATGCAGCTAAAGCAGTGCGATTGCTTTGAGAAAAAAAGTTCAAAATTTTCAAAATATTTCAAACAGAAAAAACTATTCTTTCCATAAGTTTTTTTTTTCCAAAAAGTAAGTTGTTTTCAAAAATTTAAAATTTCTCAAAAATCTAATTTTTTCAAAGTTTTAAAACATATTTAATCTTTTTTTTAAAAATCTAATTTTTGGTACGGGAAGTTTCAGCAATTTGTCCTAGGGCACGATGCCATGCATCCCTAGTTACATTTTCCATTGTAAATCAATATTTGACTCCATCAAGATGCATTCGGGGCGTACGTGACACCAGGTGCGTGTGATTCATCACGGTGCATTAAAAGCAAGTCGGTAATCTTTTCGAAAGCACAAACCTATCAGTTTTCTATCATCAATACAATAGTTGGAGAGCGTCGAATCAGCCGCATCCATGGCGTCAAACGGCTGGCGTTATCGAACTGCTAAGTGAAGAGACTCCGCGCCGCGCCGCGCGCCGGCTCTTGCGTCAGCGTACAACAGCGGTTTCCAACCTTTTATCTTGACGCCCCCCATTTCGAAAGATAAAATGTTGCGACCCCCATTATTATTTTTCTAACAATTTAATTTAAATATACTTATTATAACTGAAATTATGCCAAATAATACACAGTATTATAAAAAATATACATACAAACATAACTATTTATTATAAGAATTTTCTGTTTCACATAAGTAAGATCTCACAAATGGCAATAAAATTTCTAAAGCATTATTTGCTAAAGTAGGAAAATCGTCCTTTACTGGTAACCAAACCTTAACAATATATTTTCGTTCTGAAACATCTGCGTCAATGTGCTATCACTAGATAAATCAATTATCATTTTCTGCTCTGCTGTTGAATGACAAAAATCATCATGTTTCTCAATGACAAATGGATTTCTAATCCATTCGTATTTGGACGTAATTAGATAAAGTAATGCGAAAATTGGTTTCGTAGACTAGTCATATGACTGATATAATAATAAGATCTTTACTTACTTCTATTTCATCAGTAACACAAGTAATTTTAAAAGTGGGAAACATGTTAAAGTTATAAAGTTATTTGATACTAGCTATACACAGTTCTAATTTTTTTATTAAAGCTGTAATCGTGTCTTTCTGAACAAAAGCACGAATTTGAGATCCTTGCATTGATTTAATTAAATCGCTAAGTCTTTGAAAAATATCAACTAAATACGCAAATTTTGCGAGGAACTTTGTGTCCTAAAACAAGATTGCTCCGTCTCATTTGTTATCAGCAAGAAATATAGCAATTTCTTTTTTGAGTTCAAACACTCTTAGAAGTACTTTAAGTATTTTGCTGATTTGTTTTTGACACTTACTCAGCATTTAAAAATAATAATTTTGAAACAGCTTTCCGGCCCTCCCCTGGAACGGTAAGGCGCCCACGCAGGGGGCGCGCCCCACAGGTTGGAAATCACTGGCGTACACGTTAACGAAGCCCGTCCGTAGTATACAGTAAAGTAATACACCGCTGTTTCGCGCAGTATTCAACCGGCTTCCGAAGCCGATGCAAGGAAACAGACTTGCGCTCGCGGTGATAAGAGAAATTTTGAAAACAACGAACAAACTAGGAACAATGATAAGAAAATTATTTTTTTCCTAAACCACGCGGTGATTGATAGTTAGCACTTAGCGCCGTACAAATTATTTATATGAAATGACAATTTGTAAAATATAATGTTTATAACGCTTTCGTATGTTTTATATAATAGTTCTAAACTAGATTGTAAGTTTAACCAAAATTCCACCAACTTGGTATGCGCTGATAACGATTACCGTCCCAAGTTTTGGGTTATGAAGGGTTAAAGACCGTGAACTAGCGATTGCACGCCGAGTGTTGTGTTTGTATGACATATGTATCCAACTAAGATTTGTGATGTTCCTACCCAATGTTTCTATTACTACTATTTTTCTTAACTGAATCGTTTATGTGTCGTTTATGTGTCGTGCAGTGTCTGTGCTACGAGGCGTAGTGGTAACATCGCGTCGTTCTATGGTTGTGCGATTGTATAATTCAACCTCGTGACGATATCGATCGCCGGCGAATCGATTCAGACGATGTGCGAGTCACGGGAAAGGGCAGTGACCAAGGGTCCCATCCGGGTCGGTTTCTACGACATCGAAAGGACCATCGGCAAAGGGAATTTCGCCGTCGTCAAACTGGCTAGACATCGTATCACCAAAACAGAGGTTCGATTTGTGTTTATTTACTCATTTGTCTGTTCTAATGAATCTTACAGGAAGTACTGATATACATCTTACTTATATTAAAAAGAATTATGTGCATCAAGTATATAATTTATTCTAGTCTTGTTGCACCTGAGATTATTTTCATTTATTTGCATCATTGTATTTTTTGTAATAAAGAAACTTTGTATTTATTATGGATTTCTAGCTGTTAAAGTAGAGAACAAACTAGTTGTAAGTAGTATTTTGCCTTACGGCAAGTTGCATGAACTTCTAGATACGTACACATAATAAAGTTAATCAATAAGAATTGAGATTCAGCTATTTAGATGAAATATTCAACTGTTTAATTGATGTCTTTCAAACATCTTATAATATATGTAATTGTATAAATTAAAATAATTTGTTAAACAAATTTCTTTTCATCTATTTCGTGTTCTTAAAATGTATATTATCGAAATGTCAACTGCGATCACTAGTAAATTATTCAACTGTTTATCTCCAAAATCATCGCAATTTCCAATTGATGTCTTTGAAACATACTTGTAATAATTGTAATTATATAAATTAAATTAATTTGTTCAACAAATTTCATTTCAAGTATTTCGTGTTTTTAAAATGTATTTATCCAAATTGCGGATGTCAACTGCAATCAGTAGCTACCTACTAAACACGAAACGTAGATAGGGTGGGCATAGATTCTTACTAGAACCGGCGAAATTCTTATCTTTGATGAATTTTTTGTAATTCTACTGCTTACCGTAGGCCTATATTGTTTAAGTATGCAATTTCCGACTACGAAATATATCGTTATACACAGTTTCATCAAAATCGTCAAACAAATTTCAATGTCTATTTACGAAGAAATAGTAGATCTTTACCAAATACTATTCAACGTGATTCCCAACCAATATATCTCGAACAATTTATGAATTTTCAAAATTGTGGGCTAAAACGTAGACATAAAATTTTCCACTTTCTTGCCAAAATAAAAAAACAGCTTGGCTGATCGTAGCACAAAACTGACCACAAGCCAGCTCTTATCGAATTACATCGAATGGCTATTAATTTTTTTAAATCAGTCCAGCCGTTTTTTAAGAAAACGTTGACGAAAGTCCATACTGTTTCCAAATTTGGTCCCATTCGATTCAAAATGACTTAAAACAAATTTAGAAAATCGGATTATTTCGCGAAAACATTCAAACAATTTTTTCTTCGATAATTTCACTTTTAAATATATTATTTTTTATTTTAACATATTCTTGTTATCACATCATTAAGTATTAATAACACCTCTCTATATTTGAATTGTGATAATCTTAACATCTTCAAGATGAGATATGATAAAATAAAATTATATAAGTGCAGAAATTGACTAGTTTCTTATCATAATTATTTCACAATTACATTGCAAATATTTATGATAAAAAACGAGCCTTCTTTTTACTTTTATAATTTATTTCTGATATGAGTATGTATAATAAAATAATAATGGAACAAAATTGATTATTTTAGCTTAAGCTTCATCATCTCTTTGTAAATATATGAGGAATATTTTGTGATTTTAAATGAAAAAATAGTAAAGGAATAAAATAAAAGTAAATGTTATATAGTAATCGAATAAGAATGACAGACCCTTCAAATATGAGGAACCAAAATTTCTAACCCACCAAACTTGTGTTTTTCAATAATATTTTTCATTGTAGACGATATCAAAACACTTCTCTATAAGTTATTTTCAAATCGAACTAAACATTTCTCAGATACTACATGAAAAATAGAGACTACATACATAAATTAATAAGTAAAAATATTTATTATTCTTCAACATTTTTTCCTAGGCTTAGAATTACTAAATTGTGATAGGTCAGTATTTATTAAAATCGCTTATGTCAACTGTTTGTTTGCATTTGTAAAACTAATTAACAAACAACGCTCGATCAATGTTATTTGTACGACGTTTGTTCGTGGTTATTATTTGATTTAAAGAAATATTAAACAAAAGTAAGAATACAATGGATTAAAGCTATGTGTATGCAATTACCTCTATATAAATTATATTTATTTTTAAATCTACACAATTGACGTCCTTGGGTCACAGAAACATGAATTATGAGGAAAGAATATCAGAATTTGTTGAATAAGATTAAATTTTTTTTATTGCCTTAAAAATTAGAATCTGTCTATTACAATTTAGGGTGTCCATTAATCACGTGAAGTTTTTAGGGGAAGGGGGGGTGGGTTGGTTTGACAAAAAATTACAAAATATTACATGGTGGAGGGAGGGGTATAGTAAGATATCAAGTGTATTTATTTTTTACCTGATTTTTTTTTAAAAAAAATTCCAAACATTTTCAAAAACAATCAAAAATTTTACAATTTCTTGTAACTAAAAATACACGTGATGTTTGGTGGGGGGAGGTGAGGTAATTTTGAATATCACCACGTATCACTGAGGGGGTGGGGGGATCCAAAAATCCTTAAAAAAATCCATCTCGTGATTAATGGATGCCCCCTTATCAAATATATGCAATATTTGAAAAATGATATAAATAAAATAGTTTACTATTTAGGGCACAATCGTACCCAGTCTCTCCTACTAGTTCTTACTTTGGATACATCGTCATGAGTTCAATTCTACATATGAATTATATTAGATAATAAATAAATATCTCTAAATCTATTGACTATAATATGATCAAGTGTTGGTAAATATACATTTCCATTGCAATCATATATCATGGTTTCACTTTATCTTTTTTGTCGACCTTTCAGTTAATCGGATTTACCTAGATGAACCTACATTTTGGTTATTTTCGCCAAGTCAGTGGGTTTCGTGACATTTACTTCACATAAACCTGTCGTTTGCACGATAATAAATGTCAATGGATAAGTGTACCTTCTTGCCAATGCTAATTCCCAAAAATCATTTCTTGTGATATAGAGAAAGCTTTCAGACTGTCTGGTAAAGTAAGTAATGAAGTAAAGAATTAGTGAACAAGTTTCTTGAGAGTTTCTTGTTATCGAACCCGAATCAAATTTTGTACGATATGTTGGTCACGTAAGACGTAATTAATGGACAAAGAAAATTAACTAACTAGCCAACTGGCAGTAATCTAAGTTCAATTAACAATTTGTTAGTTAAATAAAATATTAAAATATTTGATAAATTTAATGCAAAAGTTATACTTATGTCGGCAAGATGGCATGCGAGTGGTAAGAGTCTTTATAATAGTTCAATTTTTTTTGATCAGCAATCATTTTGTTAGTTTACAGTTAGCTGGGAGAAAAGTGAAATGAATGGTAAATCGAACATTCTTTTATAGTTTATTTTTTATATCATTTCAAATTTTTTTGTTTATTTTCGAAAATAGTATTTTGGAATCAGATGTACGCACTCCCCTTACAAGAGCCAGGCGCTCCCCCTGAAGGAGCGCGCCCCACAGGTTGGAAACCGCGGGGTTAAATATAAAATAGTTTTATTTACTTTATTATCATTTTTTGCAATTTATTAAATAACACGTTTGTAACAAACTAACATGCTAGTTTTTACTGCGACAATTAATCCCACTTTTTATATATTAAACAAGTCTCACAAGTACACTTCCCATTAGCCAGCAAAACTTTTTACGATCTACACGTACATCATTTGCAAACAACAGGTGTTACAAAAAATTCAGCTGTTTGTTAAAAAGTTCTACCTGTTTTCGACCAAAAAATATTTATTTATATTTTTAACATTTTAATGCAATTCTGTGTAACTTGACATTATAACAGGTAATTGCATCATGCGTCATTTCTGAGGATGGGAATTTTTTAAAGTAATGTTTTTGTTAACAAGAAAAATATCTTGTTCAACAATACAATTGCATGAGAGAATTCGTTTGAATGTGATGTCATTAAATGCTTAGTGTGGACTCGTTTGTATTGTGTACATTTTTTTAATTGCTTCAGTTGTTCACATCGATTTCAAGAAAAAATAGAAGGCAATTTTAAAATAACACACCACAGAGAGGTCAAATGATTTACAGCATCTGCTATTTTAATTATTTACGGAATAAATTATGAATGAATGAAAACGACCTTATGCAATAGTAAAATGCTGTAAAAATAGAAAGAACATGTGTATTCTAGTCTACAACGATTGGTATATAAAATTTTATATTTAAGTATTAAATCAAATCATATTGTGAATTAAGAAACTAATATAGATAAACATAAATGTAAGATTTCGTCTTTGAAATCCGATAAATGCAAATTTTATTGGTCCTCTATTACTTTTCTGTCTGCCTAAATGTCTGTCTCTATGTCTGCAGTGTATTACTGAACTTGTGAGAGTAAAACTTTTGTACGGTATCGAGATTTTCCAAAGTAATCGTAATAAAAATATTCATATAATAAATATATTTATATAATAATATGTAGTCAAAAAGGACGCACCTGCACAGTTCTGTATATTAAATTTGACCCGCGGGCTAGTACCTAGGACAATATTATGCAGGTCGGTTTACATATCCAATCGAGACAAAAAATATTTTAGTATCGATCAAGATTTCATTATCCTACCAAGAATAAGCCCCTAGTTCTTCTAATCACTACTTCTCCCCATCATTACGATTCGAATGTTTTTTGAATCATTCAAATCGGTTGATCCTTTCTCTTAAGAACTGACATTTTTAGCACTTTTTGCTCCATACGTCCGAAGCCGCTAGACCTGCCTTTGCCAAAAACTGATCAGCACATCTATTTATCAATAGAAATCGATTGCTTTTTGAATTTTTCAAAGCGGCTCATCCATACGCCCGAATTCGTCCATACGACAAAAAATTGTCTTAACACATACACACACAGATATACATTTTTTCTGAGGTATACCAGAATGTTCAGAAACCTCTGAAACAAAAAAATATGCGAACATTTTCATTGCCGATTTTTGGCCCATTATTATAACTTACCCTTCGGGAAGTTAATTAATTAACCTTTATATAAATCTGAGTGTTCCATGGCATAAGGGTTAAGCGCACTGCCTTAGATCACTGTGATAGAGTCGTGAGTTCAACCCCACTTTGGATAACCTGATATCGTGTAGTAGCAATATCCATTTTCACTTGGATCAAAAATATATTCCCAATTTAAATTGCCGAATTCGGGCACTGCGATGTGAAATGGCAATGGGGAATCTCTCACACTACTCATCCCTGAATCGAGCTGGAGTTTAACTCGGCCCACGGAACTTAGGCCAGTACTGCTTATTATTACATAAACATATTACAAATATAAAAAACCATTATTCTGCAGAAATTATTTGAAACAACAGGAATATGAATATGTAAATCAATTACCATATTTTCTATTATTCCTAAATTAGATTATATGACTGATTTTGTGCTCGATCACATATTGACATTTTTACACGTCATAAACAGGTTTTTATTATTCTGAATACAAACTAATGTAATCAATAAACTCTATTTATGTATTATCAGTTTATTAATAATATATTCATTCATGATAATTTAATTACTCATCATAAACCATAAGCTATAGAAAAGTGGATCTAATGCAATACTAATGATACTGTAATAGAACATCTATTAAATTTTATTAGGCCTATGATATACTTATAATTCTCAATTTTTGCCAATTTGTAATTTAACCCTTTCCACTTGCTAATTCCAAGATTTATTTAAATTTTGCCGCCAGAGCAAAGGCATCCGAGTGGAAAGGGTTAAAAGATGAAGTATACAAAGCAAATGCCACACAAGTTGGTTCATGAATTCGAAGAAAATTATTTATACTGTTCATGTTGGCTTCAATTATAGACAGTTGGTTAAAAATATTTTTTTGGCAATTTATGAGATGCTTAGTGGTAAAAATCAATGATTTTGCAATATTATGATTTTTCTTTTCAAATTGAGTTGAGTTTTCTTCTGCTGGTCATGGTCGTAACAGAAACAAACTTCAATTATAAAATATTTCTATTTTATTGTTATTGTTGATGCAAGAATTGTGTTTGTATAGTTAAATAAAAGCCACATATAAAATGATTTGATTTCCATACAAGTGTGTGTTAGTGCATTATTGTTTTGCTAACTAGTTTTTTTCTGCGCTCAGATTTAATGAGCACCTGTGGAGTTATTTTAATTAAGTTGGAAATTTGCACTACATTATGGTAAATGATTATTTAACTTGTTATAAAATAACTAGGAATTGTTCAAATAGAATTAAATTGACTTGTGTGTATATTCACAATTTTTTTATTTTTGTTAAAGTGACTAGACTGAGAAACTTGAAAAAATCATTTTTCACTGATTGAAGAGAAATAATAAAACTCAAAAGAACTAAAGCATAGTCTAGTAGTCAATTACTAGACGTAATTGTGGATTTTTTGGAATAATGTTTACAAGACAGGTAATTTTTATCATGTTTAACTTTAGAAAATAAAAATAATATAGAAATTTCTAATAAAGACAAGAACGCGCAGTTTTATAAATATCTTATAATAATTTACAAAGCTAATAAAAAGTTAAAAGATATTGCTTTTTTAATATTTTGCCCAGTAACTTCTGCTTTCGTCAATTTGAACATCATGAAAAACTCTATTAAATTATAATTTTATATATAAAAAAAATTGTCTTTATAAGCAGATAAGAGTTTTTCTTCAACACATAAGAAACATCTGCTTTATCTGATCCATTTTTTCAATGGTTAAATTTCTAATGTTTTTTTTATTACTATTTTAATGTGAAACATTTATCATAATATTGAGCTTTTAGAAAAAATGCGTAGGAATATAATGCTCACATAAAGAGTCTTTGATTTAACCCAATTCATACAAATCAATGTATGAAGTTTCATGCAAACATGCTTTTAAATAAATTTACTCCGGTTACTGAATATATATAGCACGATTTTGACAAATATTTGACATGTTAAATGCCAAATGTCAAGAAATATTTATTTTCAATAATACCATACATTTCTATATATAGGATACCGTATTATTTTATGCCTTCTATATGACATACTTATATATTACCATAAATGAAGAAAATATAAAATCATGTGCTCTACTTTTTTGGAATAATATAGCCAACGAATGTAAAAATTAATAAACTGTGTTATAAGCACATAAAAAGTCGACCTGAAAGATTATCACGACGATAAAATGATTTACAAAAAGGTACGCCCGGAAAAGCCAAAGTTTTAATTCCCCGCGGTTTTGTACAAGTGGATTATTATTTTAGCTTTTACGCCTACAATAAATATATGCCTCCTAGATTTAATATATTTCTATTTTTATGACGGATTTTTTATCTACTATAATCATTTTCATCAGTTGTAAAGGTAAAATAAATATTCATTTTATTTTATTATTATGAAAGAATATGGAAAAATATGATGGGGCAAAGAAGAATGAAAATAAGCCTAGTACGAATACAGCATAATATGAATTCTTTACCAAGAATGGAACAATTAAAGTGAATGCAAGAAATATAACTGAGAACAAGCGAAAAATATTCAGATTTAAATAAGGCATGAAGGAAACTGAATTTGACACACTGCAAGAGAAAATTCTGATTGCATCATGCAAACGAGTGAGAAATAATAGTAAAGGTAACAGACTGAAGAAAAATATGAAAATTCGGAAAACAAAGGTAAATGGTGTGGCATATTTAGTTTCAAATTTCAGTTAAATGATTTTTATCGTGAATATTAAAAAAAATAGCTGAGCAGTCTCTTTTAATTCTAAAATATCATGCAGGCAAAAAAGGGTGACCTAATACAAGACTAATATTATACAAATATAAACATAAAAACGTCAACCGAAATGATACCTTTAGCCGTAGAATGATTTATATAGAGGTACGGCAGCATTACTCAAGATTTTAAATTTATGACGGTCTCGTGCAAGTGGCTGCCTTTCGGGTTTACATCAATTGATCCTAAAAAAGTTTACTCGTTTCTTGAAAGATGGAAAGCTGATGGAAAATGAAAAATTACACATTGATAAATGAAGTATGGTCTGTAGCCTTCAATATAGTAAATAATAAACATAATAGATGTAAAAATCTTGTGAGGGGATGCGTCCATTAATGGTGATCGATTTTTAAGGATTTTTGGCCACCCCTACCCACGAAAAAATTGTAATATATATGAAAAGTTTAGGATTTTTTTTATAAATTTAGGTAAAAAATAAATGCATGTGATATTTTATCAGACGCTCCTCCCTTTACGAAATCTAGTGATTTTTTGACAACCTCCCCCTCTTTTAAGCCTCACGTGATTAATGGATGAACCCTTAATTTAATTAAAGGAGAATTAATTATTAAATAGTACAGTTTAATATTTGAATGACACAAGTAATAAAATAAATTGAATATCTACATATATATAAAAATAAGTCGGGTTTTCTTTCCTGACGATATAACTCCAGAACGCACAAACCGATTTCGACAATTTTGCATTCGTTGGAAAGGTCTCGGGCTCCGCAAGGTTTATAGCTAAGAACATTATTTGTGCATGACATCGTGACTTAATGCAAATTGCTGGAACTTCACACACCGTAATTAAAAATTCGAGTAATGACATTAGTGAGAATTATCAGAATTATGCTTGGTAGAGTCAACGAGCAATTCTTGCCGCAAAGAATAATTATGTACACGCACTGAATTTCACCATTCAATCAAAAATTGCTGGCGATTTGATGGCATACCAATGATTCCGACTGGTCTTCCGTTTGACTTCAAACGATTGCAATTTCCAGTTCGCCTTGCGTTCGCAGTAACAAGTCGCAAGGCCAATCCTTTAGTGTTTGCGGGATAAATTTCAAATAGATTATTTAGAAAATCTATGTTTTTCACATGGGCAGTTATACGTTGCCTGTTCACGAGTTGGAAAACCATCCGCTTTGTTTGTGTTAACGTCAGACCAAAAAACAAAAAATGTGGTTTACCAAAGAGCACTTCAATGTAACGGATAATTTGCGGATTCACTTTCATTTACTTAGAGAAGTTCAACTAAAAAACACTTCATTTTTGTAATCGAAATAAATTCATTACTGTTGTGTAGTAAAATCAATTTCTTTCTTTTCAAATATAAAACAAACAAAAAATTTCTTCATCTTCCTCACAAAACCATCTGGTGGCGAAACGGAGTTCGTCGGGTTTGCTAGTATATCTATAAAATAAACTTAAATGAAATGCTGGACACCGTTGTTTTGAACTAGGTTCCAGCATTTTAGAAAATTGTTTTATTGCGGCTTTGAGCTTCAAAATACGCAAATCTATCAAAATCTATCATCATACAAATATATTATTCTCTACTAGAAGAGATATAAACGCATAAATACGATAATCCGTTAAGCGGATTTAACAGATCTCACAGTATAAGCACAAAAGTACTCCCCAAAACATTTTAATTTTCGCTTAGCACCCGTACGAGTGGTTACTTTGTGGACCGTAAAACACCTTAAATTTGGTTTTTTCTACGGTTGAGAAAATGTTCCCGCGATACTGTAATACTGTTTTAAACAGGCAATTATCCCGATCCGTCCTTGCGGGACAGGCACGGCGCCCGGGTTCACGGCTGCCGCGATCGTCCTCTCGCGTGTAGTTCAGGGTTTAGGACGCAACGCGGCGCGACCGGCCTCGGTTATTGACGTAGACCGTAGACTCGCCAAGTCGGTTCTATAACGTAGCCAAACGTAGCGCGGTAGTAAAGTACTTTGTAAAATAGGAAGTTATTTGGGGATATCCATGCTTGAAATTTATTGATGATATATATTTAAAATGCAGCACCGAATTGAATGGTGGATTTATTTTTTGTTTTTAATTATATTATTACAAATAAAATTTATAAACTAATGGGGTGTATGGCATCGTGCCTTAAGGCAAATTGCTGGAACTTCCCGTACCGTAACGAAATGTTCGAATACTGAATGTTTTCAAATGGATTATTATTAATATTGTAACATTGCCTAATATTTATAAGAATTATATAAACTGAATTGCAAAGTTGAAATTATTTGTTTAAAGTATATTAGAACTATAGTCAGAAATAAAAATAAAATCTGAATTATTTTCGTTATACAAAAACATTTTTTTTTTGAAAAAAAAAAGTTGAAACAATTTTTTTTTCCCAAATCAATATTGTTAAGACAAGCAGAAAGTTCTTTGAATCATTTAAATCGGACTCTTGGTTCTCTCAAAAACTGCCATTTTTTACACATTTAGCTCCGTATCTTCGAAATGGCTGGGCCTGCCTTTGCCAAAAACTAATAAACACTTCTCCCAATCATTACTAATTGAATGTTTTTTAGATCATTCAAATCGGATGCTCCGTTCTCTCAAAAACTCGATTTCTATCTTTTGCACTCTTTGCTCTTTATCTCCGTAACTGCTGGACCTCTGCCTTTGCCAAAAACTAATCAGCATATCTCTCTATCAATAGAAATCGAATGTTTTTTGAACAATTCAAATTGGTTAATCCGTGCGCCCGAAAACGTGACTGGCAATTTGTATCCATACATACATACACACACACATCCATTTTTTCTGAGGTACGCCAAAATGTTCAGAAACCTTCAAAACGTCGAGAA
>NW_020539725.1:44933369-45311873 GCF_003426905.1 Ctenocephalides felis | reverse complement strand
AATTAATATCACAAATCTAATCATAAAACCTGGAACTAAACAAGAAAGAGTGTTGCAGAAAAAAATTCTGATAAAGATCACACTATCATCATGTAAGTAATTGCGAGAAAATGAAGACATAAAAACTATCTGCATGCCCATTAGATTTGACGATAGAATCATATAATACGAACAAGACTAATGTGGTACCTATGATCATTAACCTTTCTCGGATTGAATGACAGTCGACCCATTTTTTTTTTAACGAGATGATTTTTGCGATTGTTTCCGACTTGCGGAAATGATACTATCGCCTGTATATCACAGTGATGTACTGGGAGAAGAAAATTTAAAGAGATATTCACGTTTATTTTAAAATAAGACGAATTAGACGCTTTTCAGGGTTGTATAAGAATCATACGCAGAAATATGTTTGTTACAGTGTCTAAATTGTAGATGTTAAACTAGTGACCTCCAACCTTTTCGCGCCTCCCTTGTTTCTAAAAAAAATGTTGGGCCCCCCTTAATTTATCTAAAAAACTAATTTCATAAATACTCAGCTGAGGGTTAATATATAATATGATATAAAAATATACTTAAAAAATAAGTATTTGTTCATTCACTTTTTATATCATTTCAACATTTTTAGTTTCTTTTCAAAATTAGTTTGGAAACCCTTGCAACACCATTCCCCCCTGAGAGAGCGTGCCCCAAAGGTTGGAAGCCACTATATTAAATGATAGATAATTATAATAAATATATGATAGATAAACTAGTGGGGTGTATGGCATCGTGCCTGAAGGCAAATTGCTGGAACTTCCCGCACCGTAACAAAATGTTGGAGGAATATTAAATGTTTTCAAATAGATTATGATCAATATTGTACCATTGTCAAATTTTGGTCAAATCAATTATTTTGCTAAAACAAGCAGAAAGTTCTTTGAATCATTTAAATCGGACGCTTAGTTCTCTCAAAAACTGCCATTTTTTACACATTAGCTCCGTATCTTCGAAATGGCTGGGCCTGCCTTTGCAAAAACTAATAAACACTTCTCCCAATCATTACTAATTGAATGTTTTTTAGATCATTCAAATCGGAAGCTCCCCGTTCCCTCAAAAACTCCATTTCTATTTTCTGCACTCTTTGCTCTTATCTCCGTAACGGCTGGACCTGCCTTTGCCAAAAACTAATCAGCTCATCTCCCTATCAATAGGAATCGAATGTTTTTTGAACCATTCAAATCGGTTGATCCGTGCGCCCGAAAACGTGACTGGAAATTTGTATCCATACATACACACACAAATCCATTTTTTCTGAGGTATGCCAAAATGTTCAGAAACCTTCAAAACGTCGAGAAATGTAAAAACTTTCAATTTCGATTTTCGGCCCATTACAATAACTTAACCTACGGGAAGTTAATATTTCCAAAAAATCAATGAAAAATCAATGTGATATGTAAAACTGGAGTCATTAATACTTGATTATTATGCAACGCTTTTTTATTAAAAAGAACAAAAATATTAATTGGAACAAATTAATTTAAAATACATATTATCACTATTGCTTTCTAAGGCATCGCCTTACGGTCTTTTGAATTTAATTTTATGTTTTAAACAGAAATGTTTAACAGAATCAGAAGTATATAAAATCCCAGAGCAATCAGCAATAGAATACATATAAAAGTAATTATGGCAATGGTTAATTTGAACTCCAAGCCACAAATTTTTACCGGTAACGACATTTTTCTAGACAGTTTTATTTATAAAAATGTATGTATATAAATTAGTCTGCTTCAAATATAACCCATTCCAAATAACAATTTTAATAAAAAAAAAGTTCAAACTTACTGGCAGTCGTTCATGATCTCCTCCTGTGTCCTAATTTGAACCGGCGCCAAATTCTCCACCGATTCCTCGTAATTACCAAAACATTTTGTTATTTTCTCATCAAACGTGTTAACAAGATCTTCCAAGGATCCCGAAAACGTTTCGTTAAAATTATCCGACGAGTCAGCATTTATTTTCTGGCTTTGTTTCATCTTATTAACTTCGTTATTATCCATCATCGAGTTGTTATCATTGGCATCTCCAAATAAATCATCATTATCATTAAGATCGTTGGAATCTTTTATGAATTCACTCTCTTTATTCATGAACAACTCCTCTGATTTTTGTTGTTGTTTCAGTATTTTTAAATTATTCAAATTTAAGGTGTCATTTATGGCTGCAGCTTTTAAGTTCCCACCTGTTTGATAATCAATCCAATCATCCGCTTCCTCAAATTTTGCCAAGGGCGCTTCGAATTTCAATTCGGCCATCTTGCTGGCCATATCGTGCATGTTTGTGTTTTAGATAATCCACCCCTGTCTTCGCAAACTAAATCCTCAAACCCTCTGCAGGTACAAACTGATGCTGTCAAAAGAAAAAAATTAACCTTGCACCATGGAATGCACTAAGAACAGCACACACTAACGAAAAATAAACACAAACTTATATAGAACGACTTTTCGGTTAGACACGGAATGCGGCGCGGAGATGCTCGCAATGCGGCGTCCTGCGAGAGACTGAAACGGCGAGAGACCGGGAAGTCGAATTGGCAAACGTGCTAGAAAAAGACAGCAAGTGCATTGCGCAAATCGGATGCGCTTGCGTTTAGCCCTACGTGCCAGAAAGGGTGAATCGTAAAAATCACGATTGGCAAAGCTGAGGTAACGTACGAAACAAAGTTTGGATTTTTGAAACATTAGAAAAACTATTACAAATACTAATAATGCCATGTCAATGTAATAAATACTAGCTGTAAGTGGAATTCTGTCTTGAGGCAATCATGGCATCGTGCCTTAAGGCAAATTGCTGGAACTTTCCGTACTGTAACGAAATGTTCGAGGAATACTAGATGTTTTCAAATAGATTATTATAAATATTGTAACATTGTCTAATATTTATAAGAATTATATAAACTGAATTGCAAAGTTGAAATTATTTGTTTAAAGTATATTAGAACTATAGTCAGAATTAAAAATAAAATCTGATTTATTTTCGATATACAAAAAATTTAAAAAAAAAATGAGACAATTTTTTTTTCTAAAATCAATTATTTTGTTAAAACAAGCAGAAAGTTCTTTGAATCAATTGAATCGGACGCTTAGTTCTCTCAAAAACTGCCATTTTTTGTACATTCAGCTCCGTATCTTCGAAATGGCTGGGCCTGCCTTTGCGAAAAACTAATAACCACTTTTCCCAATCATTACTAATTGAATGTTTTTTAAACCATTCAAATCGGATACTCCGTTCTCTCAAAAAGTCGATTTCTATTTTCTGAACTCTGCTTCGTATCTCCGAAACGGCTGGACCTGCCTTTGCCAAAAACTAATCAGTTCTTTTCCCTATCGATAGGAATCGAATGTTTTTTGAACCATTCAAATCGGTTGATCTGTGCGCCCGAAAACGTGACTGGAAATTTGTATCCATACATACATACACACACACACACATCCATTTTTTCTGAGGTATGCCAAAATGTTCAGAAACCTTCAAAACGTCGAGAAATGTAAAAATTTTCAATTCCGATTTTCGGCCCATTACAATAACTTAGCCTACGGGAAGTTAAAATATAATAAAATCAAAAATTGTTTTGTAAAAAATATTCCGATAAATATTCTTGTAGAAATTATTTGAATAATAATTATTTCAATATAAGTAAATGTATAAATCCTAACAATAAAGGATCTACCACTATAAAAACTAGTGGTTATTTTCATCAATACAAATAAAATGTTTTTTTTTTTAATATTATAGATCAGACGCTCCATTCTTTCAAAACCTGAATTACCAATTATAGCACTTTTTGCCCCGTATCTTGAAAACGGCACCCGTATCTTGAAAACCAATCAGCACGTCTCCCCATCAATCCTAATCGAAAGTTGTTTTCAATTTTCCAAAATTGCAAACCGCATTAACAACATACATACATACACACAGACATACAAACATATCTATACATAATATTTTCTAAGGTATGCCAGAATGTTCAGAAACCTTTAAAACGTAAAAAAAATCATTTTCAACTTTTTGCGATTATGAGATCAAACAATAATAAAATTCGAATTGGATAATTTTACAATTATTATAGAGTATTTGGATTCTCCAAAAATACATTACCAATCGAATTTGAATAAATTTCAAAAACTTTAAATGTGTTATCAAAATAAATATTTATTATCAAACGGATTTCAGAAGATAATTAATGCAAGCATGCATTCAAACATACAAAGTAATGTGCATAGAATTGTGTTTAGTTCTTGGCAAAGGCAGGTCCAGCCGTTTTGGAGATACCGAGCTCAATGGCAGTTTTTGAGAGAACTAAGCATCCGATTTGAATGATTCAAAAAACTCTCTGCTTTGGAAAAATATTGCAAATTTTTTTTTTCAAAGAAATTCAAGATTAAATTTCAAGATTTTAATTTTAATTCTTGCTAAAGTTCTAAAGCTCACGTATATACTATAATGTGCACTAACCTAAAAAAATTATTTATAGAGAAGAAATTTTTACAAATACCGTATTTATTATATTTATATATAACCATTTATTATTTTATGTATGGAGTTTTTTTTATTACATAGTAATAATAATAATAATTAAAAAATATATTTTTTGTTTTTAATACACATATTTCAAGCATTTGAAACTATTAAAAAATATAACAAAAATCCGATAGACAATTTCTTTAAGGTTATGTCCTAACGAAATCAGGATCAACGTTTCGAGTCAGGATTAGATCAGGTTCTGAAACAAAAATTCTGAAGTCAAAGATAATGATATTAGGTTGTTAAATATCTCCCTTCCGCCTTTTTGTATGTAACCAAGAGCAAAAAAGCGGAAGGGAGATATTTGACAACCTAATATTATTAGTGATATGTTTTCATATGTAGGAATTGTAAGATCATGAACCCGAAACATATTTGTAATGGTTGTTTCAGTAAACTAATTGAATCTTATAGCTTCTGGATGAAATGTAGACAATCAATTGAGCAATTAGATAGTTTAACTGAAAGTACAGATTTATTAGGCGACGATGTAAATTATGTAAATTATTTAAATTATAATGTTAATGAAATCGAGTTTTCTACCATAAATGAAAAAGAATCTTATTTAAAGATTGATTTGGTTCAAGATAATGATGATGAAACAGCAAAACAAACCTCAAATACTGATGACCGAGGATACTGATGATTATATAAAGATTGTAAGTTTAGTTTAAATCGTCAACGATCATACCATGTTGAATACACCGGTTCTCGTCCGATCACCGAAGTTAAGCAACATCGGGCGTGGGTAGTACTTAGATGGAAGACCGCTTGGGAACACCACGTATCGTTGACTTTTTTTTTAAAGAATCACATAAAATACATTTTTGATTTATTTATTATATAATCAACCCACTAAAATCACTACTTTAAGGGTCTTAAATAGGGATCGCTCTATCTAAATATGCATTTCAGAATACTTTTCGTCACTGTTATATTGTCCAAACTTGTCTCACTATACTAACTTTTCTCATTTTTGTTTCTTAGCTTCTCGTTTACCTTTGATTGAGTATTTGCATTATTGGAACTCGATTGAAAATCAAATCAAATCCAATCAACTAGATTATATCTTTCCAAGTAGCAGCAACTTTTCATTTCTCTTTTTTACAAACTCGAGTTTGTAAAGGAAAAGATCTTTCCCGTTTGTGATTTTCACGTTTCCTTTTTCTTACGCAACATCAAAATTCAAATTTACAATCGTATTCAATAAATTTATTCCGACTGTGGTAAGTAAGGAATTTTTTTTTTTTGAACTATGCAACAAAGTTGAGATAAAAGCATTATTATTTTATATAATATTTAGAACAACCCACAACGCAGAAAGTTTTCTAATTATCGCACCATACAAGTATTATACAATGCAACATTATTATTTAATTTACTTCGTGTAGTGAGATTTAGGAAAATGATTATTAAGATAATTGAGCTTTAATTATTTTTATAGAATGCATCACGCGATTACTTGTCATATTTTTCGCATAAGTCGTTATTCAAGCATTTAATTTTATATAAGTTGGAAGAAAGTTCATATGTAAGACATAGATAATTGGACGCAATTAATTAAATATTACATACATAGTATTAATAATAACTATATATAATAATACGTGCATATCGATATATACTTTTTGCTCCATATTTAATTGAATAAACTATGTATCTACGTATTTAACAATAATGCCATGTGAGGATCATCTTTATCTTAAAGTTATCAACCAGCTTGAGCTTCTATATATAACTATATTAGATTGTTTTATTTCTAAGATAAGTAACATATTTTATAAATGAATATGAATTATATAACTAATTTTAGAATAGTAATTAAAAGTAACAGACACAAGAAAATAGAAAAAGCTGATAGCTACTTCTTTGTATCAAAGAAGTTGTTAGCATATGAATATGATAAATTGATTTATGGAATAATAACAATATGTTATAATTATTTATTTAAACCAATAATTCCCAAAGTGGATCCATGACAATTTTCAAGGGGTTCACGTTAGCAAAACAAAAATTTTGGGAGCCAAGAAATGGAAATGGATAGGTGGCAGATTACAACACACCAAGTTAATAGATATTCATTTATACTATTCTAACCTAAATAAAGTCATATACAACATTTATAAATAAACCAAGAAAGTAAAAAAATATTGTATATTTCTATATATCAATATCGGGTAAATAAGGTGTCCACAACACAAAATATATTGGGAATCTGGGATTTAAACTATTGTCGATTTGGACGTTTTCAAAGTATGCATTAATTAACTTCCCGTAGGGTAAGTTCATAGATAATGAAAAGGGTAAGTTATTGTAATCGTCCAAAACCCGAAATTAATTTTTTTTTGCATTTCTCTACGTTTTGAAGGTTTCTGAACAATTTGGCATACCTGAAAAAATGGATGTGTGTGTGTGTGTGAGTGTGTGTGTGTGTATGTATGTATGTATGTATGGACACAATGTTTCATCCACGTTTTCGGGCGCACGCATCAACCGATTTGAATGGTTCAAAAAACATTCGATTCTTATTGAAAGGGAGATGTGCTGATTGGCAAAGACATTTCCAGCCGTTTCGGAGTTACGGAGCGAAGAGTGCAAGAAAATGAAATCGAGTTTCTGAGTTAACGGAGCATCCGATTTGAATGATCCAAAAACATTCACTTCGTAATGACGAGAAGAAGTGGTGATTAGTTTTTGACAAAGGCAGGTCTAGCCGCTTTCAGAGATACCGAGCTAAATGTCCAAAAAATGGCAGTTTTTGAGAGAACTAAGCATCCGATTTGAATGATTCAAAAAACTTCTTGCTTGTGTTGACAAAGCGATTGCTTTTGAGAAAAAAAAAATTTTTTTTTATTTCAAATTTTTTTTAGCACGATGCCATACACCACTAGTTTATTCTATTTTTTTAAACTCCCTGAAAGTTTTTTTTCGACAAGAAATTGCTAATTTTATGTTTTCTCGACGTTTCAAGACATTCTGAATTGTTTAAGACAAAAATTCTGAACCAATATTAAGAATCCAAAAACTGTTCAAAAGATCATAGGTGCAAATCGTACTAGGGCCTTTTTCGTAATTAAATGATAAAAAAATGTTAACATGACTAATGAAAGAGTTCATTATGTAAACGAACATCTTTAACCAGTGGCGTCGGAACCAAATTTTTGATGGGTGGGCTCGTTTTTTTTTTTTTGAATTTTTGAAATTGATGGGTGGGCTGAGCCCCTCCATCAAAATTCATGGGTGGGCTCAAGCCCACACAGCCCACACGGTTCCGACGCCACTGTCTTTAACCATTAAGGTTTCATAAGCGCGCACTATAATTAATATAATTTAATTCACCGTTTTATTGAAATTCGAATAACAATATAAAATATATTAAAATATATTAATATATAAATAATTTTAATAGCATATATAAGTTAATAGTGAAGGCAAAAATTTTGTTTTCGAACTAAACAGTTAAAATTTAAGTCACTTACGTCAAGTTAAAAAATGTTGTGTCAAACTACTCACTTGTCATAGCCAGTCCTAGTTTTGACATTTAAACAGCCAATAACATCTTTTCACATTGCATTTCATTATATAACATTAAGTTTATAAATTGATACACGTATTTAAAAAAAAAACACTTATTTTAACACACAATCTTGAATTTGATGAGATTTTTCAACTAAGTTCCAACGGGAATAAAATTGTTTGAATACATTGGCGCCATCTTGCCAACAGTAGTACCACTATATTTTTGTAGTTTTAATGTTGGCATTAACGAAAATGCTGAAGCTAGCTGAAGCGATTGTCATCAAGACAAATCTTTAAAAATCTACAAGTCATTTAATCAAAGTTGATCATATTTAAGTAAAATGGAAGAAATCGGTATTTCATTACCCGATAAGGTGATTTATGATAATATGAATAATGAATTAAACGCAGAAAATAATTTAGTTTTTTGGTTTGTTTTAATATATAACCTGGACTTCTTTTAGGATGAGGTTACTGACTCAAAAATTGTAAAGGAAACAACGCAATCTTTGGAAGATTTAGACACAGAAGATTTATATACTAAATATAAAGTAAGCACTTAATTATAAAATATGCTAAAATAATTTTTATGTTAACATACTTATAAAACTTTAGAAACTCCAACGTATGCTTGAATTTCTCGAAGTTCAAGAAGAGTACATAAAAGATGAACAAAGAAACCTCAAAAAAGAATATCTCCATGCCCAAGAAGAAGTTAAGCGTATACAATCTGTTCCTTTAGTCATAGGCCAATTCTTAGAAGCAGTAGATCAAAACACAGGCATTGTTGGCAGTACAACAGGATCCAATTACTATGTACGCATTTTGTCTACGATTGATAGAGAACTTCTTAAACCATCTGCAAGTGTAGCTTTACACAAACACAGTAATGCATTAGTCGATGTGTTGCCGCCAGAGGCAGACAGTTCAATTTCTATGTTGCAAGCCGATGAGAAACCAGATGTACAATACAGTGATATTGGTGGAATGGATATGCAGAAACAAGAAATTCGTGAAGCTGTAGAACTGCCATTAACACACTTCGAATTGTACAAACAGATTGGTATAGAACCCCCAAGAGGAGTTTTGATGTACGGGCCACCAGGTTGTGGTAAAACTATGTTAGCCAAGGCAGTTGCACATCACACTACCGCAGCCTTTATCAGAGTAGTTGGTAAGCTATCAACTACTACTCTTTTGTGTGTTATTGTTTTTATTTTGATAAAAATGAAATGAAAATATTGATTATTTATTGGTGGCAGTATTTCAATTTGCCATTTATTTATTCATTATTAAATAATGTGCATTATTAATACTGCAATGTAGGCCAACCATAATATTCATACTATCAAAATATTCCCATATTTCTTATAGATTGCATAATTTGATTATTTTGAATAACTCAAGCATTTAATTTTAAATACATGAGTGTATTTTTTATATAACTAGAGATAATGTTTCGAATAATCAAAACAATATGACCTTGCTGTCAGTTTTTTCATCTGTTTATTTAAAAACATAAAATCATATTCATTCGTTTATCATTATGTATAGTTATGTTTGACTGCCAGTTTCAATTTTGAGGTATTATGAATTATGAAATGTTTAAAACACATTTAATATAGAAAGTTAATGTTATCAATCACCATTTATCAATGTTATTTAAAAAAAACGTGGGACTGATCTGGTTACTTGTGGCATTAAGCAATTTAATTTTTTCTCAGGATCTGAATTCGTGCAGAAGTACCTTGGTGAAGGTCCTCGCATGGTGAGAGATGTATTTCGTCTAGCTAAAGAGAACAGTCCAGCTATAATTTTTATTGATGAAATTGATGCAATTGCCACAAAACGTTTTGATGCGCAAACTGGTGCTGATAGAGAAGTTCAACGTATTCTTTTGGAGTTGCTGAATCAGATGGATGGTTTTGATCAGACTACTAACGTTAAAGTAATAATGGCTACAAACAGAGCTGATACATTGGATCCTGCTTTATTGAGACCGGGAAGGTAAATCTAATTTTACACTAAATAAATAAAACCTTAGATACAGAAATGTGGAAATATGGTGCAAACTCGATTCACAGATATGGTTATGTCATTGTAAATTTTAAGTTTTAGCAACTACTTCACATTATATTACCAAACAAAAATTACATAGGTAATGCATATAGAAGAACGAATTCAATTCTATTTATTTAATATTTACTTTTTTTTTCAAATAGATTGGACCGAAAGATCGAGTTTCCACTACCTGATAGAAGGCAAAAGCGTTTAGTTTTCTCAACAATCACAGCTAAAATGAATCTCTCAGAGGAAGTTGATTTAGAGGATTATGTAGCAAGACCTGATCGTATTTCGGGCGCTGATATCAATGCTATTTGCCAAGAAGCTGGTATGCATGCTGTCCGAGAAAATAGGTATGTATTCAATAAAATCAATTTCAATAGAAATAGAAAAGCAGTAAATTATATTGCATATTTTTCTTTAATTTTTTAGGTATATTGTTCTGGCTAAAGATTTTGAGAAAGGTTACAAAAATAACATAAAGAAAGATGAGAGTGAACATGATTTCTATAAATAGATATTACAATTAATTAATAATAATTTGTATTACAAAAATAATTTTAATAATAAAATATTGCTGATTGTATTTTGATGTAATTCAATATTCTGTTTTATTTGAAGAATATGCAAATTGCAAAAAATTTGCAAAGTAGTGGATTTTGATAACTATAATAATGAAGATAGAAGATCTATTCATTTTAATTGTTACTTGCAATTTGATTCAATTGTTAATCGAGTTTTTCAAAATTTACCATTTTCAAGTTGATTTGATTGTTTAAATACGTTTGCTTGATAGTTTTGATTATTTGTAAAGTTGTACAGTCAATTTTGAAAATGGTTTGACCTTTCATAAACATATTTTCTTTTTAAATCGTTTTATTTTTAATTATCATAAATACTTATTTGTTGGTACTATTTAATTGTCGAAAGACTATTAAAATAATACATATTTTATTCCTTTAAAATGAAAGCTTATTAAACTATTATAAAACATTCATAATTTATTAGTAATGATATAGATCAGTAATTCTTAAAGTGATCTGTGATAGCAAGGGTTTATGATAACTTGCAACGAAAATAAATTTTGGGGTCCACAAATTGAAAATGATATGCTGATAATTTAATATTAAAAACAGATTCAATAATAAATAAATGTATATAATCAATATATTTTTATTTCAAGTTTTTAATACTTAGAAAAACTGTTAGAAATTTAGCAAAAAATCAATATTAATATTGGAAATAATAATTATCGATATTGGCGATCCGAAGCGAAAAACATCGCAAAGTAAAAATAAAAATTTGGGAACGATTTTGATTTGTTTTCTAATATTTATTTTGATTGAAACGCTTATTTATTTACTTAGATTTTGCGTATCATTTATTCTCCAAAGTATTGTTAAACTTGTCTAATTGTAAGACGTGAAAAAAACGTGTCTCGTGTTTGGTAATTGATCATTTGATGTAAAATTTCCATTGAGTGAATGACCTTAGCATATAGTGCTTTATCTGGAACAATTTAGTTCCCGTCCCAGTTTTCATGGTTGCATTAATTATTGAAATGATACCGTGCCATGTGCGGCATGTTTTTATTTATATTGTTACAATATAAGTGTACTTACATACTTATTTATACTTTATCTATTAATGTGACTGACTTGTGAGTAGAGCTGCAATAGAACATTCACATAATAACGCACAATCGATATTGAAATTTGATTTAAAATTCAAAGTGGAGATGGATTTCTTATCTAAAAGTAAAATGGATGGTTGATACAATTTAATTAAAAACATGAAATTGTTCAAAGAGAAATCTTGATAAAATTTGCAACTTCACATTTAAGCGGTTTTATTTTATGGTTAAGAAACAGTAAATAAAACGTCTTGTGTTTCTTCGTAATAAATCGTTTTGAGCCAAAATTTAATCTTTATTTGCGGCTTTCTCAAAAGCGGTTGCACCGATTTAAAAAATTTAAAAACAACCTGAACAGTTTTGGCCGAGACGCTTCTTAAAATTTGTTTTTAAAGAAAAGCACGCATTTTTGTTCATACTTTCGTCCAATAGATACTGAACCGATTTTGAAAATTCAATAACTTCGAAATATATCTGGGCGAGTATACGATGCTAATAAGGTAATCTCAGGTTTGGGGATAGCGATTCTAAAGTATATCATCGCAATTTTCAAATTTTCGGACTTAAACCTTAAACCCTTTCTTGTCACAATATTTTCAAGTGAAAACAGATGTTACTACTGCTTGATATCAATTACAAGACCAAAGTAGTTATCACTGAGCCACAGAAAAGCCCTTATGATTAAATTCAAAGCATAATTTACTATTATTTGGTTATTAGCACAAGACCATAAAAAATGATGTCAGCATAAAACTTTTATTAACCATACCATGTGCATCAAAATAAACAAAATAAAAATAAAAACAAAAACAATTATTGTAAACAAATCAAAAATATTGACCTCTGAATGAATATTTACTTCTAATTTAAAACCATTTAAAAAGAAAGTTCTAGTTTCAATATGTCCTATAAGACCTTCATATTTTTATGACGTTACTTTGTATTATCTATTCAATAAAATCTGTTATCGGCTTTGTTCACGTGTGCTTCAATTAACTGTCTTACTTTTGAACACTTGCAGAGTAAACCAACCTAAGTAACTGGTATCATATCCGTATTATTGTTCGTATCCGTATTATAAATCTCTTTATAAATTTATAATAATATTATGGTCACAATGTTTTCTCATTAAGTACGAGCAACGAGTGTTGTCCATGGACAACATTCACTCGACTACTTACGTACATGAGAGTAGTCCATGGACTAAATGTTGGTTTGCCTTTGTTTCAAGATTTGTTACTATTTTTTTTTATTCATTCCATATTATATAACAATCAGAGTTATATACAGACTTTATAAGTTATAAGACTTTATAAGTTGAGTAATGGGTAAGAGTAGGTCGACCATTGTTTGACTCAGCGGGTAACGCATGGGCCTAAACCCGCTGGATTATAAATTGGCCCATAATGGGCTTATAATAACCCGGTAGGCTGTAAATGGAACCAAACAAGTTGATCATTGTTTGACCCGTGCTGTATGGGATGGCTAAATTACACATAATAATAAAAAAAATAATCACAAAAAGAAACAAAAGAGAAAAAAAATACAAATGAAGAAAAATAAATAAATAAAAATTTTTTTTTTTTTTTTTTTTTTTATTTCTGTTAATTTTACAATCAGATTACAATACAATCTATAAGTTAAAAGTTATGGTATTGAAAATCAAAATCAAAAAGAAAAAAAAATAGAATAAAGGAAATTAAGAAAAGAAATAGAATAAATGAATGAATAAATAATAATTAAAATAATAGTATTAATAATAAAAACGATAATCAATAATAAATAATAATTAAAAATAACTTGTTTGAAAATTTTCCTGTGCGAAACAGGGAAATTATGTTGTTGACGGTAGATCACTGGGCCATTTTCTTTTCAGGCGTTTTAATTTTTCGGCTGTTTGTACTATTTGCATTTCCGGATTGACGTGTGCATCCAATTTGTTTTGAAAGATAAAACTTCTGTTCTTAATAACTTCCGCCACTGTTGGAATTTTTAGGTCTTTATGGATCATGTGGTTGGTCATAAACCACGGAGCCTTACAAATCATTCTCAGAGTTTTGTTTTGTACTCTCTGGATTATTTGAATGTTACTCTTGCTGGCGCAGCCCCATAGCTCTATCCCATAAGTCCATATTGGGATTATTATTGCTTTGTATAAGAGGAGTTTATTTTCTAGAGACAGTTTAGATGATCTTCTCATTAGCCAGTTTATTTCCTTCAGTTTCAAATCTATTTGTTTTTTTTTCTTTAAAATATGCGTTTTCCAATTTAGTTTACTGTCTAAATGTATTCCCAGGTATTTTACGGAATCCTGGTTTGGTATAATTGTCTTGTTCAAATACAAGTCAGGACTTGTGTGACTTCTCAGTGAAATGATGAGGTGTTGAGATTTCTTAGCGTTAGTTTTTATGTTCCATTTATTTAGCCATAGTTCTATTTTCGCCAGGTAATTTTGAAGTAAAAAAGTAGCTGTTGTTACATCTTCATGACTTGAGGTTATAGCAATGTCATCAGCATAGGTGCTTATCGTTAATGTCGGATCGAGTGGCATATCACTGGTGTATAGCAAATATAGTATTGGACTGAGAGCACTGCCTTGCGGAACACCGGAATGAATTGGTTTTGGAGGCGAGAGTTCTTCATTTTCTTTAATTTGAAAGGTTCTATTTGATAAGTAAGATTCCAAAATTGTGAAATATTTTGGAAATGTTTTCTTTAATTTATATAATAATCCCATGTGCCAAACTTTGTCGAAGGCCTGGCTGATGTCTAGAAAAACTGCTACACAAAATTCTTTTTTATTCAGGGCTGTGAGGATTGAGTTGGTTATTCTGTTGCATTGCTGTATTGTTGAGTGATGTCTTCTAAAACCAAATTGATGGTTAGGTATCCAGGATTCTTCGGGATGATCTTCTAGTAGTCTTTGTAAAATTAATCTTTCGAATACTTTTGATAGGGATGGAAGCAGGCTTATAGGTCTATAAGATTTTACGTCAGATGAATCTTTGTTTGGTTTTGGGATCATTATGATTTTTGCATTCTTCCAAACAGATGGCCAGTAGTTAAATTGAAGAATGGAGTTGAAAATGGATGTGATAAATAATAGACATTTTGGTGGAAGTTCTTTTAACATTTTAGGAGAAACTTGATCGTTTCCGGGGGCTGATTTTGATTTGATAACTTTGATTTTATTTTTGATTTCACTTGGTTTAAAAGGTCTTATCATAGACGTTTGGCAATTTCCTTGAAGCGCATTCAATATTTCAATTTCAGGTGACAAGTTTTGTTTTTTGAAAACATCAATCAAGTATTCTGCGAATGCTTTACACTTTTCAGCGTCACTTTTAGCCCAAGTTATGTGGTTCTGAGAGCAAACTTTGAGAGGCGATTTCGACATTACAGGTTTATGTTTGTTCTTTATAGGTTTCCAAATAGAGGCATCATATCTATTTAGCTGCGAAACATATGAATTAAAGGAATCATTCTTCCAAATGGCGATGATTTTCTTTAATTTATTGCTAATTTGGTTAAAACTACTTTTGTCCTCCGGCCAATGAGTTTGTTGCCACCTCCGCCTGGCCTTCCTCTTTGCAGCTATTAATCTTTTTATGTCGGATGGTATTACTTGATTATCTTTTCGTGGTGGGATACTTGGTGTTGATTCAACGCATGCGTCAATGATAGTTTTATTCAAAAACAAAACTTGATTATCAATTTCATCAGCGAGTTTCGGGCGTTGAATTAGCTTAATTTTTGAATTTATAATGTTTCTGAAATTGTTCCAGTCAGTAAATTTATTGAATAAACTGCAAGGCCGATAAACAGGAATCGGACTTGAAAAATAGGTTAAAAGAATTGGGGAATGGTCGGAAGATAAATCAAAGTTAGGTTCAATAATGAGTTGCGATGTTGGAATACCTTTTATTATGAAGAAATCAAGCAAATCTGGAATTCTATTAACATCGGTTGGCCAATATGTTGGTTGACTAGTAGTTATATGTGAAGCATTTATTTGATTTATTGATGTTAGTAGTTCTTTTCCTTTGGCAGTGGTTAGTCTTGATCCCCATGATGTGTGTTTGCAGTTAAAATCACCTCCGACAATGAATTTATTGCCTAAACTGCTGAAAAATGAAGTATAATCAGCGGCTAAAATTTTATGTCTTGGCGGACAGTAAATAGATGCTAGTGTTATATCATAAATTTTCGTTTGCATAGAGATTAAAGAAGCTTGTATAGTCTCTGATTGAACAGGGGGCAAGGTGTGGTGTTTAATATTGTTTTTTATAAGAATTGCTGCTCCTCCATGACATTTCCCATCCGGGTGATTTGCAGAATAGGTTATGTAGTTGTGAATGTTGAAATATGATTTATCGTTGAAGTGAGTTTCGGAAATTAGTAGAATATCGACTAGATTGAGTTTTAGAAATATTTCCAATTCGTATTTACGTTGAATGACGCCGTTTGCGTTCCATTGACATATTTTAATTGCTTCTACCATTATTTAATTTGTTTACTAAAATGGTTAGCATATTGAGAATAGTTGAATTTTGTTGGTACATTTGTTGGAACATAATTTTGAACTCGGTTAAGAATTCATTTATTGGAGTGGAAGAATCTGGTGATGAGTTTTGAAAGGAACGATTATTTTTAGTGGCATCGGCGTAAGATACGTTGTTAAGATTTGAACGATTTCCATTTGTAGGAAATGTTTGTTTTATATTTGATTCAGTAGTATGTTGAGTGTAAGTCGGATTTGAGTAAACTGCATTTCGGTTTGTTAATCGAACCTCTTGTTTATACTTCTGAGCGTATAAATTTTGATATACGGGACAACCTTTGTAACTCGAAACATGGTCTTGATCACATAAGGTGCATTTGGCTGGAAGATGAGGCTCTTTTTTACATTTTGCAGTCTCATGAAAATCTGAGCATTTCAAACAGCGGTGGATATGATGGCAATATGCCTTGGTGTGACCATACTTTTGGCAACGGCTGCATTGTACTATTCGTTTGTGAATTCTAGGTGGTTCAATTTTTATAATTGAGTTTTTAAATTTAGTTATGTTAAATACATACTTGTTATTATCAGCTGGTTCTAAGTCAATGTAGAACAAGTTAAGTGGTTCGTTATCATATTTACTTCTAATATTAGTTATGTTTCTTACTACGTGTCCCGATTTGAGCAGTTCTGATTTTATTTCTTCAATGGGTGTTGAATGGTGGATATATCTACTTACTGCTCGAAATGCTCTTTCTTCTTTAAGTTGAAAAGTGTGAAACTCGGCTTTCTTGGTTATTAATAACTTCACTAGATGTCTATATGAGTCAGAATTTGAGCACTGGATTTTAATTGAATTATCAAGCATGCATTTATAGTAATATTGTTTTTCGTTTAACACTTTTTTTATGTCGTTGAACATGTCGTTAATATCAGAAACGTTTGAAACAAAGATCGGCGGAGGTTTGACAATTTTTTCGGGTTCATTCGACGTGTTTTCTAATATACTGAATCTATTCCTTAGTTCTATGGGCGTTCTAGGATCTTGTGTTTTTCTTTTTTTCGATTTTGAAGCTATTTGCCAAGGAATATTGTCTTCTTCCATTGTTATTTCGGTCTCCTCTAAATTCAAATTAGTTGACATTGTGTTAGGTTGTATTTTGTTTTTTAATTGGCCTTCATCGAATTCGCAGTTTGAACTTGGCATATTATTATTCTCTTGAAGTGTTTTCATAAATGAAAACTATAATATCACTTAACGTACCCCCATATGGGGATACAATTAAAAAAGTATTTAAATTGTGATCACTTTTGTGGATTAATTTCACTTTCACAGTAAATGAACTATGATTATAGATTGAATCTGTATGTAAAATATAAACAATCTATTCAAACAATTTACAAAACAAATGAAATGGAATAAAAAAATAAAACAAATTGTAATAATTGCTCCAATAAGTAATTGACTATAAAAAACTTTTTTTTACATTCAGTCTATAGGCAGTTTCTTGTGTAGTCTTCTTATAGGCGGACTATCTACAAGATTATTTGTTACTATGAGTTAAGTTATTGATGATGCTAGTCTTTTGATCACATTTTTATTGATATTAATAACTTAAAAAAGCTTAAAATATATAGTTATGCTAGGTCCGTTCAGTAGCGCGACATGTTGTTCCGTACAGCAGTGTCCCTCCTACTGAAAACACTCCCGTATCGAAAGGGTTAATTTCAAATTGCTTCATTACGTGTCTTTTCATCATAGTTATACCATGGACTCAAATTTTTGAGTAAAATGAATTACCTTATATACAGTGGTGTTGTGCTAATATTTTTTTGCCGGAACGCTAAAATAAAAAAACCGGTTCATAAACCGGTTCAAAAACCGGTTCTCATGTTTGTTCCGGTTTTGTTCAAAAAGGAAAGAAACAAAAACTATTAAAAATCCATTTTATGCACATATATGTATGTTTATTACAATAATAGTAACATTTAATAAAAATTAATTAAATTATAATTTATAAAATTCACTTATTAAATCATTTTCTGTACGCAGCAATTTCTTTAAATTTTTTTTGCCGAAACGTGTTCCGGCCCAAAAATGATTTACCGGAACAACGTTCCGGCGCGTTCCGGCTCAACAACACCACTACTTTTATAATAGAAAGGCTTCCAAGTCTGAAATATTTACTAGCCATGATGGAAAAATGTTGTTAACACCTGAATAATAGCATTAAACTAATAACGTACATTATTTGCTGACCATAACATTTGCGGCCCTGAGCTCGCGATAATAGCAGCGACCGCACCGGCCCGAGAAGTAATATCGCCGCTACGCGTCCTTCCCGCCGGCGCACAACCAAGTCAAAGGTAGACAAACTTATAGCGACGTCATTGAAGATGCCATTACTGCGTCACATGAAATTATTAGGCATAGTTCACATGACAGGCGTTTTAACTTTTCTCTTATATATTATTAGAACAGCGATGAGAACTTGAGGGTTCAATAAGCTGTGGTGATGATTCAACTTAACTATATCAGATTTACAGAAGACAACCCAAACTGTATCCCAAACCCCTATCTATATGCAGCAACAATGCTGGCAACGGCTATTTTCGCTTGGACACGAATTGCTAACATCACTTCCAAGTGAATACCCATGTCACTGCTGCTTGACATCAGGCTGTATGCTGGGATTTTGATGAAATTTGGCATAATGGTAGATTTTATGCCCAAATGGTAGTGGTAAATTTTATGCCCAAACTTACTCTGGTAAAATATTAAAGGTCTATTTACCACGGTCAGTTTGGGCATAAAATCCACCATTATGCCAAATTTCATCAAAATCCTAGACGAGCAACGCGCGTATCCTCCTTGTTAGTGTCCATTTCGTTATTGCATATATTTTTGCAAGTTATACCACTATAGTTATGAAATATATAGCATTTGCAGCTCGTTAAAACTAAAACTTCTCTAAATGGGAAAAAAATTTATTCCAATTGCCATCATTGGTAACAATTTTACCTTTAATTTTAAAACAATGAAAATGAAATGTAGAGTAAAATACTAATTAAAACTGTTAAGTGGGTATTCTGGTCTAGAATTTGTAAAAAGTCGATTTTATACTTTCTTATATTTGTAAATTTCAACTATTGCAGGATTTGTGCACTGAATGATTTTACAAAATTTAGATTACTTACAGAGATATACTTACAAGCTATGTGATTACGATAATTTTCTTTTGTTTTCTTACGCCTTTCCTTTGCTCGAAACTGTCTTTTTTGATACGATACCCACGATTTTTTAATTTCTACTAGAGCGATTTACTTGAAAAATTTTCGCTAAGGAAACAAAGGAGGATTATCGTAACCACATAACTATATTTCTGAAAGTAGTCTAAATTTTGTAAAATCCTCTAGTTAGAATCTTCTTTATAGACCACTCTTCAGCATAAACTACGTTAATTTTCAAATTCCCATTTTACCTAATTAAAAAAATCGAGAAAAATAAAATGGTTTTTACATTTACGTCCGTTATTTGCGGTAGAGTCAGACTCTCCACTTCATTGCCTTCTAGAATTGAAACTTAATTGTACTGATTTGTTCAATTTTTTTTCGAAATTCTCAAAACATTAATTAAAAGCTTGTAAAAAAATGTAGCAAAAATATTGTTTGCAATTTTTGCGGCCTTACAAAAATCGCATTATATTCATGTCTCTAGATCAGAATAGCTTATTAAATTAATTGAGTAACATCACTACAAACATTGCTTTAATATTACAATCACAAGGAAATCAATGAATTATTTTAATCGTTCCTTACCCGTGGAAAATTTGCAAATACAATTGCAAAGTCGAATAAACTTGACGAATTCAATGTCAACGACTTTTGCGCACACATATATCGAACTCAATCATCGGCATCAACAATGTTATTTTAAATGTTTTAATAAATATTTATTACTTGAACTTATTCAGCGATATGGTTTGTGATTACAAATTTTGTGTCACAAATTACATTATATGCAAATGTGTATATTTATTTTGTAACATATACACAACATATGTATAATAATCTGCTACGCTATTGTTTACGAAATGGAGCAAAATAATTTTGTTGTTGTTTGATGTAGTTGTAGTATTTATAGAATTGAATTCGCAGAAAACGTTATATAGGGTTATATTATAATATACGCAGTGCTTCTAAAGTAGAAGGATTCAATTACAACGCGAAATTGTTTATTTTATAATTCGACTGCAGTTTTATTCATCATATGTTTATGATTATGTAGTCACTCACCTTTTCATATGTTCATACAGTCAGCTACATTCAATTAAAGTTTTAACCAAATCTATTTTGCATAATTGTATTTTTTCTAGTCCGCGTAGATAAGTGATTAGCTTGGCTTTCCAAAAGATTCAAAATTTGATACCTGATATCAAGTAGTAGTGACATCGGTTTGCATTTGAACGTATAGTTAGCAGTATGTTTCTATATGGAAATTGCTTTTTAGGTTATTGCAATTAGACAGAAGACCGTGAGGTTGCGTTCAGTATTAATGAACCTTTCATTGAAGAAAAAAAAAATAGTTAAATTCATTAAAGTTTGGAAGGATAAGCCGCGATTTCAAGGCATACACTGTGAATGTTCTAACACGTGTCAGTGTAATATATATAATTAATACCATTGCAGATATAGTAAAAGCAAAAGTATTTTTCGAAATAAAAAGATGAAATTTTTTGTGTCCATTTTTTACTCATATTGGAAAATTTTTGTATACTCTTCAAGGCATATGCCACTTGCGACTTACACCTAGTATTTGTTATATTCTCATAGGGTAAGTTATAGTAATTGAAAAAACATCTGAAAATTTTGACGTACCTTAGAAAAAATTGATGAATGTGTGCGTGCGGATATAAATTTTTGTCGACGATTTCGGGAACACGGATTAAGTGAATTGGATAATTCAAAAACATTCATATCGTATTGAAGAATAAGAGAAACTGATTAGTTTTTGGCAAAGAGAGGTCCAATCGTTTCCAAGATGCAGGGCAAAAAATGCAAAAAATGGTAATTGTATTTCTGAGAGAACAGAGTGTCGAATTTGAATGATTTGAAAAACATTTTATTTGTATTGTCGAAATCGAGCGGTTTCGGGAATTCAGAAAAAAAGTAAGAAAAACGCGATTTATTGGCCAAAAATGATCCGTAGACATTTGCTCGCACAAATTATCGAATATTGTAAAGATTTTATGGTCCAGTCATTTGGTCTCCAAAAAATTGGTGGTCTTGTAGATTTTGAGCTGCTATTTACGAATATCAACTTTGCCACCTCGAATTTTCACGGCAAGTCGCCGCCATATTGGAAAAATGGCGTCCAAAACCAGTTTTTTTTAAAAATATTTCTTATTCGGCCCATTGTACAATAAAATTAACCATGTACAAATTAAACTAGATTAAATTTCCTACAATTCATTCAATAACCGTTTTTTTTTTGTAAAATGAATAGTTTCAGAGTATGTCTTTGCTGCTCTCGGCGCCATATCAAATCTCTCTATATTCGACTGCTCTCTGAACTTGACCACATTCTCTTTAATAAATAAATAGTTTTAATGTTAAATCAAGCGAATAAGGCCTAGAAACAAAATAGTTAAATATTTTTCTGTTTTCATTTCTGATAATTGAACACTTCAATGGCAAAATAGCTATATACGAAATTAAACTAGAGAAACCTTACTCAATATCTTTTATTTTGTTAAACCGACGGTACATACTGAATATCAAAACATTTTTATAAGATTGTTAAGCTAAAAACTTATATTGTAAAAACAGAAAAACCAAGAAAAACTAAAATTTTGAAAAAAAAAATAACTTTTTTTCAACATGCCGCCATTTTGTCAATTTTTAATTTTTTTGTTTGCCAGAGGGTCATCGTTCAGACAATATGTTTTAGTTTAACGAGAATTTTTTTTAATGTTTTATCAACCGAGTAGGCTGCAATCACTCCAGCAATAGAGGACGTTTTTTTTGGCGCCGCCGAAGATCGCGTGTCATTTCGAAAATATTTAATAATTTATTTCAAAAATTTTACTGTGTATTCTCAAAACTTGTATAAATGTACCTTCAAAATTTTAAAGAGATGGATTCACTAGTTTTTTTTTAATTTCCAAAAATGGCCTTTTTTTAGGTTGTCACACTAGGTGTGCCCCTTAAGGCACGATGCCATACACCACTAATTTATTTTCTATTGATAAAAGTAGTCCCAATGCTTCGTAGCCAATGTAAAGTAGTGTCCAGTGCATAAAAATTCTGCAAATCATGCCGTCCACCTGTCAAAATGTCTTTTATATGACATCTATCGACACATTGCGAATGCCATCAGGGATAAAAAAAATTCGATGTCCGTAAATATTTCAATGTGTTCAAACAAGTGTGAGTGTCTTCAACTTCAACATAGATAAATGTGCACCCACGCGGTCTTGTTCCATATTCAATGTTAAGCGCGCGACACAGTAACGTAGCCTTGCGATCTGAGGCTACGTGGAAAATTACTACGATATTAATAAGCCGACGCCGACAGGTATATATTGTGGCATTCGAAATATTAGGTAATAATTGTTCATCTTGTATACGACGAGATCGTGTACGTGGGCAAATATTTCTTACTCGCCTTCTGCCAAAGTATACATGACCATAAATGCTACAAATATTTAACAAGGTTGTAATTAATGTCACGAATGCTTCTGGTGCTGTGGATAAAATAATGGATTTAGAACTTATTGAAGCTAGAAGTTGATATATATTATTGTTTGATTTTCCGCAACTTGAAGTATATTTGACAATTTTAATTAAAATGTTGCTAATATATTTGTTGTATTGCTATATTTGGATAAAAAAATGCTGATTGTAATACCGAAGAGTTGGACAAAATTATTATCTTAAGTATCCTATAAGCTGTTGAGCTAATTTGACCAATCAACAAAATTTGAACAATTTCGTCGGATTTACAGATGGCAACCCAGATAGTTTTTTTGGTGGGCGTCCACTAACCACGTGAGGTTTTTAGGGGGGGGGGGGGTTAGTCAAAAAATCACACAATATCACGTGGGGGAGGGAGGGGTAAAGTAAGATATCACGTGTATTTATTTTTTAACTATTATTTTAAAAAAAGTTCAAACATTTTCAAAAAATTTACTTTTTTTTCACGTACCTAAAAATACATGTGATGTTTGTGGGGTGAGGGGGGGGGTAATTTTGAATATCACCATGTATCACCAAGGTGAAGGGGGGTCCAAAAATCCACAAAAACTCGTTCACGTGATCAATGGACGCCACCGAGAGATAATATCTCTATGTGATAAATTTTATTATTACAATTTTTGTAATAGGACGAACCTTTCATTGATGCAGCCATGCCGGACCCATCTAAATTTCTAAGTGAAAACCGATATCACTACTGCTTGACATCAGGCTTTTCGAAGCGGGGTCGAACTTGGGGCCACTGATTCAGGCCAAGTCGCTCTAAGGCTTATGTAATGTAAGAATGTGTGCGTATTTGTTGTTACTTGTAGCATTATTGTTTATTCATGTATTAATAGGGTTTCGATAAGAAATATAATATAAAAGATATAGTTTTCAGTTATTGTTTTCTTCAAACCATTTGTTTCAACCTTTTTCGAAGTTTAGAAGTAACAAACAACGTAGCAAAATCTTTAATTTGCAGGTTATGGCAGGTTATACAGAAATATGTTGATTCCAATTATAGACACCTTTGGTTAAGTTGTGTTTTTTTCTGTGGTAATGAGAAGTTGCATAAAAACACTTTGGGGTAATGGTTCCAAAAGTTTCCCGACCACTGCCCTAAGCACTTACCCAAGAGCCTTGAAACCTGTATTGAATTAACATTTTAACAAATACTCTTTTAACGTAGTTAGTTTTTTAAAAAAACTTAGCATTGAAGCATATAAGATTGTCAATTAGACTTGTCGGCGCCTGTAAGATTAAAAACAACGCTTTAAATCCAAGAATATAAAGTACCCTGTTTCGTCTATTGGAAAGAATTAATTATTAATTTTGTCTCGAAAGTACTCAATACATATATTATTTAGGGTTTTATAATTGTAATTCAAATATGATGATAGATAATAATTTCATGCACTCTAGGATTAAACGTAAGCCATTGCTCTTATAAATATTACATTTGAAACACAACTGTTGGATTGGTAGAGATTGATTTATAATACATTAAAGTAAGTATGTATATTCAAATGAGAAAAAAATCTAACCAATATTTATTTCCAGAAATGTTTAGAACCACATAGTACAACAAAGTAATATGTCGCATTAGTCAGTTTAATTTAATATTTATATATTAATTGTATGATGAATAAATAATATCTGTTATTGGTAATGTGCATCGAATTACGATGCGGAACAAGTTCATTATTCATCTCGCACATTGTCACGATATACATGACTACTAACGGCCAATTTATAAATATGATATTTAATGGTAATTGTCCACTAAACACAATTTTCATAATTTATAATTTTTATTGATTTAATTGAAATAATAGTATATAACTACTAAATCATCCTGAACGAAAAATATAGTTGTGCATTCTGATACTGCGATACAGGAATACTTGAAAAGACTTTTTCGACATTTCAATTAATTTTGGTGTGGTCTATTTTCTTATCAGTTTGTCTCAAAGGCTAGAGTTATTATATGGTGTATTCAACTGTATAATTTGCCACCATTTATAGGCTTTGTAATTCCATCATACCCGGAATCCATGGATTGGCATTTGAATTAGACATTTTTTTAAGAATAACAAAAAAGTGGTTGATGTTTAGCATGGAATAGAAGCAAATATATATATATATATATATATATATATATATATATATTATTTTGAAAAATTACATATTTTCTTTATTTTCTATATAGTTGTAGAGTTTTTACTTATGGTTTTAGTATTCAATCCGTGAGCGAAATCCGTGAAAAACGTGAGCAGCATGGTGTACCTCTAGACGGAATATAAAAAACTTAGTATAATTTTTATGGCCAGACTACCTTATTGGTGCTTACCTTCAATAATTTTTTGCGCTACACTCTTTTAAAAAATGTTTATGTCTATATTTGTTATAATCACTTGACAAAACTACGCATTTATTATCGCAGAGTAGAGAATATTTTTTAAAAATACTAATAAAGTAAATATTTGGTGAATATTGTAATCATCAATATATATAAAGTAATCTAAAATATTATTATTAAGTACATAAGTTATAAAATTAATTGTGTCCATAAATTTTAATGGTTTGTCCGGGTCAGATTAGGTTAGAAGATACTGTATTTGAATCTTTGTGTTTTTTGTACCAATAAAATGTTACATCCGCGTTGATTATATGGATTAGAAATATAAACTCAATGCAAACTATTAAGATAAATATGAAATGTAATTGTAGAGACAGTTAAGGAAAATGCGGAACAACACTGCAAAGAAATTTGTTACAAACTTTGAACAAGAATTTTGTTCAGTATACAAACTGAAAAAACTAAGGAATATAGTTGGTACTGCGTTTTGAAGCAAAAATTTAGGAAAAAACGAGTGGTGCATAGCATTGTGCTTCAAAACAAATTGCTGGAACTTTCCGCAATTTATTTCATTTAGTTTTATTAATTTCTTTTGAAAACTTTTAATTATGCAAGCGCTTGCATTACCTTCCCTAAAAACTAATCATTTCATTACACCGTCAATAATACAAGCACAATGTTTTTTTTAACATTTTAATAAGAAGATCTCCAAAACTATAAGAAGACCATTTTCTACAGTTTTTCCTCCGAAAAAATCAAATCTTCCTTTTGCATAAAATGACTAGTACGATTCACTTTTAATAGAATAGAATAGAAACCGAATGTTTTATTTGAACCATTCTAATCGATTGATCCGTGTTCTGAAAATCCACACATACATCTATCTTTTCTAAGGTATGGCAAAATGTTCAGAAGGCCTTAAAACGTAAAGATATATAAAAAAATTTATTTTCGATTTTTTTGCGATTGCTATAACCAACCCCATGGGAACTTGATGAAAATGTGGACAACAATGAAAAACAAAGTGTTTATAAAAATCAAGCATCTATACAATATATGATCATATAAAATACCGAATATTTTAAATAAAGGATGTTCGATTATCATCTAGATAAGTATGTGTAATTAAGACATAACAAAGATCAAACGTCTTAAAACTTCAAAGACAACCTTCTCACAATAGTCTGATTTTCAAAGCGTTTTCTACGCATGAATTATTCCTATTATTGTCTCTCGTTTATTAAAGAAAATAAATCGCGCGCTAACATTAGCATAATATCGTTTTGTGTTGATGGGTTTGAGTACATTGGTTCTGGAAGAAATTTATTGTGGGTATATTTTTAGGTGACGTCGGTTACGAATTTGTAATCAAATCGTTTACGCAACCGGCCAGAGCTTAACATCGGTAGTAAAGAAATTTTGTCTGTTAATCTTTCTTTGACACTGATTTATCGATTCCGCAATGAAGCGGAGAAAGGTAGAGTGGCTTGTAACATATTGAATTATAGGCTTTTTGGGGACAATATTTTCTCGAGTCTGTGGAGGTGTAGAATTAAGTTCGAAGAAAAGTTGACTGATTTAAGAAGAATACTGAAAATTTTCTTATAGCTTTATCTACTAAAAAGGTGAATGTACAAATATTTAAATTTTCTTCGGTATGTTTAGAGAAATCTAAAAATTTTCTCATCGAATCAGATAGACTAAAATCTATCTATCAATCAAAATCTATTACATGTGACTGTGCATTAAGTTGCATTATTTATTATTAACATATAACAAATTACTTAATAACATTTTTAAGCAATTTGTTTTTTACACTATTGAGGAATTGAGTCTAACTAAAACTATTCGGTATTTTCTTTAAACTAAAGTTTAAATAAGGCTATTGAGTAAATATTTGTTCTTCAGATTATATTTAATTTAGAATAGAATTATTAACTTCCCGTAGGGCAAGTTATAGTAATCGCAAAAAAATCGAAAATGAAAATTTTCATATATCTTTACGTTTCAGAGGTTTCTGAACATTTTGGCATACCTTAGAAAAAATGGATGTATGTGTGTGTGTGTGTATGTATGTATGTATGTGCGTGTGTGTATGTATGTGCGGATACAAATTTTCGTCGACGATTTCGGGAACACGCATCAACCGATTTGAATAATTCAAAAAGCATTCGATTCGTATTGATAAGGAGACGTGCTGATTAGTTTTTGGCGAAGGCAGGTCCAGCCGTTCCAAAGATACGGGGCAAAAAGTGCCGAAAACGGTAACTCAGTTTTTAAGAGAACGGAGCGTCCGATTTTAATAATTCAAAAAACATTTTACTTGTATTGACAAGATGAAGAATTTCCGTACCAATGCTTATCCGTTAGACGGCGGAGCGGCAGTTGCGCGCTTTGACATTTTGTCTCTATGCAGATAAAGCAGTACGATTGCTTTGAAAAACAGTTCAGAATTTCCAAAGTACGTCAAAATGAAAAAAACATTTTTTTTTCAAAACCATTTTGTTTTCAAAAAAAATTTTTTTTTCAAAAAAAGTAATTTTTTGTCAAATTTATAGTTTCTCTCTAATTTTTTCGAAGTAAATTTTTTTCAAAAATGTTAATCGTTTTTAAAAAAATAATTTTTGGTACGGGAAGTTCCAGCAATTTGCCTTAAGGCACGATGCCTTAATTGCCTTAAGACAGAATTCCACTCACAGCTAGTTTAGTTTAGAATTATATATTATCCCAAAGTTATAACTAGACTAACTATAAGTCAGACATTTACTGCGTTTTTGCTTTGGGATAGAAGCGGTCGCTTTCTCATCTTACATGCACTTTAATGACCATTTAGGTACACGAGTCAAAATAATGCCATTGTATATTTTCCAGAAAATAGAAAAATATTACTTCAAAGATACAGAACAATAAAATTGTGTTCAAGTGTGAATAGCTCAAATGTTCACTCATAATGAAAAAATAAAATTCTCAAAAACTAAAAAATATTATTGAATCAAGAAAAACCCATAAAACAAAGAGCTTTTAGGCATATATCCCAATTCATTGGTTTTATATCCATTTTCATCGACATCAGAAGGATTTGAAATTCACGCTCAATATGTTACGATTCAACTTCGGCGGTAAATATATTTTGCATGCTAATCTTTTCTCGACATATTGATTTAGAGGTTCCAAAACGAGATTTCGGAAGGTCGAGAGATTTCGAAATATACTGGGTTAAAGACACACCCTATTTCCTGGCAACAGAAATATCTCTTCGGGAAACATTTATGGAAAAAAAATATCTCTTCGGGATGAAGGTTTTAGTTAATAAGATACAATTGATAGTAGACAATAGTTGTTTGAATTTCATCATATTATCAGAATAAGACTTGTACTTCTTTAGGCTTAAAAAAATATGAAAACCTAAAATTTTGATTTTTTAACTTCCCGTAGGGCAAGTTATAGTAATCGCAAAAAAATCGAAAATGAAAATTTTTATATATCTTTACGTTTCAGAGGTTTCTGAACATTTTGGCATACCTTAGAAAAAATGGATGTATGTGTGTGTGTGTGTGTGTGTGTGTATGTGTGTGTGTATGTATGTATGTATGTATGTGTGTGTATGTATGTGCGGATACAAATTTTCGTCGACGATTTCGGGAACACGAATCAACCGATTTGAATAATTCAAAAAAAATTCGATCCGTATTGATAAGGAGACGTGCTGATTAGTTTTTGGCAAAGGCAGGTCAAGCCGTTCCGAAGATACGGGGCAAAAAGTTCCGAAAACGGTAACTCAGTTTTTAAGAGAACGGAGCGTCCGATTTTAATAATTCAAAAAACATTTTATTTGTATTGACAAGATGAAGAATCGATACAACTTTCATGAAGGTAGGTCCAGCGGTTTCGGAGATATAGAGGAAAAAGTAAAAAAATGAGCCATTTGGCGGTCAAAAATGATCATTAGACATATGCACATCAAATTATCAGACATTTTATAGAGATTTTAACAATAAGTATACATTTTGTTAACATTCCTATCGGTTCCGTACCAATGCTTATGCGTTAGACAGCGACGCGGCGCTTACGCGCTTTATATTTTGTCCCTATGTAGTTAAAGCAGTACGATTGCTTTGAAAAAAAAGTTCAGATCTTCCACAATATGTCAAAATAAAGAAAAAAAAATTTTTTTCAAAAAAAACAAATTTTTTTAAAAAAAAAATTTTTAAAAAAAAATTTTTTTTTTCAAAATAAAACTAATTTTTTGTCCAATTTATAGTTTCTCAAAAATCTTATTTTTTCAAAGTAATTTTTTTTCAAAAATGTTAATCGTTTTAAAAAAAAAATAATAATTTTTGGTACGGGAAGTTCCAGCAATTTGCCTTAAGGCACGATGCCCTAATTGCCTTAAAACAGAATTCCACTTACAGCTAGTTTTATAAAAAATCTGATTTAAATCTTACTCCTCAGCACATTTCCAGTAAATATTTATATTTTATACCAAATTATACGCCTAGTCTGAATTATATGATTAAATGATTGTTAACTTAATTTTGTTCAGACATATACAAAGTTTATTATTATATATCATTCAATAGGAATGACTTCATTTTTTACGCTAATTGTATGATAAATGACTATTATTATCAAACAATAAAACCTACGTTGTAGCCTTGACATCCTAGTTACTACATAAAATACACCCATACAATTATTCTCGTAAATAATAGATTGTTTTCTCATTGTTATTCACCACAAACGTTAGAGCATACTTAATATGAACGTAAACACTGATTATTCAAAATCGATCGAAGAGTTATTAATTAATTATTGTAACAGGTAAAAATAAAGGTTGAAGTGTTTATTAACAAAGTTCCCACAATTATATTACACACAATTAAAAAAATAAGATTTTATAGTATATAAATATAATATATAATATAAGATATTAAAAATTATCGTTCAATACTGTATATTCATTAGCATTCACATTCCTAAAAATAAAATATAAAAAAATGTGTTTATTCAAAAAAATATAATCATAATAAAAAATCGACGATAACTATATTCCTAAATGAAAGAATATATAATTTTTTGATGAAATTAGCATTTCTGTTAATGTCTGTTAAGTACAGTTAATTTTCAGTAAGTATATTAGTGACAGTATACTAGAAAATAATTTAAGGGTGATAAAAGCAACTACTTTAATTTTCATTAATTAATTTTAATTTGCATTCTCCTTCACCTTGATAAAAATATAAGAAGCCATAATCGCTCCCTTTCGCAAATACCTTTATTTATAGATTCTGTAATCTTATTATAAATCAGAGATAACCATATCAAACGCACGATTGTTCATAGCATCGCAGCTACTTTTTGCATATATGTAAAAATATATTTTTATATTTATATATATTAAAGCAATTTGTAATCGAAAAAACGAAGAAAATTATTTTTACGAAAAGAGCATTTTTGAAAATTTTAATTCTATTCAAAAATTATTATTTGGTATCTTGCAGATTAGGTTTGGGCAAAGATATTCGACAAAATGTATAATAATAATAGTCTTTTAGGAATTGAATAATTAGTAATAATAATTGAATCTGAGTAGCATCTATTTAGAATAAACTTATAATCGAAAGCCAGATTAATGAATGTGAGATTTCCAAACCCTCCCAAATGGATTTATTGGTGAGTGCTAAATTAATTTAATTTTGTGTCTTGATTTTATGAAACTTGATATTACGTCTTCGTTTAGAGCATCTTCAAAAGTTGAGGTCCTGTATATTCAATAATTCGCAGAAATTATTAAAAAGTTTAGAAGCTTTTCTGAAAAAAAAGAGCAGTATCAGAGACGAAGAAAAATATTTCACAGCTAAGTAATACTCAGTTATAGCCAAAAATTGCTGTATTTGTAAGATATCACATATAATTAGTAACAATAGATATTTATAATATGAAGGAGATGGTACCACTGTATTTCTTGAAGTTAAAATTTATATATTCAGAAATGTCATAAAAAATGTTGGCTTTTAGTAAATTAATCAAAACGTTGTGGAATTTATGATTGTTTAGTTGACGTATTTGTAAAGGTAATAAATTGAACAGTTGAATACCAAAACCATCAATTGAATTAAAAGTACTATTAAGATGCTGAAAAACCCCAAAATTGAATGCCGTAGACCAAATACGAGTAGAAGCAAGAGTAATAGATAGAAAGGAGACAATTTAAACTAATTTTAGATTTAAGCACTCTTAACATGAGATCTAGTAAAAAAATTGTGAAGGTCAAAAATGTTTATTGGACATATGCACATCAAATTATTAGATATTTTATGGAGATTTTAATAATGTGTATTGATATTGTTTACATTTCTATGAGTTTTGTAACATCGTTTGTCCGTTAGACGAAGTCGCGGCGCCTACGCGCTTCGATAGCGTCTCTATGCAGCTAAAGCAGTGCGATTGCTTTGAGAAAAAAAGTTCAAAATTTTCAAAATATTTCAAACAGAAAAAACTATTCTTTTCCATAAGTTTTTTTTTCCAAAAAAGTAATTGTTTTTCAAAAATTTAAAATTTCTCAAAAATCTAATTTTTTCAAAGTTTAAAACATATTTGATCTTTTTTTAAAAATCTAATTTTTGGTACGGGAAGTTTCAGCAATTTGTCTTAGGGCACGATGCCATGCATCCCTAGTTACATTTTCCATTGTAAATCAATATTTGACTCCATCAAGATGCATTCGGGGCGTACGTGACACCAGGTGCGTGATTCATCACGGTGCATTAAAAGCAAGTCGGTTAATCTTTTCGAAAGCACAAACCTATCAGTTTTCTATCATCAATACAATAGTTGGAGAGCGTCGAATCAGCCGCATCCATGTGCGTCAAACGGCTGGCGTTATCGAACTGCTAAGTGAAGAGAGCTCCGCGCCGCGCCGCGCGCCGGCTCTTGCGTCAGCGTACAACAGCGGTTTCCAACCTTTTCTTCCTTGCGCCCCCCTTTCGAATGATAAAAATGTTGCGACCCCCCATTCTTATTTTTCTAACAATAGAATTTAAATATACTTAATATAACTGAAATTATGCCAAATAATACACAGTATTATAAAAATATACATACAAACATAACTATCTTCTATATATATAAAAATAAGTCGGGTTTTTCTTCCTGACGAAATAACTCCACAACGCACGAACCGATTTCGACAATTTTGCATTCGTTGGAAAAGTCTCGGGTTCCGCAAGGTTTATACCTAAGAAAATTAGTTGTGCATGGCATTGTGCCTTAATGCAACCTGCTGGAACTTCACGCACCGTAATTAAAAATTCGAGTAATGACATTAGTGAGAGTTATCAGAATTATGCTTGGTTAAGTCAACGAGCAATTCTTGCCGCAAAGAATAATGATGTACACGCACTGAATTTCACCATTCAATCAAAAATTGCTTGCGATTTGGTGACATACCAATGATTCCGACTGGTCTTCCGTTTGACTTCAAACGATTGCAATTTCCAGTTCGCCTTGCGTTCGCAATGACAATTAACAAGTCGCAAAGCCTATCGCTTAGTGTTTGCGGGATAAATTTCGAATAGATTATTTAGAAAATCATTGTTTTTCACATGGGCAGTTATACGTTGCCTGTTCACGAGTTGGAAAACCATCCGCTTTGTTTGTGTTAACGTCAGACCAAAAAACAAAAAATGTGGTTTACCAAAGATCACTTCCATAAATCGATAATTTGCGGATTCACTTTCATTTACTTAGAGAAGTTCAACTAAAAAACGCTTCATTTTTGTAATCAAAATAAATTCGTTACTGTTGTATAATCAAATTTTTCCTTTTAAAATATAAAACAAACAAAAATTTTCTTCATCTTTCTCGCGAAACCATCTGGTGGCGAAACGGAGTTCGTCGGGTTTGCTAGTTTATTATAAGAATTTTCTGTTTCACGTAAGTAAGATCTCACAAATGGTAATAAAATTTCTAAAGCATTATTTGCCAAAGTAGGAAAATCGTCCTTTACTGGTAACCAAAACTTAACAATATATTTTCGTTCCGAAACATCTGCGTCAATGTGCTATCACTAGATAAATCAATTATCATTTTCTGCTCTGCTGTTGAATGACAAAAATCATCATGTTTCTCAATGACAAATGGATTTCTAATCCATTCGTATTTGGACGTAATTAGATAAAGTAATGCGAAAGTTGGTTTCGTAGACTAGTCATATGACTGATATAATAATAAGATCTTTACTTACTTCTATTTCATCAGTAACACAAGTAATTTTAAAAGTGGGAAACATGTTAAAGTTATAAAGTTATTTGATACTAGCTACACACAGTTCTAATTTTTTTTATTAAAACTGTAATCTTGTCTTTCTGAACAAAAGCACAAATTTGAGATCCTTGCATTGATTTAATTAAATCACTAAGTCTTTGAAAAATATCAACTAAATACGCAAATTTTGCGAGGAACTTTGTGTCCTAAAACAAGATTGCTCCGTCTCATTTGTTATCAGCAAGAAATATAGCAATTTCTTTTTTGAGTTCAAACACTCTTAGAAGTACTTTAAGTATTTTGCTGATTTGTTTTTGACACTTACTCAGCATTTAAAAATAATATTTTTGAAACAGTTTTGCGCCCCCGCCTGGAACGGTATGGCGCCCCCCCCAGGGGGGCCTGCCCCACAGGTTGAAAATCACTGGCGTACACGTTAACGAAGCCCGTCCGTAGTATACAGTAAAGTAATACACCGCTGTTTCGCGCAGTATTCAACCGGCTTCCGAAGCCGATGCAAGGAAACGGACTTGCGTTCGCGGTGATAAGAAAAATTTTGAAAACAACGAACAAACTAGGAACAATGATAAGAAAAATTTTTTTTTCCTAAACCACGCGGTGATTGATAGTTAGCACTTAGCGTCGTACAAATTATTTATATGAAATGACAATTTGTAAAAAATAATGTTTATAACGCTTTCGTATGTTTTATATAATAGTTCTAAACTAGATTGTAAGTTTAACCAAAATTCCACCAACTTGGTATGCGCTGATAACGATTACCGTTCCAAGTTTTGGGTTATGAAGGGTTAAAGACCGTGAACTAGCGATTGCACGCCGAGTGTTGTGTTTGTATGACATATGTATCCAACTAAATTTTGTGATGTTCCAACCCAGTGTTTCTATTACTACTATTATTCTTAACTGAATCCTTTATGTGTCGTTTATGTGTCGTGCAGTGTCTGTGCTACGAGGCGTAGTGGTAACATCGCGTCGTTCTATGGTTGTGCGATTGTATAATTCAACCTCGTGACGATATCGATCGCCGGCGAATCGATTCAGACGATGTGCGAGTCACGGGAAAGGGCAGTGACCAAGGGTCCCATCCGGGTCGGTTTCTACGACATCGAAAGGACCATCGGCAAAGGGAATTTCGCCGTCGTCAAACTGGCTAGACATCGTATCACCAAAACAGAGGTTCGATTTGTGTTTATTTACTCATTTGGTTATTCTAATGAATCTTACAGGAAGTACTGATATATATCTTACTTATATTAAAAAGAATTATGTGCATCAAGTATATAATTTATTCTAGTCTTGTTGCACCTGAGATTATCTTTATTTATTTGCAACATTGTATTTTTTCTAATAAAGAAACTTCGCATTTATTATGGATTTCTAGCTGTTAAAATTAGAGAACAAACTAGTTGTAAGTAACATTTTGCCTTAGGGCAAATTGCATGAACTTCTAGATACGTACACATAATAAAGTTAATCAATAAGAATTGAGATTCAGCTATTTAGATGAAATATTCAACTGTTTAATTGATGTCTTTCAAACATCTTATAATATATGTAATTGTATAAATTAAATTAATTTGTTAAACAAATTTCTTTTCATCTATTTCGTGTTCTTAAAATGTATTTTATCGAAATGTGGATGTCAACTGCGATCAGTAGTAAATTATTCAACTGTTTATCTCAAAAATCAATACGATTTCCAATTGATGTCTTTGAAACATACTTATAATATCTGTAAGTATATAAATTAAATTAATTTGTTCAACAAATTTCATTTTATCCATTTTATTTTCTTAAAATGTATTTTATTGTGGACGTCAATTGTAATCAGTAGCTACCTACGAAACACGGAACGTACATAGAGTCAGCATAGATTCTGATTAGAATTGCGTCAGCTCGCAGCGAAATTCTGAACTTAAATGAATGTTTATAATTCCACAGCTAAATGTAGGCCTTTAATACTTTAGTATGTTATTTCAAACTACGAAATTCATCGTTATATACAGTTTCATCAGAATCGTCAAATTTCTACAATTATTTACTAAAAATAGTCGATCTTTACCAAAAACTAATCAAAACGATTCCCAACTCATATCGACCAGTTTATGAATTTTTTAAATTGATTCAAAATTGTGGGCTGAAACGTAAAAAAAAAAATTACACTTTAGTGCCAATTACTAAGAAACAGCTTGGCCGATCCTCGCACAAAACTGACCAAAGCCAGCTCTTATCGAATTACATCGAATGGCTATTAATTTTTTTAAATCAGTTCAGCCGTTTTTTTTAAAGAAAACGTCGACGAAAGGCCATACTGTTTCGAAATTTGGTCCCATTCGATTCAGAATGACTTAAAAAATTAGCAAATTGGTTTATTTCGCGAAAATATTTAAACAATTTCTCCTTCGTAAGTTTATAATAACTTTTAAATCTATTTTTTTATTGTAACACATTCTGGTTATCACATTATTTAGTATTAATAACAGTTCTCTATATTTGAATTGTGATAATCTTAAGATCTTCAAGATGAGATATGATAAGATTAAATTATATAAGTGCAGAAATTGACTAGTTTCTTATCATAATTATTTCACAATTACATTGCAAATATTTATGATAAAAAACGAGCCTTCTTTTTACTTTTATTCGTATCAAATTTATTTCTGATATGAGTATGTATAACAAAATAATAATGGAACATAATTGATCATTTTAGCTTAGACTTCATCATTTCTTTGTACATATATATATATATATATATATATATATAATATTTTTATGATTTTAAATTAAAAAGATAGTAAAGGAATGAAATGATAGTAAACGTTAAACAGTAATAGAATAAGAATGATAAACCCTGAAATATGAGGAACCAAACTTTATAAAATATAATAAAAATAGCGAAACCACAAAACTTTTGTTTTCCAATAATATTTTTAAGTGTAGACGATATCAAAACACTTCTCTATATGTTTCAAATCGAACTAAACATTATTCAAATACTACATAAAAAATAGAGGCTACATACACAAATTAATAAGTAAAAATATTTATTATTCTTCAACATTTTTTCCTAGGCTTAGAATTACTAATTTGTGATAGGTCAGTATTTATTAAAATCGCTTATGTCAACTGTTTGTTTGCATTTGTAAAACTAATTAACAAACAACGCTCGATCAATGTTATTTGTACGACGTTTGTTCGTGGTTATTATTTGATTTAAAGAAATATTAAACAAAAGTAAGAACACAATGGATTAAAGCTACATGTATGCAATTACCTCTATATAAATTATATTTATGTATTTTTAAAATTTTTTAAATCGAAACAATTGACGTCCTTGGGTAACAGAAACATGAATTATTTTATGAAAAAAGAATATCAGAATTAGGTTTATTTGGTTGTTGAATAAGATTATTTTTTCTATTATTGCTATAAAAATTACAATCTGTCTATTACAATTTAGAGGGCGTCCATTATTCACGTGAGGTTTTCAGGGGGAGGAGGGGGTTTGACAAAAAATCACAAAATATTACATGGGGAAGAAAGGGATATAGTTATCACTATGCCTTTACCTGACTTTTTTAAAAAAAAAATCCAAACATTTTAAAAAACAATAAAAAAATTTACAATTTTTTCTCGTAACTCAAAATACACGTGATGTTTGGTGGGGGAGGGGAGGTAATTTTGAATATCACCACGCATCACCAAGGGGGAGAGGAAGGTCTAAAAATTCTTAAAAAATCCCCGAAATATATACAATATTTGATAAATGTTACAGATCAAATAGTTTACAATTTAGGGCACAATCGTACCCTACTAGTTCTTAATTTGGATACATCGTTCTGAGTTCAATTGTACATATAAATTATATTGCATAATAAATAAATATCTCTAAATTTATTGACAATAAAATGATCAAGTAATGGTAAATAAACATTTCCATTGCAATCATATATCATGGTTTCATTTTATCTTTTTTGTCGACCTTTCAGTTAATCGGATTTACCTAGATGAACCTACATTTTGGTTATTTTCGCCAAGTCAGTGGGTTTCGTGACATTTACTTCACATAAACCTGTCGTTTGCACGATAATAAATGTCAATGGATAGGTGTACCTTCTTGCCAATGCTAATTCCCTAAAATCATTTCTTGTGATATAGAGAAAGCTTTCAGACTGTCTGGTGAAGTAAGTAATGAAGTAAAGAATTAGTGAACAAGTTTCTCGAGAGTTTCTTGTTATCGAACCCGAATCAAATTTTGTGCGATATGTTGGTCACGTAAGACGTAATTAATGGACAAAGAAAATTAACTAACTAGTTGTAATCTAAGTTTAATTAACAATTTGTTAGATAAATAAAAATTAATAATATTTGATAAATTTTATGCAAAAGTTATACTTATCAAGACGGCAAGGTGGCATGCTAGTGGAAAAAATATGAAAAATATGAAAGGGTCTTTATAATAGTTCTTTTTTTTTGATCAGTAATAATTTTATTAGTTTAACAGTTGGCTGGGAGAAAAGCAAAATAAATGGTGAACTGAACATTGTCTACTAGGAAATACTGAAAAATACGATGGATTAGTCCGAAGCCATATAAAACAATAGCTATAAACAACAAAATGCTACAAATATATAATTTTGATGTTATAAATAGTTATATTAACTTTAATAGCATTTTCTGTGATTTAATAAATAACACATTTGGAACATACACGAACATGCTAGTTTTTACTGTGACAATTAAACCCACTTTTTATATATTAAACAAGTCTCATAAGTACACTTCCCATTAAATTAGCCGGCAAAACTTTTTACGATCTACACGTACAACATTTGCAAACAACAGGTGTTACAAAAAATTCAGCTGTTTGTTAAAAAGTTCTACCTGTTTTCGACCAAAAAAATATTTATTTATATTTTTAACATTTTAATGCAATTCTCTGTAACTTGACATTATAACAGGTAATTGCATCATGCGTCATTTCTAAGGATGGGAATTTTTTAAAGTAATGTTTTTGTTAACAAGAAAAATATCTTGTTCAACAATACAATTGCATGAGAGAATTCGTTTGAACGTGATGTCATTAAATGGTTAGTGTGGACTCGTTTGTATTGTGTACATTTTTTTAATTGCTTCAGTTGTTCACATCGATTTCAAGAAAAAATAGAAGGCAATTTTAAAATTACACATTGCAGAGAGGTCAAATGATTTACAACATCTGCTATTTTAATTATTTACGGAATAAATTATTAAGAAATGAAAACGATCTTATGCAATAGTAAAATGTTGTAAAAATAGAAAGAACATGTGTATTCTAGTCTACAACGATTGGTATATAAAATTTTATATTTAAGTATTAAATCAAATCATATTGTGAAATAAGAAATTAATATAGATAAACATAAATGTAAGATTTCGTCTTTGAAATCCGATAAATGCAAATTTTATTGGTCCTCTATTACTTTTCTGTCTGCCTAGATGTCTGTCTCTATGTCTGCAGTGTATTACTGAACTTGTGAGAGTAAAACTTTTGTACGGTATCGAGATTTTCCGAAGTAATCGTAATAAAAATATTCATATAATAAATATATTTATATAATAATATGTAGTCAAAAAGGACGCACCTGCATAGTTCTGTATATTGAATTGACCTGCGGGCTAGTACCTAGGACAATATTATGCAGGTCGGTTTACATATCCAATCGAGACAAAAAATATTTTAGTATCGATCAAGATCCCATTATCCTACCAAGAATAAGCCCCTAGTTCTTCTAATCACTACTTCTCCCCATCATTACGATTCGAATGTTTTTTGGATCATTCAAATCGGTTGATCCTTTCTCTTAAAAACTGCCTTTGCCAAAAACTAATCAGCACATCTATCTATCAATAGAAATCGATTGCTTTTTGAACTTTTCAAATCGGCTCATCCATACGCCCGAAATCGTCGACGAAAAATTGTCTCCACATATACACACACAAACACACAGAAACATTCAGAAACCTCTGAAACATGAAGATATGCAAAAAAAATCATTTTTGAATTTTGGCCCTTTACTATAACTTACCCTACGGAAAGTTAATTAATTAACCTTTATATAAACCTGAGTGTTCCATGGCGTAACGGTTAAGCGCACTGCTTTAGGTCACAGTGATATAAGGGTCGTGAGTTTAAGCCCCCACTTTGGACACTTAAAAATGTAGATCAAAAATATGTTTCCAATTTAAATAGCCCAATTCAGGCACTCTGGTGTCAAATGGCAATGGGATATCTTTCACACGATTCTTCGACCCACGGACCTGTCTTAGGCCAGTACTGCTCATTATTATATAAACATATTACAAATATAAAAAACCATTATTCTGCAGAAATAATTTGAAACAAAAAGAGTATGAATATGCAAATCAATTACCATATTTTCTATTATTCTTAAATTAGATTATATGACTGATTTTGTGCTCGGTGAGATATTGATATTTTTACACGTCATAAACAGGTTTTTATTATTCCGAATACAAACTAAGTGTAATCAATAGATTTTATTTATGTATTATCAGTTTATTAATAATATATTCATTCATGTTAATTTAATTACTCATCATAAACCATGAGCTATAGAAAAGTGGAACTAATGCAATACTAATGAGACTGTAATAGAACATCTATAAAATTTTATTAGGCCTATGTTATACTTATAATTCTCAATTTTCGTCAATTTGTAATTTAACGCTTTCTTTTCGCTAATTCCAAGATTTATATGAATTTTCCGCTCGGAAGCGGAGGCATCCGAATGGAAAGGGTTAAAAGATGAAGTATACAAAGTAAAATGCCACACAAGTTGGTTCATGCATTCGAAGAAAATTATTTATACTGTTCATGTTGGCTTCAATTGTTATAGACAGTTGGTTAAAAATATTTTGGCAGTTTATGAGATGTTTAGTGGTAAAAATCAATGATTTTGCAATATTATGATTTTTCTTTTCAAATTGAGTTGAGTTTTCTTCTGCTGGTCATGGTCGTAACAGAAACAAACTTCAATTATAAAATATTTCTATTTTATTGTTATTGTTGATGCAAGAATTGTGTTTGTATAGTTAAATAAAAGCCACATATAAAATGATTTGATTTCCATACAAGTGTGTGTTAGTGCATTATTGTTTTGCTAACTAGTTTTTTTCTGCGCTCAGATTTAATGAGCACCTGTGGAGTTATTTTAATTAAGTTGGAAATTTGCACTACATTATGGTAAATGATTATTTAACTTGTTATAAAATAACTAGGAATTGTTCAAATAGAATTAAATTGACTTGTGTGTATATTCACAATTTTTTTATTTTTGTTAAAGTGACTAGACTGAGAAACTTGAAAAAATCATTTTTCACTGATTGAAGAGAAATAATAAAACTCAAAAGAACTAAAGCATAGTCTAGTAGTCAATTACTAGACGTAATTGTGGATTTTTTGGAATAATGTTTACAAGACAGGTAATTTTTATCATGTTTAACTTTAGAAAATAAATATAATATAGAAATTTCTAATAAAGACAAGAACGCGCAGTTTTATAAATATCTTATAATAATTTACAAAGCTAATAAAAAGTTAAAAGATATTGCTTTTTTAATATTTTGCCCAGTAACTTCTGCTTTCGTCAATTTGAACATCATGAAAAACTCTATTAAATTATAATTTTATATATAAAAAAAATTGTCTTTATAAGCAGATAAGAGTTTTTCTTCAACACATAAGAAACATCTGCTTTATCTGATCCATTTTTTCAATGGTTAAATTTCTAATGTTTTTTTTATTACTATTTTAATGTGAAACATTTATCATAATATTGAGCTTTTAGAAAAAATGCGTAGGAATATAATGCTCACATAAAGAGTCTTTGATTTAACCCAATTCATACAAATCAATGTATGAAGTTTCATGCAAACATGCTTTTAAATAAATTTACTCCGGTTACTGAATATATATAGCACGATTTTGACAAATATTTGACATGTTAAATGCCAAATGTCAAGAAATATTTATTTTTAATAATACCATACATTTCTATATATAGGATACCGTATTATTTTATGCCTTCTATATGACATACTTATATATTACCATAAATGAAGAAAATATAAAATCATGTGCTCTACTTTTTTGGAATAATATAGCCAACGAATGTAAAAATTAATAAACTGTGTTATAAGCACATAAAAAGTCGACCTGAAAGATTATCACGACGATAAAATGATTTACAAAAAGGTACGCCCGGAAAAGCCAAAGTTTTAATTCCCCGCGGTTTTGTACAAGTGGATTATTATTTTAGCTTTTACGCCTACAATAAATATATGCCTCCTAGATTTAATATATTTCTATTTTTATGACGGATTTTTTATCTACTATAATCATTTTCATCAGTTGTAAAGGTAAAATAAATATTCATTTTATTTTATTATTATGAAAGAATATGGAAAAATATGATGGGGCAAAGAAGAATGAAAATAAGCCTAGTACGAATACAGCATAATATGAATTCTTTACCAAGAATGGAACAATTAAAGTGAATGCAAGAAATATAACTGAGAACAAGCGAAAAATATTCAGATTTAAATAAGGCATGAAGGAAACTGAATTTGACACACTGCAAGAGAAAATTCTGATTGCATCATGCAAACGAGTGAGAAATAATAGTAAAGGTAACAGACTGAAGAAAAATATGAAAATTCGGAAAACAAAGGTAAATGGTGTGGCATATTTAGTTTCAAATTTCAGTTAAATGATTTTTATCGTGAATATTAAAAAAAATAGCTGAGCAGTCTCTTTTAATTCTAAAATATCATGCAGGCAAAAAAGGGTGACCTAATACAAGACTAATATTATACAAATATAAACATAAAAACGTCAACCGAAATGATACCTTTAGCCGTAGAATGATTTATATAGAGGTACGGCAGCATTACTCAAGATTTTAAATTTATGACGGTCTCGTGCAAGTGGCTGCCTTTCGGGTTTACATCAATTGATCCTAAAAAAGTTTACTCGTTTCTTGAAAGATGGAAAGCTGATGGAAAATGAAAAATGACACATTGATAAATGAAGTATGGTCTGTAGCCTTCAATATAGTAAATAATATACATAACAGATGTAAAAATCTTGTAAGGGGAGACGTTCATTAATGGTGATCGATTTTGAAAGATTGTTGGCCGCACCTACCCACGAAAAAATTGTAATATCTATGAAAAGTTTAGGATTTTTTTTATAAATTTAGGTAAAAAATAAATGCATGTGATATTTTATCAGACGCTCCTCCCTTTACGAAATCTAGTGATTTTTTGACAACCTCCCCCTCTTTTAAGCCTCACGTGATTAATGGATGAACCCTTAATTTAATTAAAGGATAATTAAATATCAAATAGTATAGTTTAAAATTTGAATGACACAAGTAATAAAATAACTTGAATACTTACATATATATAAAAATAAGTCGGGTTTTCTTTCCTGACGATATAACTCCAGAACGCACGAACCGATTTCGACAATTTTGCATTTGTTGGAAAGGTTTCGGGCTCCGCAAGGTTTATAGCTAAGAACATTAGTTGTGCATGGCGTCGTGACTTAATTCGAGTAATGACATTATTGAGAATTATCAGAATTATGCTTGATAGAGTCAACGAGCAATTCTTGCCGCAAAGAATAATGATGTACACGCACTGAATTTCACCATTCAATCAAAAATTGCTGGCGATTTGGTGACATACCAATAATTCTGACTGGTCTTCCGTTTGACTTCAAACGATTGCAATTTCCAGTTCGCGACAATTAACAAGTCGTAAGGCCAATCGCTTAGTGTTTGCGGGATAAATTTCAAATAGATTATTTAGAAAATCATTGTTTTTCACATGGGCAGTTATACGTTGCCTGTTCACGAGTTGGAAAACCATCCGCTTTGTTTGTGTTAACGTCAGACCAAAAAACAAAAAATATAGTTTACCAAAGAGCACTTCAATGAAACGGATAATTTGCGGACTCACTTTCATTTACTTAGAGAAGTTCAACTAAAAAACACTTCATTTTTGTAATCGAAATAAATTCATTGCTGTTGTGTAGTACAATCAAATTTTTGCTTTTCCAATATAAAGCAAACAAAAAATTTCTTCATCTTTTTCACAAAACCATCTGGTGGCGAAACGGAGTTCGTCGGGTTTGCTAGTATATCTATAAAATAAACTTAAATGAAATGCTGGACACCGTTGTTTTGAACTAGGTTCAAGCATTTTTAGAAAATTGTTTTATTGCGGCTTTGAGCTTCAAAATACGCAAATCTATCAAAATCTATCATCATCATACAAATATATTATTCTCTACTAGAAGAGATATAAACGCATAAATACGATAATCCGTTAAGCGGATTTAACAGATCTCACAGTATAAGCACAAAAGTACTCCCCAAAACATTTTAATTTTCGCTTAGCACCCGTACGAGTGGTTACTTTGTGGACCGTAAAACACCTTAAATTTGGTTTTTTCTACGGTTGAGAAAATATTCCCGCGATACTGTAATACTGTTTTAAACAGGCAATTATCCCGATCCGTCCTTGCGGGACAGGCACGGCGCCCGGGTTCACGGCTGCCGCGATCGTCCTCTCGCGTGTAGTTCAGGGTTTAGGACGCAACGCGGCGCGACCGGCCTCGGTTATTGACGTAGACCGTAGACTCGCCAAGTCGGTTCTATAACGTAGCCAAACGTAGCGCGGTAGTAGAGTACTTTGTAAAGTAGGAAGTTATTTGGGGATATCCATGCTGTATTGAAATTTATTGATGATATATATTTAAAATTGAATGGTAGATTTATTTTTTGTTTCTTATTATTGTAAATAAAATTTATAAATAACTAGAGGGGTGTATGGCACCGTGCCTTAAGGCAAATTGCTGGAACTTCTCGTACCGTAACGATATGTTCGAGGAATACTGAATGCTTTCAAATAGATTATTATTAATATTGAAACATTGTCTAATATTTATAAGAATTATATAAACTAAATTGAAAAGTTGAAATTATTTGTTCAAAGTATATTAGAACTTTAGTCAGAACTAAAAATAAAATCTGAAGTATTTTCGATATACAAAAAAATGTTTTTCTGAAAAAAAAAGTTGAAATAAACAATTTTTTTTCCAAAATCAATTATTTTGTTAAGACAAGCGAAAAGTTCTTTGAATCATTTAAATCTGACGCTTAATTCTCTCAAAAACTGCCATTTTTTACACATTTAGCTCCGTATCTTCGAAATGGCCTGCCTTTGCCAAAAACTAATAACCACTTCTCCCAATCATTATTAATTGAATGTTTTTTAGATCATTCAAATCGGATGCTCCTTTCTCTCAATAACTCGATTTCTATTTTCTGCAATCTTTGCTCTTTATCTCCGTAACTGCTGGACCTGCCTTTGCCAAAAACTAATCAGCACATCTCCCTATCAATAGAAATCAAATGTTTTTTGAACCATTCAATTGGAAATTTGTATCCATATATGCATACACACACATCCATTTTTTCTGAGGTATGCCAAAATGTTCAGAAACCTTCAAAACGTCGACAAATTTAAAAATTTTCAATTTCAATTTTCGGCCCATTACAATAAGTTACCCTACGGGAAGTTAAATATAATACCTACACAGATGATTGTAGCAAACATATTTTGTTAATTTTAAGCGCTCTTATAATATTAACTATATAATAAGAATTTGGCAGTAAACATACTTCATTTTAAGAAAAAGTAACAAATTTGAACCCTTGACAAACAATGCTTTAATTGCAAATTATAGTAATTGAAAATAAATAGAGAATGAAAATTTTTGGGAAAATTCAATTTCAAAGCATTCAAATTAAATATCTAATTATTTTTTTATTTACTATTAAGGTGACCATATTAACCATAAGTCAAAACCGTGACGGTAATTTTTAATTATGCTTACGGGTGGAGGAAATATATTAAAATAAATACTATTTAAGAATGCAATAAAAATCCGTCTTTTTGTAGTAAGTATTTTTTTTAAATCAGAATTACTGACTAAGGAGTTTATTATATTTGGTTATGTTATGTTTCATTTTATATTTTTGGGTCTATATGTTTTTTCACCTTTCAAACTTATTATAAAGTTTTGTTCAATTTTCTTCATAATTATTTAAAAATAATTAGCACTTATTGCAGGCAGTTAAAAAATTCATTTACATATATATTGTAAATTTTCGTAAAATTGAAAATAAAAGTTGAAAATTTAAACCACTTGTTTCTTATAAGCCAACTAGTTGTACAGAACATTTTCAGATGGGTAGTTGTAACTTTATTATCAAGTAAGGGCTAAGATTCAATTTAGACCTATACATTTTGAAAACCCGAGACGATCTGGGACAAAAGATCTGAACTCGGGACAAATATTGCTTTTAGAAAAACCCGGGACACAAGGTGGAAATCTGGGACTGTCCCCGCCAAACCGAGACATATAACACTATAGATGATTTTTGCAACAAAACAAAATTAGAGTAATGTATTAAAGAATAAAGAAATAGCAAGGACAACTAAGTCTAATGAAAAATAAATCATTATTAAATTTAAGATATAAAGAGCCACTTACAATACTATACACAATTTAGCATTTGATCCATCAATTTTTTTACGTAACAAAATTTTTGTTTTTATATTTGCCATTTTAAGCTAGATTACTATATATTTTTCTATTTAACTGTATTTTTGTATGTAATTATGAAAAAATGTATTTTAAGAAAAAACTAATTTATCAGTTCTCGATAACGTTTTTTTTCAATACCAACAAATAATAAGCATATATGAGCATAGTCCCTTAATTCCTTATTAGCATATACCTTTAATTATGAATTATTATGTAATATTGTAATTAAATCAGATTCATATGATATGCGTGATACAAAATACAGGGCTTCGAATCCACATATCTATTATACAATTCGCGGAGTACTGTTATCTCCTCTCGAGGGAGCCGAACTTTTCACGATTGAGAATCACAAAGCCTTCGTATATATCATTGTCTCATTCATACTCCGCTTCTCTCGTTTTGACGTAGTGAACGTAGCACGCTGCCGGTGCTACAAATCCCATTCGGCTCTACGACCCCACTCGCGCCGTAGCACATTCTACCTCGCCCGTAGCCGGCGAAGAGCCGCGAGGGTAAAAATACAGTTTTTGTATCTAAAACTTTACTAAACGGCGTCATTTATTTATTTTTTTATTTTTCTGAAGGTTTAGATTTCTATCACTACGAATTATAACCGAATATAAATTGTGTTGTGTAATTTGTAATTATTATGATGTTTGGGAATTGCGATGATTGATTTTCGATGAATATCGGCTAGGCCGTTTCTTCGCATTTGAATTTTGCAATTTATTTTTTGACGAATTTTATGAAACATACTAAAATATTGTAGATCTACGACAAGTAGTTGAATGATAAAAAATAAACAATATTTAGAATTTCGTCATGATCTTGAGCGATTTTAATCAGAATCTAAGCATCTATCATTTGATTGGCTACTGCGTAAAAAGTAAGCTCTCTGTTGAAAATAAGTTGTTATATAAATCAATTATTGAACCAATCTGGACCTACAGAATTGAGCTCTGGGGATGTGCTTACAAATCAAATATAGCTATAATGCAGAGAACTCAGTCAAAAATTTTACGTACAATACTTAATGCTCCATGGTACGTGACAAATGAAACCATTCACAGCGACCTCAACATGAAAACGGTGCAATTAACGTTCAAAGAATTCAAAGAAAAATACAAACGCAAACTGGACTCACATTCGAACCCATCTATAGTTGACATTACTCAACCTTTTGGCATAAGGAGATTGAAACGACAATGGCCTTTAGACTTAGTCTTAGATTAGGTCTTATATAATATCATATTAATTGTAAAACTGAGAAGTTCTCATTGGAGTTCTTCTTAGACATCGCTCTTAAATATTATCATTTTAGCTCAAAGGAATCTTTATGTGTTTCTGATTGCTAAATAAAACTGAGTTAAAAAAAAATCTAAGCATAAGTATATAATCTAAGCCAAAGCATAAGTACAATCTGTGGTTGATAGCTACTGATTACAGTTGACGTCCACACTTAAATACATTTTTAGAACACGAAATAGATGAAATGAAATGAATTATACAAGGTACATTAACTAAATTACAGATATTATAAATATTTTAGAAAGACATCAATTGGAAATAGTACTGATTATTTTTTAGCGAAAGCAAAAACGTCATTTTTTTCGAAACGTTGAATATTTCATCTAAATAGCTGAATCTTAATTCCTATTGATTTAGTTGATTTATACGTATCTGGAAGTTTATGTAACTTACTTACAACTAGTCTAGAAAATGATATTCTTTTAAACATTTGTTTGTAATAAAATTTGTAATTGCAATAAGTATTACAACTGTTAAATTATTAACATCAAGTAATATTGATAGATAATAACATAAATTTAAATAAATAAAAGTGCAAAGGATAAAATTTACATGAAAATAATATCCGTAATATGATTTGATATAAAATATAAGCAAATAATAATAAAAATAAAATATCAAGAATACTGAAATGAGATTTGTTATCATTTTGAAATTTATGCTTCATGAAACTTAAACAATGCAAGATTCTAATTATTTTATTATTACCTTTAAATTTTCGGCCAGCCTTCAGCCTATGTTCTCCATAATACCCCCAAACCTCTTGAATCGCGGTGACGTCACCGGGACCTCGTCTGACGTCAGCGATCGTGCTCGGGCGAGGGAGCGTATAATATAATATAATATAATACGTTGGTAAGTGCACTCGTATACCCGTATACTCGTATATCGTGAAACATAGTATAGAGCTAAATTCTACATGCTACATGTTATATAAAACGGAAGCTCTTATTAATCGTTACCGTGTGATGGCGCGTTTCCGCATCGAGTCGCCGATGATGGATCGCTCAAATTGATGAATTGATTTTCAGATAATGAATTAGAATATGATAGATTGATATTAATTGATTTTATAACAATCCGATTATTGCATGGGGAAATTAGAACATTTTACTTAAGCGCTTGTAATTCATGACGGGGATAATAATAATAATGGTCCATGTTGTGAGAGCCACCACAAATCAATGCTGTCCTTTCCCTTCTTGTTTATCATTTCCATTACCACAATTTCCCCTTCTTTGATACATTTTTTATGCACGTCCCTTTCAAAACTTCTGCTTCCATGCTTCTTGGTCCTGTGCGTCGGCTTTCAGTTCCCTGTACTCCCTCTTCTAGCGTAGGTCATCAACCATCTGCATTCCTCTTCTTACTATTATTTTCAGCCCTTCTATTCAACCTTCGACTGAGTCGTGTAGGAGGCACTCTGAGAATGGGTTCCATTCAGTTTCCTTTTCTTTATGCGAATTATTTGTCTATCTTAGTTGAGACATGGGTCTCTCAGAATAAATGTTTCGTCCGAACAAGAATGGTTTTGCCAGAAAATGTGATTCTCTAATTTCATGTTTTCTCGACGTTTCAAACTAAGGAATGCAATACCGGATTACCGGTATTTTCGGTATTTTTACTTAAGAGCTATTTGACACATAATACACTAAAGTTTAAATTTCTCGGAACAAATTCATCTTTAAATTCCATAATCGCATAAACAGCTATATCTTCAAGTGATTCTATAGGATAAACAAATGTCAAATATTATCTCAACTCGTCATTAAATTGAATATTTATTGCTTTACTAAAGGCTTCATATCGTGTTACAATAAATATAATTGGACTGATAGATAATGATGTTTGTTTCATCTTATTTAAAAATGTAACGGTTTTTTAAGTGATATTTGCGCCAAAATATTTTATATCATACAGATTACTCCTGCATCTTAATAATTATGATAATTACTAAATATTTTTGCTTCTTACTACAATTATAAAATATTATTTTTCGAAAACTTTTCAAAGTTTGAAAATACTATAGAAGCATCACATTGTTTTAAATAACAATACTCAACAAGTATAGTAACTTATTATTTATCTCGACAAAGTATCCAATCTTAAATTAGTGTAGAAAAATTATTTTTTTAAAATATTGGAGATTATGCCAATTTGACACATCCGACACAGACAATTCAGTTTATTATAATAATGTAATATGATCTTTTATGAGTTTTTGGTCTTTTTTACTCATAAGTTTGTTTTTGGTGATAATGAATTAATTAAATTGGATATAATTTTGTTAAATTATTATTTAAAAAAAATAAACTTATTGTTTTATTTTATTGTTTTTATTGTTTACTTGAATATTGTTGTAGTTGTATATACATTTTTTTATATTTGTACTAGTAACTTTCAATTTTGTTTGCGTTTGTTTAAGATAATAAAAATACCGGTAATTTACCGGTATTCCGGTTTTAAAATGAAAAATTACCGAAATACCGGTATTAAAATTTTTCATCGGTATTGCATTCCCTATTTCAAACAAAATGTGTGGGTGTACATGTACGTATGTTTGTATGTGTGTGTGTGAGAGGGCCGATTTTTGGTTTTTTGTCTACGCCAAAAATGTTTAACATTATATGAGAAATTGTCAACTTTATGATCGGGCATTACTAGATACGAATAATGATTTCAATATAATAAATATTACTTCAAAACAGTAATGAATGCATCACAAAAGCAGTAAATATAAGAATACCAATGAAATCAATATTCAATTGAAAAATATTTTTACGTATATGGAATTTATGAGGACCAAGTGTTCTAATTGTGCAATAATTCATATATTTTAATACAGAAATCAAAACCAACCCACTCATTTTAAAAATACAAGTTTTATTACTCTTACGAATCATTGCCAGTTAATTCGCGTAGGCATACCCTTGTTTCACTCAACCATAAAAAATCCTTTGTGAAAAAGGAAAATTAAAAGATGAAAGAGTTTCAATCTAAACCAAATAATCTTTTCTCCAGAAATCAAACATATATAAAAATTAAAAAAGTATTTCCCTTTGATCATTGATCTGATATAATTTATATTTTTAGCAAAAAAGAGTATATTTCGCAACGTTTTAATTGCTTTATTACGGAGATTTCATGTTCTTGTTATTGCGGAAACTCAGAAGTGGAGTCGTGGAGCTCGTTAATTGTTTAAATTAAATATGAAATTAGCGCCGTAAACATGCTCAAGTTTTCCCATGTTCCTACTTGTACATGGTCTTGCTAAACGCAATAAAAGTGAAATTTACGGTTTTGTGCTGTTCGCATGTGTGAACTTAAGGTTAATAAATGTAAAACTTTATTTTTATGTTTGTGGAAACTTTATTGGGAAATGTATTTGTTGGTCTTTTGAAATACGATAGTAACATTAGACTTGTGAAATTGTTTTGATTTGCTATGGTTTAATGATATTTTTTTATATATAGTAATAAAGCTTGAGAAAAACGCAGTAATATAGTCAATAATATTGTTTATTCGTGTTTTTTGTTTGCTTAGTAAAGTAATTATTGAATATATTTAAATATGGATAAATACGAAAATTATTTTCATCAGGATTACATCCATCTATGCAAGTAATCCCCAAAGTGGTTTACATGCACCCTTTAAGATCCATGACAACTTTCAGGGGGACCACATCAGCAAGAATAATAAGAAAAATGCTAGTAATTTTTGGGGTCTATGAAATAAAAATGAGGGTCTACGGTAATGAATCACAATAGATTATATCTATTCACTACATCTATTTATTATATCTATAATAAGAAATCATGCATAATATTTATCAATTGAACTCAAAAATAAATAAAATATTGATCTTTTTTATAAAGATGTATAAGTTGTATCTTACATAAACGTTCGATTTGTGGTCTAATACAGTTGAGCTCGTAAAGACCATATTTGCGACTATTGAAAGACTTGGCAAAATTCTTTGAGCTTTTTGGGACTTATCATATTTCTGGACATTAAAGATAAAATACGATTAAATAGTTATAAAATAAATAGTATGAAGGCGGCTTAGTGATATTAGGTTATTATCGATCTAACAAAAAAAGTCCAGATGTAGACTGGACATCATAAGGCGATGTAAGGTTAACACTTACAAAATTGTGGCTTAATGTTGAAAATTAATCCTTTTACTATATTTTTTGTTTATTATTATTATTTTTAATTTATTTAATAAATACATAAAATTTACATGTATTTTGAATAGGGGATTCATGGCAAAGCCCAAGAGGTCCACGACAGAAAAAAATCAGGAAACCAATGATCTATAAATATTATGATAATATTTAAAATAAACGATTGAATACTCCTTCTTCATTTATAATGAAATTTAATAGATAGGGGGCGTCCATTAATCACGTGAGCGAGTTTTTAAGGATTTTTGGACCCCCTCCCCCTTGGTGATGCACGGTGATATTCAAAATTACTTAACCTCCCCCACCAAACATCACGTGTATTTTTAGTTACGTGAAAAAACTGTAAAATTCGATTTTTTTTGAAAATGTTTGAACGTTTTTAAAAAAAATGGTTAAAAAATAAATACACGTGATATCTTACTATACTCCTCTTGCTCAAATTCATTATTTTTTCAAAATATTGTTTAAACAAATGCATTTTCATTTGACATTATAATATGTTGACTCATTAATTACAAAATATGCGTCTTCTCCCAAAAATGCATAATTATCACTAGTAATTACAAAACCATTACAAAAATGCGATAAATCGTTCATAAATGTATTTTTAGATGCTGCAAAAATCGACTTTCAGTCCGACTCAATGATTAAACCAACTGGACGAAAAGATAAATCATGGCATTCGAATTAACTTTGTTTTCATGAAGATAAAACAAATTTACGAATTCGTGAATCATCAGTAAACTTTGCACTTTTATCAAAAAGCAGAATCTGCAATTTAAATTCGGAATACATTAATAAATTTGACAAGATCGAATGATGCTAATGAAGCTACTCTTGTTGCCGAAATTCAATTAATCAGACTTATCTCTCATTTTGCTGCCTCGTATTTTTGTATTATGCGGGCGTTTGTTATATTTGTATAAAGAAGAGCTTGTTTATTTTCATTTTGCGGAACGGTTGTGTTTGTGCAAATAAGTTTGTGATTTAATTAAGCTCGATGTCAGAACCAAAGACGAGCGGTGTGCTACTCGGCAATTTATATTTTCTCAGCTTATTAGCACCGTAATTAAAATATAGAATTCTATTTTACATTCGCAGACAAGCAAGATAATTGTTGCATTATGGGCTTAATCATGATACAGCTTTATTATGAACTAACAGAACTAACTGAACATGCTTATTTATGGATATAATATTTATACAAAAGAAAATTTAATCTAGGTGTGAAACATTTTGCCCATTGTTGGCATCGCTATATTTATAATTCAGTTCAACAATTAAATTTTACCTGCTCAATTATTATATTGGTGCTCTATGGTAGCTCTTCATAACTAACAATTCAAGGATATTTTGAAAATTTTATACTATCAACTATTGTTCAACTAGGTCAAAGCCGCATTTCTCCCTAAGGAAAGTTGCATGGACTTCCCGAAATGTGTAAATAATAAATGGATTATTTATTTTTCTATAAATATTTGATTTGTATATAATCTATGTATCTGTCCAGCAGTTTACTTGTTGATCTGTTCAAGTATCTACCTCTCTAAGTTGTCCAAATGTCTACTTCTGTACGCATTTTTATATATACCAATTACAATTTATAATTTATTCATAAGAAAGTTGTAACTAATAATGATAAGTGTCACTGTAGTATATTATTATAAAAAAGAGATAATTTTAATGCCTAAGTAAGTTGCACTTAATTTTAGATCAATTGTGGTTGATAAAGGCAAAGCTGATTTTGTCAAATGTACTTGGACAGAGATCACTTGAACCGTTCACATTTTTTTCAATTCCAAAGCAAATCAAATCTATAGCATATCGAATACCTTTCTTTAAAAATAAATAAAAAAGGTTACCAAATACTGTTAAGCAAAAATGAAAATGCCTATGAAAAACGCCTAATATTCCAGATCTCAAACGTCCTTTGTGTTATTTTTATGCAAATCTTATCGACATAACAATAGAATACAATAAAAACAAATGCATTGTTCTTGCGATTGGAACTTGTATATACAATTATATGTTACTATTATATCATTTAATATTAGATTAAGTTTTCATATCGTGCTATACAAGTAAATATATTACTACAGTGAAGATTTGATTTTATTTAACATCGTTGACTAACGTAAAAAAATCACCTAAACCTCATGATACAAAATGGAGTTTTATTCTATTAATCATGGTTTAATTAATCATGATTTGTTGTTAAACAAATTTAATTAACAGAAAACAACACCACCTAAACAATGCTATCACCAAACATTTGTGAAATTCGAATCATTCCCTTAATTGAAATATGCGCAGGTGCTAAATTAAATACTTCAAGTTTCCAATGACGTAACGAATTCTATATAAATTCCAATCAGCATATTGGAATTGGAGTATCTGTATGGCAGATGTTTGTAATAAAGTTTTGTGTCACATGAAATAAGATACACCTGACGATCTGTTTTCTCTTCGAATTGATAAAGGATATATGTCATATTTTCTGTCAACAGTATTTCTGGTTTTCGTAACCTTATGGTTATGAGAAAGGTAGATCCTTGTTCTGAAATATTTTTGGTTTTGAAAAATTGGTGTTTTATTAGTAACTGCAGTCTTCAGAATACATGCATGTAAAAAAATAAGAGACAACAGCTTTAATATTTACATCACTCATGTCATATTATCCAAATATTAGACTTGAGCATCTGTAGTCATATGACCACTATGCCTTGATATAAGTAAATGAATGAATATGTGAAATTATTGACTCAGAAGCTTGTATTTACTAATAATAGTTGCTATTTCTATATTTTAAAAATTATTTAACATACAGATTTTAATTTTCTTCTCAAATCATTATTTTTCTGAATTCGATTACTCAAGTGTGACATCATCCTAATCCTTACATGAGTGCCTTCTCTTGGCTTCAGTAATTCCATTGTCATTAATGAACAATCCATCATTTGTTATGTCAACAAGCGACTAACGTTAGTACGTTGATGTTCGTTAATAAACTACCTATTCATGGGTTGCAAACCCACTGGACAACCCATTAGTGGTACCATTCATGCTACTGAAGGTAGGCGTTACAGACTATATCTGTAAAAGATTTTAATAGCTTTCAAAGGGCAAAGTTGTAATTTATTTTTGTCAAGTAATGAATTGTGATAAAATTGTATAAAATTGCTTAACATAGTTATGTTTGAGCGTGTTTCCAATCAGAAATGTATTTGCTGTGTCCTTTGCTTTAAAAACTACTGATCACCTTCCCAATAACCATTAACTGCAGTAAGTCCTAATTTAGTCAAGGTAGAAGTGGTATATTTGTATTATTGAAGTATATATCTGTTTTTAGTTGTAAGTTTGTGAAAAATTATATTTTGATATTTAAAGTGATTGTTGAAAATAAATCTATAACAATTTTTAGGCCTAGAAGTAGCGTTCGTTGTAAATAGGGTAGAGTAGCGTTCGTTGAAACTTTTATGCACCCAAATTTTAACGTGTCAAGATTTTGATTTTAATGTAATAAAATAAAGTATTTTAAAATCAGAATATCCTATTAAGACTAGAGGTGCAATTACAAAATAGTAATTCAGTTGCCATAATGTTTTCATGCATATCTAAAAAAAATCCAATAATAATCTCTATCTTTACGAGCAGATCCAAAACAATATTTCATTCATTGTGTATAAAATTTAGATTTATAAATTATACTACAAAAAATGATAATAGGAGATAAAGTCAACAATGCCGATACATTTGCATGGGCATTATATGCAAATAAAAAAGTTAATAATTATAATTTGCCAACTTTTTATAGCTTTTGATTATAATATACTGAAACTTAATTTATTTGGTTGCGTCATAGTTGTAGATTCATATGTGATAATATATTTTTTGTGGTATTTTGATCGGAATCTAACTAATGATGATCATATTATGCAGAATTACGATATCTTTATATTTATATAAGAATTTTGGATGTGACTTAGGTATACTCAAAAACACTCAAAAAAATTTTTGTTCAGGGGGCATCAATTAATCACGTGATTGATTTTTCAAGGATTTTTGATCCCCTTTCCCCTTGGTGATACGTGGTGATATTCAAAATTACCCCCCTTTCCCCACCAAACATTACGTGTACTTTTAATTACGAGAAAAAATGGTAAAATATGATTTTTTTTGAAAATATTTGGATTTAAAAATAAAAATCATATAGAAAATAAATACACGTGGTATCTTACTATACCCCTCCCTCCTTACGTGATATTTTGTGATTTTTTGTCCAACCCCCCTACCTCTAAAAACCTCACGTGATTAATGGATGCCCCCTCATCATGTTCAAGGATACCTGGATTAATTTATGCGAATCTTTGATTATTTTATTCATTAGTCTATGATATTTATTATAATTCTAAGAACATTGATTACGAAAAATGATAATTGTTTTGACAATATTTTTTGCAAATCGTTCAAGTCCAATAGCATTTTCTATTCACACGAGAGATATGGCTACAGAAAAGCCATTAACATATACACGAATGTTGATGACATATCTATAATGTAAAGCAATACATATATTATAAAGGTAACTCAAGATAATCTATTTGTGCCTTTTTGAGGTTAGGTACTAGAAGTAGATGGCACAGCATTAATACAGTTTTTTGACAGTACGGACTATTCAATATAAGAAGTCCGTCAGATACCAATTGGGCCGCAAATCTCAACCTCTTATTGCATTACTAGAACAATATATCTAACAATAAATGTGTAACAATAAATCCATAAAAGAATATGAATATGAAATAGAATAGAATAGAAGTAAAGCAAACATAAATATCTACGAGATTTATCTCTACATCTTGTACAGTATTGGCTATTCTTATTTACAAGCCTATCATAATTGCTATTTGGACCTACGGCATCGAGCTCTGGGAATGCGTGTGAACTACTGTGCGTGTCTACTCTTATGTCTTAGTCTATATTGATTTTCAGTTGAAGCCTTACTATTACGACGACGGGATTTGAACCCGATCATTTTTAACTTATTTTATCTCTGAACACGAATAAATGTGGAAGTATTTCGCATAAGCCCAATGAGCAACCCAATGAATATTGTAATCATATGTACTGCACGCGGTCTAGTTTTCAAAACTTTAATTAAATTTTATAATTAAACCGCTTCTCATAGGCCTATAATATTTTAAGGTGTTCGGTTTGACTAACAACTCAGTCGCCATGCGAAGTTTCAACAAAATCACAGAAGAGTAGTCATGAGGTTTCCCTTGCTAGTGCCTTAGATGTAATATATTTTTATTGAATTATATAATAATAATAATTTAATTTAGTAATTAAATTCAGCCAGCTAAAGATTACAGTTGAATATATAATAATCTCAAAAAATATTTCAAATAATCAAAAATAACACGAAAAAGAAAAATGTCTTCGCTCCATTAGCCCCATTAGTCACTGTAACAACATATGTATGTAACATCTACCCTCTTTATATTTTTAAATTCGAAAAACTATTTCGTCCCTCAGTAATTATCTGCAAAAGATTCGAAAGTGAATACTAAGTAAAAAAGTTTGTCAACTCGTGGCCCCCAATGTCGTTGGAGCACAGATTAGTATTCCGTCGTCATCTCGGCTCGACAGTTTTCTTGTAATGTCATCATCAGGGATGAGCGGCCGCCGCTCACGTGGAGATTTTAACTTGAACTCAACTGAGGAATGATTTGACTGCGAAATGAACGACATACCGAGATTACACGTTTCGTTGTCGACTGAAATTATTGTGGGTCTTATTTGAGTACAAATTAGGAGGCAAACTAATGGTTATGTCCTTTAAGTAGAACAGCGGGTTCGAGAAAATGTCTGATGCGAAATGGCATAGAATTATTTTACATGAGTGAATGCTTAACGACAGAAAATAATTTGGTATGTGTAATAAATAGGTACCTGGTTTATTCGTCCTTGACTGTGACTTTCGATTGGTACCTTTAGGTTTGTAAAAGTTGTTCCTCGCCTTCATTTAAAGTGCTGCTTTCCTCTGTCTGTTGAAAAAACACCTGAAATTAGAAAAAAAAAAATTTTATATGGCTTCTTTTCTCTTACATTTAATATGTTTACGTTTACTCATATTTTCTTTAATAACCATAATTCTATGAAATTATTAAATATTAGATCACCAGTGGCCACATGTATCGTATATGTATAGTTATTATTTGCAATATACAAAGGGGGGGCTATATTTGCAATATAGGGCTAGGTTTTGAGTTCTTGTATTTTGTTCGAACGTATTTACGTTTTATTATATTGGCCATGAAGGTGACGATCTTCATGGCATTGAGCTTTACACGGGATGGTTGCTACCCCTGGTAGAGGGTGTAGCGGATAGTTTTAATAGGACTAATTGTTCACTTTTAAAAGAAAAGTCCGCGACACAACATGTATAATAAATGATAAATATAAACATATTTTCTTTCATTATAACTTTGTGACAAATCAGTGATTGTAATAAGAACTGCAACAAATACATACAAATACAAAACAAATTAGTGTTTAATACAGTCCACAGCTACAAGGGTTAAATTATAACCCAACAACCTGAATTATCAGTATACATGTTTATATACCTGAATGTAATTATTAGATATACGTCATTTGAAAGTTTTGTAAGATGTATTTTTATTTTTAAGTTAGATTCTACAGGTCTGGTAAAAAGGACCAAATAAACCTTTTGCCTTTATTGGAGATGAGAACAATAAGAAGTAGTAAATAACACAGTAAATCTTTATATGAAAAAGCTATTTTACTATTTCAATTCTACAAAATCAATTAATAATTATCTGGCCTCTCCTGATGAATACTTCTTTCGAAAAAACAGATCAAGCTTGTATACAATAAAATTTTTGTAAAAAAAAGTATTTCCATTAAATTTGAATTTCACATTGATTAAATATTGTAGCTAGATTAAAAAAGACGTTGGATCTCTTTGTCCCCTTGCTGTTTCTTCTTACCCCGTTAATGGAGCACAGAGTAAAATTAAAAAAAAAAATAGTAAAAAAAACATATTTCCATAATTAGTTCTATTTGTATTATATCTTTGCAAAGAAATTACCAATAACAATTACATACAATTAGTATGAGTTTTAAATTATCCTTCACTAATATCCAAGTTGTGTTTAATAGGAATGAAAGCTCACACACCATAGCATTTGTTTTCTGGAAGTTGCCGCCATCAATTTTGAAACTAATTTAACTTGGCAGTATGCATGTAGAAATAAACAAATACTACTAATTACATGATATTTTAGTTGAAATAAATCTTTAGGTCTGTTTATTCCAAACAAACATTTCGCTAATGAGATTTCTCAACACCAAGAATCTTTACACACAAAGTTATAGAAGATTGAATTATACTATATTTATTATTATGAAAGTATTTTTACTGTTAGTAAAAGTTATGGTACTTTGTGGTTTTATACCCAAAACAACTAAATATATCCTAATTTAATATATTCAGCGAAAATTTTCTGATGAAATTTTTCTATTGACATATTTATAGAATAGAGATAGAAATGTTGATAGAATTTGTTGAAATTATTTAACTTAATAGCAGTTTAGAAGTTGATAGCGTTCTTTACGCCAAATGACTTATTTATTATTAAAAATAATGTTTTTTTGTTTTTAGGTCTTGTATAAAATTCTGTTCAATTTTGTTCATACTTAACCTATTGTTAGTAAAAATAAAAAAATGTGCCAGGTAGCCGTGAAGTTCGCTACCATATTATTTGCTAAATTTCGTGAATTTTTTGTTGTAATTTTATAACCAAGTAATTGCGAAAATTCAGTTTGAACCTATGTATTTCAACAATCCGGGACAAAAGATCAAAATTCTGGACAAATATTGCCTTTAGCAAATATTGCCCGGGATACAAGGTGGAAATCCAGAACTGTTCCGATCAAATCGGGATTTTGTCTTAATTAAATAATATTTTTTCATGTTAGGGAGCGTCCACTAATCACGTGATTTTTAGGGATTTTTGGACCCGCTCTCCCCCTTGGTGATACGTCGTGATACTTAGAATTACCCCCCTCCACCACTAGGATTTATATCGGAATTAACCTTATTTTGAACATAAATTATAATGTTTTCGAAATAATATATGAAGTTTTTCTATTAAATTATATTTTGAAAATGTTTCTGCGTTTTAGTGAACAATAAAATCTTTATATAAGTAGTACGAAAAAATTAATAAGAATTTTTTATAATTTTCCTCAGCTAACATAAAATTGTATTTTAATATTTAATAATTGAAGTACTAAAGTATATTTAATATATTTAATATGCATTATATATCACAATTTTTATAACAAAAATGAAACATAAAATCTAATATTTTTGGATCATTAAAATTAGTAGAGAGTTCCATTTTAAGTCTCAAGAAACAATCTCTCAAAACATAATTGATCGATTTTTTAAGGATTTTTGGAAACCCCCCACCACTTCCCCTCTAAGTTAAAGAGAAATTATGGATTTTTTTTTATTTTTTTTCAAATGTTTGGATTTTTGTAATGTAGGTAAAAATAAATACACCCTTTCCTCCCCCACGTGATATTTTATGATTTTTTGTTAACCACCCTTGGACGCCCCTTAAGCTAAACATAGTACAAAAGTAATAAAAAATGCTTTGTCATATTTATTCACCATTTTTGTAAAACCAGTAATGATCCACATTTCCCATTTCTAGAAGCACATAGTGCTAATAAATTAATTCATATTTAATTACTTTTCATTCGTGATTTCGCATAGTCTAAAAAGAATATGAATATTATAGTTCAAAAACTCTATAATTATTAAATCTAAGATAATGGTATGCTGCATATACCTTCAATAGACAATCATTACATTAATTCCTACAATGTCTTAATATCTTTAATTTTTCACCGCGATCTCTGCCGGTTTGACGCAAACTGTGTTTTGCGTCAATTGTCGATATTTTTTGAGAACATCAGACACTGTGGAGTGCTTCTGTAATATTCCACGTAACTGAAAACAATGTTTATTTTACGTGTACGTTATCATTAATATGAAAAAAATCGTTATCACCACGCGGCCGTTTATAAATAGACCCTGGCACCTCATTTGTCAAGAACAATGCGTGTTCTGATAAAGTATTAATAAAAAAAGGAACGACCGTGTCGGGAAATGGGAAAATGGGAAAATGGAAAAATAGGAAACATGGGGAACATAGGGAACATGAATAGTAGCCGAAAATACCTCAACGTATATGTTGGTAATAGATGGTGAAATTAGATAGAAGATTTATAGAACAGCTGGTGAATTATACTTCTAATAAATAATAATTTATGAAAATTGCTTTTGCAAGCTAATGTTTCAAAATTATCTATAATATCTGTGTAATAAGGTTTCCGATTTGGTTCTAAACAATTCCAAAAAATTAAATATCAATCAATTGATAATCGATTTAATTATGAGTCAATGAATTATAATAATTTAATGTCATTTGTAATTAAATGGCGTCAATTAATTTTATTTGTGTCATATAAATTCTGTGTAAAATATTTTAATTGCCTATAATTTTATAATTACGGATCTAAGTAGAGAAACAAGATGCCGACGAATAAAACGATTCTTATCTCTAGTGTTTAATTGGCGAAAGAATTAAACGGTTATTAAATGATGTGATTTAGTTATAATTGGAAGAAGCGTTTATGTACTTTTACTTGTATAAGAAAATAATATTTTCTTATAGCTATTTCTCTATTATTAGGTTCAGAAAATTACACTGCAAAAACTGAGCACATTCTTATAGGGTTTCGGTTCCTACACACACACCCTGGTATCAAACTGTAGTGATATCAGTTTTTACTTTAAAATTTAGATTTACTCGTAAATATGGTTTTAGGTGAGAATCGCCTTACAAAGCATTGCTGCATAACATATATTATAAATGAAAATAATAATAATTATCTGATCACAAAGAGTGAAGACGACTTCTGGTCAGCAATGTAATAATACAAATATTTACCAAATGGTTTATTTTCATTTTTATAAGTTTTCCTCATCTTCTGATAACCAGTTACAAAAATATATTTTTGTTACAAATTAAAGAAAAAATGAGCCTTGTAGGGCTAAAATGCTAGGTTATAGAAAAAACATCATCACAACTTGTAGAACACTTCTTTTGTTATTCTTACCAATAATCAGAAGTTAAGAGACCTATAAGCTGTTGTGCTAATTAGACTTAATACTAGTTGCTTCTACAGATGGCAATCTAAACAATTGTCTCATCTTTGTGTGATGAATTTTTATTACAATTTTTGTAATAACGCGAATATTTAATTATTTATGCAACAATACCGGGTGAGGGCTAATTTCACTCGGAAACATATTGCTATCTATATTTTCAAGTGAAAACTGTTGTCACTGCTGTTTGATAACAGGTTGGTTGAAGCGAAATGACACCTGGAACCTCTGTTTCAAGTCCAGTCATTCTAGCCATGAGCAAACCCTTGCAGAAAACATAAATCAGGAAAGTTCTGATAACTGTTCATAAAAAAAGACTAGATTGCGATCCGATCGAAATTTGAACAATAGCCCTCTACGAGATTGTACTTTACAAAAGTACAACTGCTACGATGGAGTTAGAAATGAAGTTATCTACTTGCCTCAAAAACAAGAAACTGTACCTATACTTAATACCTTCCAAAAATAAAGAATAAGATATAATTTGGAAAAAACTCAGGCTTATCCCACAATTCTCTGAATAATTTAGATTCATCATATCCCATCAAACGTTTACTTCCAACTTCAACTCCCGATTCGTTATAAATTCAGCCTAAAGTAGGATAAATAAATGAGCATCGAATCAAGTGCCAAGAGCTTTACTTGACTCCGGCTCCGTCTGAAACGTTATTCAAATCAGAATGCCATTATCCAATTTGTACTTGTTCAAATCTTAATTGAGAGAAGGACGTCACAGCTGGTGACGTGCGACCAACCAAGTGAACACTGGAACAATTCAGTTGAGGAACGATAATGCACCAAATTGCTCTGCCAATAAGCACGTGGATCGTATAATGACTAGAATATTGTAATCATAAATTATACAAAAAGGAAAGAACGAGTTTTACTGCTTTCACAAGCAAAGGTTAGGGTCGAAGAAAATGACTTCATTATGTCTAATGTATTAGAACTAACGGCGCGGAGAGCGTAACATACACGTTAATTGTACTTGTTTTCTTGTTCTTGCACCACCTTGTGAAATATATAATGGGATTCTGCTTTATTTTTATGTGAAAACTAGATGTACATTCCAAATTTCAGGCGGCCTAAATTGCAAATACAGCTAAGGTGTAGTTTAATAACATAAAATAATCTATTTTTTTTAAATACAGTGATACCTCGCATAACGTACGCCTCGCATAATGAACGATACGCATAACGAACTTTTTTTTTCGGTCTCGAATGTTCCACACAACGAACTTAGCTTCATACAACGTACTAAATCGTTGTAATTTGTAGTCAAAAAACATATGTTGCTCAAATTAATTCAAAGAGTGGACCTTAGAAATTTTTGCTTATCTGTGAAAACATACTTGTTCAAAAGAAACTATCGAGAGTTTTTTTAAAAATTCAGAAGCTAAAAGGGCACAAAAGGAAGCAGTACGATTCTGATAATAACTTATTTCGTAAATCAGTAATATTTTTCAAAATGTTCTTAATTATACATAAAATGTATCTTATTTTCTATGACCACGTTTCAAATTACAGAACGAATTAATTTTATTTTTATATATTTGTATGGAAAATTTTCGCACAACGAACTTCCTCCTAGAACGAATTAAGTATGCAATGCGAGGCATCACTGCAAAAAACCTAATTTACTTCCAAATTAGCTATCTGCTAATGAAAGTTTCGTCAAAATCGGTCCAGACGTTCCGTGCTGGAACGTTGACAGAAATTTTAAAAAAATATTTTGTTATTGGTTAGATACAGCTACATAAGATATAATAACATAAAAATGAATAATATAAAATAATTTTTGTTGTGAAATAAAAGTAACCTAATTCACGCCCAATTTCAGAAGCTACCTGCCAATTTAAGTTTCATCAAAATCAGACTAGCCGTTTAGGATATTAGCCCCAATAGACAGAGACAAAAAATTTAGGAATATGTCAATTTGGAATAGATAATGAAATATGCTCGGGCTAATTAATTAATTGCATGAAGTTGCCTTTATGAGACGTTTTTCGTTAATTCGTAAAAAGTGACATAAAAACATTATTTAAGTTCTTGAGGTATACTTTGCTCATTTTCTACATTGTGTAAAGATGTATGATTACAATTTGCAAAGAAAACAAATATAAATAATATAATGTTATGACAATTGGCTAAAATAACTCCAATTTCTGTTATGACAAAAACTTAGTGATCACAATATACCAAAATCTCTAAAAAAATTGATTGTGATATCTAAATTATGTTGATAAATATTATGTTGTTTCAGAAATAGAGATAGAAGAGACTGTTATCTATATTTCTGATATTTAATTTGATGTTTGATGTCAATTTTAGTATATTTTCTTCTACTGTTTTGATTATTCTTTGTTTTTATCTCCTACTCACAAATTACTAACTTTTTACTCTTGAGGATTTGCGGTTTTGGTGGTTAGTGTTTCATTTACTTCGTGTCCAAGCTTTCAATTGAAAAAAATTATTTAACATACCTTTATAAACTAAATGAAAGCAAATAAAGTTATTATAAAAATTAGCACCTTTTAAAAAACAAAGTAATTATATTAGCATAAAGGTTTGTATGCACCCTAGGGATGAGCGTTGACAATAGACCACTTTTGTAATAAGTCTGTCACCTTAATTCTTTATGCAAGATGAATCAAATTGTGAAAAATAGATAATAAATCAAGTAAATTCACGCATCCAACGATTTTTTTTGGTTTTTATTATTTTGCAAGTTGTAAGTTCAAAGTGCCCATGTAAAACTTACATATCTGAGCTGGTAAAACTGTAATTGTAATAAATCATTTTGGCAAGTAAATATAAAACACGAGCAAAATTTGGATTATAATTTTTGCTTTATTGTCATCTCACTATTTAAATTACTTAAAAAATTGTATTATTTGAAATCATTTTTATATTATTTTATAGGTCTATGCTTAATCAATACCATGCACTGCATTTTGAAAGGCAGACGAACAGACGAAACCTATGTTTTGCATAAAATTTGCTAATTTTTGGAACAAATAGTAACTTCAGATCAAATTTAGATTTAAAGTATTTCTTAAATTAAATCAAATTATTTATATTATTGAAATTCCAATACCACCTGGTATATGTCTTTTTATATATCACTTACTTGCCATATATGCCACATGAACCACGTGGTTTTGTTCGGAGTCTAATTGTTATGCTAAGCGATATGTAATATCTGTGACCGAAATATATTAACGACATGTTAATTAATACTTCAAAGCAAATATTTATGGTAATATTAGAAATATGTTGAGTCATTCAGTGTCTTCACTTTATCAACGAAGCAGAAAAAACATAATATATACATTAAATGACAGTGTTTAGAAAATATGTAATCACAATATTATCTTTTGTGAATGTATCAGTTTCATTAACAAATAATTATTTACCTAGATTTTACCATGTAAAGTAATTTAGAATTAAAAAGGTGATAAATTAATAGTCAAAAGTATTTGATATTAATGCTTTAGCTACGAGTGTCGTCTATGGACGACAAAGAGTTGGTCAACCATTAACCACTCTTCGTTAAATTGAGAATTCTAATTTGTGGTTTTTAGTTCTATGAAGGTGTAATTTTTAATTATCAAATACATTTTCATCGATACTGGTCGGAAAATCTAAAATATTTTATGTAACAAATACTAGTGCCACATCCTGGCTCGTATAGCAGAGTCAATCCTGCGTAAAACACTTTCGTAGCAAAATTGTTAAATCTGAAAGAAATTCCATTAAGCTAAGACAAAAGTATTAAATTGAAAAATTCGTTATAGAAACATTTTTATCATTCTATTTTTAAATTGAAATCATACGATAATAATCCTTCAAAGAATACACCAAAATAACATTTGTGTAAAAAAATAGTATTTTTAATACCAAAATTATTTTTTTACCAAGAGAAATAAATATTTCAATTAATTTTAATATATCAAAAGCTTTGCGCTCAAGTTTGCTGACAATCACTAAATTCATTCTATTTCTTAATGAATGATTTCAATTTTTCATGGAGATAAGCAAATTAGCAAACGGATTACAAAATTCTGGTCTTAATTCATTTTATCAGATAAAATTTTTCACAGTAGTTCGTGTTTGACGTCAGTTTGTCTTGAAACTACTTGGAACATTTTTATCAACAGTCGGCAAATGTAAATATTATGAGCCAAGATAGTTGCTATCTCTTAGTTAGATAATTAACAACGTAAAAAGTTTATTAGGTTTAATAGTGATTAACAGCCACGTTAAATGATATATAATACTAAGGTCATTCTATTTTACGGCTTAGCTACAATGAAATAATCTTGGTAATAATTGCGAATTGAGAGTGATAAAATAGTTCTAGGAAAAGTTAATATGGAAGGTAGATAAATATTGACTTATATCTTGATCATAAGATTTTAATTTAAATCAAATGGCGAACGTGGCATTTTAGTGTCATGCTTTAAATGAAACTATATTTTGAACTTGCAGTGTGATTTAAATTTTCCAGATTTTTTTTTTATTTAGGGGGAAGTCCCGTAACGCCGGACGGCACCTAGTGCCGGACACTCTATTTAACACGTACAACTAAGGCATTGTACGGAATATGAAAAGCATATAGAAAAACAAATAAAATATTTTTATATTATTTATTTTCATATTTCTCATTTATATTTTTTCAAATTTTAAATATGAGATATGGTATGCTGTAAGAGTACGCATTACGTTCGGCCTATTTTTTAAAACTTTGATTATTTCTCATAATTAAACCACTTCTCATAGGTCTATAATATTTTAAACTGTTCGGTTTGACTATTACCTCTATCACCATGCAAAGTTTCATCAAAATTCCTGAAGAGTAAACTTGAGGTTCTCCTTGCTAGTATATAACCATAGACTTAATTTAGTGTGCACAACTTTTTGCTTGGTGGTTTTGTCTTTTATGATATATTTTTAAAATTTATCTGTTATATCAGATCCTTGACAATTCATCTTAATTAATAAGTTTTAAATTGAATTGAAATAAGATGCTGTTATTCGATAGTATTTTTAGCCTGCCATGCGTCAGAGAGTCACCTCTCATCGGAGATCTGTGCCATCTAATTTGACAGTTCATATGTTTATTGATATCGGATACGTATTACATGTAACTTAAAATACATATGAAAGGTTCTCAAATATTCTACATCACAACATTTTATAAGCTTTTAATTCCATACACATACAAATTTAATAATCCTACTATATTTTCAAGTCGATAAATGCTCATAACACATAAATTAATTTATACTAGTTGTGTATATCATCGTGTCGTGAGACAAACTGAAAATCTGAATTATTTTCGAAATTAAAATTTTTTTATTTTGAAAATCAGAAATATTTAGATTTTTTTTATGCTTCGTGAAGTCGAAACGAGCATTTTTTGCCGCAAAGAATAATGATGTACTCGCACTGAATTTCACCATTCAATCAAAAATTGCTGGCGCTTTGGTGACATACCAATGATTCCGACTGGTCTTCCGTTTGACTTCAAATGATTGCAATTTCCTGTTCGCCTTGCGTTCGCAATGACAATTAACAAGTCGCAAGGCCAATCGCTTAGTGTTTGCGGGATAAATTTCAAATAGATTATTTATAAAATGATTTTTCACATGGGCAGTTATACGTTGTCTGTTCACGAGTTGGCAAACCATCCGCTTTGTTTGTGTTAACGTCAGACCAAAAAACAAAAAATGTGGTTTACCAAAGAGCACTTCAATGAAACGGATAATTTGCGGATTCACTTTCATTTACTTAGAGAAGTTCAACTAAAAAATATTTCATTTCTGTAATCGAAATAAATTCATTACTGTTGTGTAATAAAATCAAATATTTCCTCTTCAAATATAAAACAAACAAAAAAATTCTTCATCTTTCTCACGAAACCATCGGGTGGTGAAACGGAGTTCGTCGGGTTTGCTAGTCTTTAATAAAAATGAAGAATTGAATTGAAACTGACTACTACTGTATATTATTAGCTTTTCTTATTTGATTGTCACAATCATTGTTTTATAAGCTGTTAAGTCAGGGCCCAACCTATTTTTTCACGAGAGTCAATTTTTTTATTAAACAGTCTCCTGTGCTTGACAAATATATTGAATTTATTTAATAGTTATGTGTGTATGTTGCAGCAATGCCCCCAAAAGCCTATATATGGCCTGGTATCATACTGCTTGGTATCATACTGCTTTGATACCGAGTTGGCCGAGGTTGGGATCTACTCTAAGACTAAGATGTGCTGGCCCACGTTTATTACCTCTACTTTGAGCCAACTCCACCAAAAGTTAAAATAGTAAAAAAATATTATTTTTGTTGCATACCATCAAAGCTTGCGATAAATTTTTCATCATAGCCATCGAAGTAAATGATCATTGATCTCTTTTACCCTGAATTGAAGAACCACTGTCGCATTCGATCAATTCATGTGTCTCCGGCGTGACAATTTCGTTTCATTTCACTCCGGGTCGGAACTTTTAGATGTAGTTGCTGACATATACATAATATATGTCCATAATGTACGCATATAAAAGATATAAATATTATTAGTATAGTATGTTGTAGCATGAGGTTATGAGCGTGACGTGCGTGCTCACTGATGTTTGATTTTAAGCTATTAATAAAATCACTATGTGACGCAGGAGAAATAAAACGGAGCAGCAGCAGACAATTGACTTAGGATACTTAAATTAATGATTTTTTTAAATTTAAAAGCATATTGATTTTCAGTTGTTGCTGATCATTTTTCTCTATGTAACAACCAGCACCTTGATAAACTCATTATCTGTACTTGCATTTTATATTTGTTATACACAGTAATCAATTTGCTCGTCCTGAATGATAATCAAATCAAACAAGTTTAGCTTGAGAGATTTTCTATTGTTATTTGTCTCTTTAATACCTACACGAAAAGGCCGTCTCAATTGACAATATATATTTGATCAAAGAATGTAACAACTGTATGATTATAAGAAAATGATCTACACCATAGGTTCCCAAACTTGTTTGTGTCGTAGACTCCTTAGACTTTGCCATAGATACCCTATTAGGCGATATCGATTTGTTTTATAAATTTTGTATTTGTACTAACGTTCAGTATTGAACATTCGAAGTAAAGGTAGTAAGCCAAGTTAAGATATTTATTAATTAACTTCATAATAATAATATAATAGATATTAACGATGTTTGTTGAGATCCACTACCGTAGATCTCCGTAATTCTTTTTCGTTGATGTGAACCCCTGGGGGTCCTCATAAACCACGTTGGGAATTACTGATCTAGATATAGGTTCCCAAAGGTTTTTTTGTACAATATACCCCTTACGCTTTGTTCAAAATCCTTTGCAAAAGTTATTCGATAACTATAATTATTTCCTCTGATTGCCTGAAGGACGAAGAACAATGAAAATACTGTCAAAATAATGTTTTATTTGTTCTACTTTATTTTGCTTCTTTTTCAAAACTTTAAGCAAAGACTGCTATATATAAAAAATAATATTGATAATAAATTAGTACATACCTACACCAAGTGGCGTATCTACTAGGAATGCATAAATATCGGACTAATTAATTAAGAAAATGCTATTTTTGAAGATATTATTTTTAATATTTAATCATTCTAACTACCAAAATGCGTCATCGTGAATATTCGTTTTTTATTTTGGATATATCTTGATATAATTTCATTTGCAGATTAAATCAGTTTTACGTCCGTAGTCAAAAATGTAATTCAAATTACTTGCGTGCGAAGATGATATGATATCACACATTTAATTCTTGAACCAAAACGATAACACATAAAATATTATCTCTGAATAAGTGAAATTCGAAAACTGGATATAATGATACATCTACAAAGTCGTATTTAATGTTCTTTATCACACGTGGTGCTCTATATATAGAGTTATCAATAATCATACATTTATTTTTTAAAAACTGTTGATAAAGGATTATTTTTTCAAAATATATTTTATATTGTAATGTATGGGCTCGCCCGTAGGTAAGGGGTTAAGAGCGACGGGACCTGAATCAGAGGACCCGGGTTCGATACCCACTTCGAGCAGCCTGTTGTCAGGCAGCAGTGACAACGATTTTCACTTGGAAATATAGATAGTAACATGTTTTTAAGTGAAAATAGCCCTTGCCCGACATTGCTGCACCAATAAAAAGTCAGCCCTATTAGATTAATTCTAATAACAAAATCATCAAATATGGATGGATTAACCATTGGGTTACCATCTAAAAAAATACGAAGTCAGGAGAAGTTTCAGCCCAACAGCTCAACGTAAGGGTCTCATTGCTGTTATAAATATATAAAAAAAATATTGTAATGTAGTATAAGTGGTGCAAATAGGTCAGACAGTAGCATACCCGACTCACACGCCAGGGATACTCTGTTCGAGTCCTTGCACTGACACAAAATTGTCTTGATTTGTTGGATTAAAATTAAATAAAATTTGAATTGTTGATTTGAGATAGAACAGAATTACAAGTTAGATTAGAAAAACAAATATAAAGAAAATCGAAGGTTCGTCAAGGATAAATAAGTTTCATTATGAAAAAATAAAAATCGTTACCTAAGTTTGTACTTTGTAATGTGAATCACAATCTCGTAAAAAACTAAAGATGTTTTTATAATGAATGTAATTCAATGCTTTTTATTCCTTCAATAAACTTATATTCAAAGGTTAAACTGATTATATCATCCTTCATTAAAATTTACTTTATTTTTAGCAACAAAAAGTATTCTGTATTCCGATGCAGGTTTTCCAAATAATTCGAATATTAAAACATGTCATAAATAAAACGTGGGCGATCAGAAAAAGAATTCTTTTTCAGTTTTATTCGGTTTGCATATATCGTAGATATCCACAAAGTAACCGTAAAAAGAAAAAAGGTTTTTATCTATTTTAGAATCATACATATCCATACTTTATTAATATTATGAAAATCTGATCCTTACAAAAATAAACTGTATCCTATAAATTTTACGCATACAATATGGAATATTATAATGTTTCATCCTACATGTCACAAATAAAAGGGAAAAGGTTGGATATTTTGACAGTTTCATGACCGACCTTTGGGCTATTATCGTGGTTTTCATAGTCCCCGTAGGAGTATTAAACCCTTGAAAATATTTTGTATAGGTACCTTTTATCGGGGTAGGAACAAACTTTTGGAACAAGATCGTTTACTTCAATTATGTGCTAATTATTTGAGTTGTTGGTAATTAAAAAGAAGCATTATTATAAGATTAAATTTTAATAAATCAATACAAGTTCTATATTGCTATAAAGCGAACTTGAATCTCATCAAAAATAGTGTAAAGAAGGGGGCGCGTCCATTAATCACGTGATCGATTTTTTAATAATTTTTGGACACCCGCCCCCTTGGTGATACGTAGTGACATTAAAAATTACCCCCCTTTTCCCCACCAAACATCACGTGTATTTTTAATTATGAAAAAAAAAATTTTTTTAATGTTTGGATTTTTTTGTAAAAAAAATCAGGTAAAAAATCAATACACGTGATATCTTACTATACTCCTCCCTAATCCAGGTGATATTTTGTGATTTTTAGTCAAACTCCCCCTACCCCAAAAAAGCTCAGGTGAAAAAAATTGACGCCTCCTTAGTGAATTAAAAGTAAACAGAAAATATAGTATTATATATAAACACATATTTGTAAAAAAATTCTATTATCAATAACATTATCATTAATCATCGACCGAAAATTTGATTTACTAATTTGGTTTTCTCGACGTTTTACATTATTTTGAATCGTTTGACACTAAAATTAGACACGCAAAAACAAATGAGTATTTAATAGTTTAATAACTTATTATCAATTAATAACTTGAAGTAAGTAAATTGTAATACATAAGAGACACATCATATGCCCTTTTGATTTTGCCTTTGCTTGAATTTTGCAAATGCTTGCATGTCTATCTTGAAAATTGTATTTTAAAGACATTTGTGTATGAAAAATGTAAAATGACAAAAAATATTTTAATAAGAATCAAATCAATCTATATTTATTTGTAATTTATTTGTTTGCGCATTCATTATATTATTAATTACAAATAGTTCAGAGTTCCTAAACCGCTTATTCACTTCAGAAGAAAAATGTAGATTTCATAAATTTTCAGAGGATGTAAAATTCGTATTCCTTGTGAAATAATGAGAAAATATTTAGAATCTTGTATCAAAAATTTATATTTAGTAACTAAGTCAATATCCATGTCTCTATCGAAGTCTCAATTTCTACAAAACTACAAAAATATTCCTTGTAATCCCTCTTGCTTATATTCTGAAGAATTCAATTTAAAATTCTGCAATACTCGAGAAAGATATTGGCATTCAGAATCAGTTCCAAAGATATTCATAATAAAAAGATATGTTTTAGTTCCGTTTATGGACGGATTCTATTTATAAAATTTCCGATCGATAAACGATATATGATTTGAAATCAAGTAGATTTTAGATCTAATGTACAACGATGAGTTGGGATTTATAAAAAATTCTCAAATTTGTGTGTAATGGAAAATACTGATGTGATCTTGATAATTATCAAATCAGTTGTATATATGTATATTTATCAAAAATTGTATATTAATATGTGACTGAATTTTCATAAAGATCATTTCCAAAACCATACTTATTATATATAACCATAGTCATTTTGTGTGACATCACACTTTTGGTCACTGTATTTCAACAAAAAATTCAACACAATTTCGAATTTTATTTTTATTAGCCAGTAGTTAACCTTACTTATAAAATAAGTTAATTGTAATGAGTTAAAAAGATTCCTCAAAATAAAAAAATTTCAAAGAATATATTTCTTTTGCAGACTAGATAGAATTCATAGATCAATTGTACATAATTATGCATATTGCTGTAGCGGTTGAAGATCTGCATTGAATAAACATTTTTATAATATTTTTATAAATTTAATAGAATCTTAAATGATAATCTTCTAAATTTCGATGATCAATCAATCGAATATGAAGCGATTATTGGTAATTGCGTCATTGAGGCTGAGAGTCTATCAAATTTGCGTCATTTGATTGCTCGTTATAAGCTCTTCGCCAAATTTACTGCAGGTTAATTAAAATTTTTATTAGAGATTTATAATGAGATCCAAAGTATTTTTATATAATCAGATGGTAGATGGTTTATTGTATTTGTATATTAAACTCAGTGTTTGATTATGAAATACCTATCGAGCGATATTAATCCATTGCAATCAGGAATAATATTCAATTATTGTACTATATTCAAAATCATTTTAACTAATCCTCAAAAGTTTTTCACTATTATTTTTTTATTTTATTCTCTTTTAGATACTGTCATTATTTATCTATTATTTTTCAGCTTTGAGCTCTAAATTTTTTTTACCACGGATATCTAAAAACAAATTGCCGCCAGAAGAATCCCAAGACATCACTAATTTTGAATGCTGAAGATTATATTATCAAGCTTCTAACAATTTGTCACATTATTGTGACAACAAATGTTTTTCTTCCTGGTTATTGTCAATTGTATTACATAATTTTATTGTTACACTCAATGTCGTTTTAGCTTTGCATAATAATGTAATTAAATTAATTAAGATAGTTTGTTTGCAGTAATGAGTCTAATCTTGTATCCAAAATGTTTGATGATTTCTACGTGAAATATGAGATCATACTTTATTATATGGCATTAAAAGAGATTTTTATTTAAAAATATTGTTGTCTGATATTTATTTAAACTCATTTTAATTTACTTTAAATATGAATATATTGGTGTTCCAAATAACATTTCGTGCATTAGCAAAATTTCATTTAAGAAATTTTTAATATGATAAATATCAATATATTTTGATAAATAGCACTTGGAGTAATTTGATGTTGCAATAAACGAAAAAACAAAATTGTATTAAAAATTATATCAATTTCATTAATAAATAGTCAACAGCTAGACACTATTGAATTTAATTAAATTATATACAAAGTTTCATAATTTTCTATTAATTCACCTGATTTACCTGTTTATAGCTCATATTTTTATTTGTCTGTTTTCAATATTTTTTTATATTCTGTATTTTTATGAAATACTTATTCATTTCAGGTTGCGATTAAAATAATCGATAAATCTCAATTGGATGGCGGAAATTTGCAGAAAGTTTACCGGGAAGTTGAGATCATGAAGCAATTGGATCATCCGCATATCATCAAATTATATCAGGTATTTTAGATACAGATTAATTCAATTTTATATAGCAAATAGCATTGGAATGGAAATATGTGTATTTAACATTGCTATGAAGTCCTTCTGTGGAAATCTGAGATATATAAAATAAAGTTTTTTTTAACTGATGACGTATTTTCAAGATTTTGTTCATCAATTTTAAACAGTTATAAATAAAAATGAAAATTCGGGATCAAATTAATTGTATATGCTATTATTTTTTTCAAATTCAAATTTTCTACTTACAACCCGTTATACATTGAATTATTACTTATCGTTTATCTTTATGTTTTTATTTTTGAATTTATAGAAGTAACTAAATTCTGAGTTTTAAATTTGTGAAGAATGCCACAACAATACTATTTGATCAGTTTTTTTTTAATATAAGTTTTAGTTTGAGTTTAAAGCGCTCTATTATTATAATCAATCTGATATTAATAATTATAGAGCAGCCTAGTGTATGAAAGTTATTTATGTATGCTAATATAATCGGATATATTCCATATTAGAATTTATTCAAATAAATAAATGAGTCAATAACAAATGTGATAGATGTAAGTTGTCTAGACTAGTTTTATCTATTTGGCATCGGACCAGGGTTTAGAGGTATTATGGAATTATTAAAGTCAAACACTTAACTTCACAATGATTAAAGTACGAGAAAAGAAAATTGTAAAAATAGTAAAAATTAATAAAAATATTCTTTGCGTCATCAGTCTACTTCATACCAAGATAAAAACACAAAAAGATGAAATATTTTATATATGTGCTTTTATTTAGGAATGAATAAAAATTCATAACTCAAAATAAAATTTATGAAATTAAGAAAATAACAATAAAATTATGATGCCACTTCCATAATTTCTAATACAATCCATCCATTCATAACTATTTATAATTGAAAAATTAATCAATAAATTATTCTGGTTTAAAAAAATACCAATATCAAACGATATTTTTTCATGATGTCCGATAGAAGTTAGAAACGTATAAAAAAATCCACTTAATAAAAATAATTATTCACAGGTAAACCCTGTAATATTTTTCTTTGTAATGTATGACATATGACATTAATCAATCGGGGGAGTCCGCGATTGTCGTCAGCAATGTTCGCTCAGACATGTGACGTCACATACCCTTCTAAGTTTGAGCACTATATACAATGGAAATCATATGAGGCTAGCAGTCTATGTAGTGCAACGCCTATGATTTTTGCTCTAAAATTTGGTTTTACATAACCCTTGCAAATTGTATATTAGTAGAATATAACATTTTGGGTTTGCATCGTAAAAGAACAGGTAATTCGCCGTGTTTTTCTGTTGAAAACAAATCGCCTGATTTGAAATTCTATGAGAAGCTCTGATAGATGCGTTCCAGAAAAAAAGATGGAAATTCCTACAGTTTTTATCTTAAGTATTCCAAGTATGAAAAAAGTGTTTGTATAATTATATAAAATTAACTTGTAAAATAAAGTAACGAATTGTTATTTTAATTTTAACCATGTCACGAATATTTGTGAAAAATATAGGATAACTAATTAACTCTTCATAAATGTTAAGGTTAGCTGTTTTGCAAATGCATACATTATATCGTTTTTAAATAATATTTTTCTCAAAAATGCATAAGAATAGGTAGCGATATATATATATATATATATATATACTAGCAAACCCGACGAACTCCGTTTCGCCACCAGATGGTTTCGTGAGAAAGATGAAGAAATTTTTTGTTTGATTTATATTTGAAAAGGAAAAAATTTGATTATATTATACAACAGTAATGAATTTATTACAATTACAAAAATGAAGTGTTTTTTAGTTGAACTTCTCTAAGTAAAAGAAATTGAATCCGCAAATTATCCGTTTCATTAAAGTGCTCTTTGGTAAACTACATTTTTTGTTTTTTGGTCTGACGTTAACACAAACAAAGCGGATGGTCTTACAACTCGTGAAAAGGCAACGTATAACTGCCCATGTAAAAACAATGATTTTTTAAATAATATATTTGAAATTTATCCCGCAAGCACTAAGCGATTGGCCTTGCGACTTGTTATTGCGAACTGGAAATTGCAATCGTTTGAAGTCAAACGGAAGACCAGTCAGAATTATTGGTATGTCACCAAATTGCCAGCAATTTTTTATTAAATGGTGAAATTCAGGGCGTGTACATCATTATTCTTTGCGGCAAGAATTGCTCGTTGACTTAACCAAGCATAATTCTGATAATTCTCACTAATGTTATTACTCGAATTTTTGATCACGGTTTGAAAAAAACAAGTGCATGTCAGATTGAATTTTACGGTTTATTAAAATTGCATGAAAAGCTTACAAAAGTGTACAGATAATTAAATAATTGCTTACAAAAAACCATACATAATCGAGACTCTAATGTGCGTTTGTGGAATCAAAAAAATGTCTTACATTTTAATCAAGATATAGAAGCGAATATGGAATCGGACAGTAAACCATCAGAAATCCCAAAACTACGAAAGACCGTTATTGGATCCAGCAAATACAGCAAGATACCCCGCGAAGAAGGTCGGACCAATATGTTTACATCGGAAAAGGTCTCGCTGCGTTCAACTTCATCAGTTTCTGACTCAAGACAGGAAGTAATATCATCTAGTAATAGTGCATCTACAAGCCTCACTCAACCACATTCTGATGTCAAGAAACCTCCTAATTCATGGCAAGTAGTCAATTTCAAAAAAAGAAAAACTTCATTTGAACCATTAGGAATAGATGTCAAAATTCAAAACCGATTTTCGGCCCTTTCAACAATAGAAACAGCTAATGATGACAACTCAGTTAAACCGGCTCCAGTCAGTAAGCCCCCTCCAATATTTATTTATGGAGTTGACGATATTAATGATATGTCTAATCAATTAAATGAAATAATTCCGCACGATCAATATTTCCTGAGAAGTTTAGCTAACAATACATTTAAAATTCTATGTAATTCTGTCGACCATTTTCGAACTTTATCCAGACATCTAAAAGAAACTAATGCCGTATATCATACATATCAATTAAAAGAAGAGAAGGCTTATAGGGTTGTTCTTAGAAATGTACACTTTTCAACAAGCACAGATGCAATTAAATTAGAACTATTAAAACAGGGTCATGTCGTACGTAATATCCTAAATATTAGACATAGAATAACAAAAGAACCTCTTAATATGTTTTTTGTTGATCTGGAACCAAATAGAAATAACAAAAATATTTATAACATTTATAAATTATTCAACTGCATAATACGCGTCGAACCACCGAGAAAGTCCAACAACATTATACAATGCACTCGCTGTCAACTCTTTAATCACACCAAAAAATACTGCAATAGACCATTTGCTTGCCTAAAATGCGGTGACAATCATAATACTATAGCTTGTACCAAAGATCCGAATGCTCCGGCATGTTGTTATTTTTGCGACGGTGCTCATCCAGCTAATTATCGCGGTTGCTCATACTTCCAAAAAATTAAAGAACAAAGAAACAAAACCCCAGTAAATCAATCAGTCATAAATCCAAATCCAAATAACCAAAATTTTAAAAATTCTAATAATTCTAATTCTAATAATAAAATAAATAACATTTCTCCGGCCTTAAATCCAACAATTCAAAATTCATCCTATGCAGACATTGCAAAAAACATTTACTCTGCTTCTAATCATTCACCTTCAAATCCTGATTCTGATTCTCTAGCAACACTTATTTTAGAATTTAAAAATATCTTCAATCAGCTTTTGCAACAGAACACCATAATAATAAATATGTTATCCACGTTAGTCAACAACAAAAGCAATGGCAAAAATAATTAAAATTGCTGAATGGAATGCCAACGGTTTAATACCTCACAAAAATGAAGTAGAATGTTTTTTAAAGTTAAACTTAATAGATATCTTATTAATCTCAGAAACTCACTTCACTGAAAAAAATTACTTCAAAATTTATAACTACACTACTTATAATTCAAATCACCCAAGTGGCAGGGCTCGCGGCGGTTCGGCTATATTAATCAAAAATAATATAAAGCATTTTGTTCTACCAAATATTTCTGATGATTTTCTACAAGCAACTCAAATTTCTGTTGAAACAAATTTATATAATTTTTGTGTTTCTGCTGTTTATTGTCCACCAAGATTCAAAATTTCTTGTGCTCAGTTTTCTTCATTTTTCTCTCAATTAGGTAATAAATTTATCATTGGTGGTGACTTTAATTGTAAACATATTGCCTGGGGTTCTAGACTGACTACAGCCAAAGGAAAGATTCTTCATGCAGCCATAGGGCAAAATAACCTCTCCTTTATTTCAACTTGCAGTCCAACTTATTGGCCTTCTGACCCTACTAAAGTTCCAGACCTTTTAGATTTTTTTATTGTGAAAGGTATTGATCTTTCAAATCTCAATATTGAATCTAGTTACGATCTCTCTTCAGATCATTCTCCAATACTTGTGACGTTTAGCACATTTCCTGCTCCAGTTATCAACAATCATATTCTACACAACAATCTTTCTAACTGGATTCAATTCAAATCCATACTTGATTCAAAATTATTTCCAAAATCTAGGCCTACAAGCGTTATTGATATAGAAAATAATATAGATTATTTTTCTGAGATTGTACGTGAGACAACCAAGCAGATCACCCCGAACATTAATCCAAGAAATGATAATCTAATAATTCCGCAAGAAATTAAGAAGCTAATTGCACAGAAACGAAGAGCAAGACGAACCTGGCAACATTCTCATCTACCAACGGATAAGACATCGCTTAATCATCTCAATAACACGCTGAGGAAAAAAATGAAAGAATGGAAGAATTGTACATTCAGGTCGTATATATTGCAGTTAAATAGGTACGATAATTCCATATGGAAACCAATCAGAAACAAAAGAAAACCCCTACAACAAAACCCTCCTCTGAAAATAACCAACCAAAACGGATTCATTTGGGCAAAAAGCAACGAAGAAAAAGCGGAGGCATTTGCTGATCATCTAAGTAGCATTTTTAGCGCTCGAAATATTTCCCAGAATAATTTAATTAACAATTTCGTAAATCAACCCATACATTCTACACCGTTAGGACATTTTTCACCAAATGATGTCTTATGTGAAATAAAAAGGATAAAAAATAGATCTTCGCCAGGTATGGATAAAATTACTCCAAAGATGTTAAAAGAATTGCCTACAAAAGGTATCTTATATATAACAAATATTTTCAACGCCATACTTCAATACAATTATTGGCCCACAGCGTGGAAGACTGCAGAAATTATTATGATCGCTAAACCAAACAAAAACCATCACACTGCTAGTTCATACCGTCCTATCAGTCTTTTATCGATATTATCGAAAATTTTAGAGAGACTTTTGTTGCAGAGATTGTCAGAAGATCATCCGAATGATAGTTGGATTCCTCACCATCAGTTTGGCTTCAGAAAAAATCACTCTACAATTCAACAATGCAACAGAACGGTGTCTCGTATTCTTGAAGCCATGAATAGAAAGGAACACAGTGTAGCCGTATTCTTAGATGTCAGTCAGGCTTTCGATAAGGTTTGGCACTCAGGACTCCTATATAAAATCAAAACAACTTTTCCAAACTACTTCAATATCTTAAGCTCATATTTGCTTAATAGAAAATTTAGAATCAAAATTAAAGATGTGACTTCGAGCATCAGAAATATAGAATGCGGGGTACCACAGGGCAGTGTGCTAAGCCCTGTACTTTATCTTCTTTTCACAAACGATATGCCCACAGATGATCTTCTAACCATATGCACTTACGCCGATGACATAGCAATTATTTCATGCAATTCCGATATTAGAACAGCAACTTGTCAGTTACAAAATTATTTATCTAGTCTCGAAAAATGGTTTTTAGATTGGAATATCAAAATCAATATCGAAAAATCTCAGCACATAATTGTTTCTCTAAAACATCACAACAGTCCACCTATCATCATGAACAATTCAATAATTCCACTATGCAATTCTGTTAAATATTTAGGCATGCACATTGATTCGAAATTGACATGGAGAACGCACATTGAATATAAAAAGAAACAAATCCAACTGAAAATAAAAGATTTTTACTGGCTTTTTGGGAGGAAATCTGAAATCTCTCTGATAACAAGGTACTTTTGTATAAAACTATCATAGTGCCCATTTGGACTTATGGAATCGAACTATGGGGTTGCTCTTGCAAATCTAACATAAACATCATTCAAAGGTGCCAGAATAAAATTCTGCGTATCCTTACTAATGCGCCTTGGTATATTTCGAATTTTTGCCTACATAAGGATTTGAAAATCTCAACAGTCAACGAAATGATCAAGATTAGAAGTTCATCTTTTAACAACAAATTAATCCAGCATACAAATCCTACAATTCAAGCGATTCAGAGACCGATAAGAAGATTGAGCAAGAAATGGCCTTCCGATCTACCAAACACCTAGCCCAATGTCTGCACGCGTCCTGACGTAGTACGCGGCATACATCATCACGTCATCGTTCATTTATGTTATTATTTTTGTATTACTGTTTTAATTTAATTTTTATTTCAACTTTTTTCATTTTATATTCAATGTATTGCATGTTTTGTTTTTTTGTATTTTTTTTTTTTGCTCATATCAATTTTGTAAATAAGACATTAAAGTCTTGATTAACAAAAATAAATTGTAACAAAAAAAAAAAAAAAAAAAAACGAATTTTTAATTACGGTGCGTGAAGTTCCAGCAATTTGCATTAGGGCACGATGCCAGCACCTCACTTTCTTAGCCCTAACCTTGCGGAGCCCGAGACCTTTCAACGAATGCAAAATTATCGAAATCGTTCGTGAGTTCTGGAGTTATTTCGTCAGGAAGGAAAACTGACTTATTTTATTAATATATATATAGAAGATAATCTATTTGAAATTATTTAAAAACAGTTATTGATTATTTTATTATTCGAATTTTTAATTACGGTGCGTAAAGTTCCAGCAATTTGCATTAGGGAACGATGCCATGACCACTAATTTCTTAGCTATAAACCTTGCGGAGCCCGAGACCTTTCCAACGTATTGCAAAATTGTCGAGATCGGTTTGTGCGTTCTGTAGTTATTTCGTCAGGAAGGAAAACCCGACTATTTTTATATATATAGAGATATATAGATATATATATATATATTCAGAAACTAGGAATATCATAACGAATTTTTAACTTATTTATATAAGAATGTTTTATGTTGAAGTACATATAGGCACATACTCATATATGTAATATTATAAAAACCTAAAATTATTCTTAAAGATAGATTTTCTTTTTTTTAAGAAATACTTCACATTTTTTTTTATTTTATTTTCATTCTGAATTCTATAAAAATAATTATATTTAGCAGAGAATGCTAAACAATAATTAATTCAAATTTCCTAATAAATCTGTTTTTTACATTATGATTTGTCTATATTACAAGGACATTTAATAATTGTTGATTTTTAGTGTATGGTTTATTTGGAAAGTAGTCCATAGTTTAGGTATTTTAACATAGCTTGGACATATTATCAATATACTCTATTTATTTTTTGACTCCATATTTTTATGTGGCAATGCCCCTGAAGTCTGTTTCCACTTGGAATCATTAAATATATATTATAACAAGTAAAAATTCGTATCATACTACTTGATACCGAGCTGACTGAGGTTTGCAGCTCCCGTTCATTATCTCTACTCAAATTAAGTCTCAGTAGAATTTATTTTCTCCTGTGCAGATTTTTTCTCTTGAATAAGACTGCAATGGAGCATAAAAAATCTACAATGAGCTGCTAGATAAAAAGCAATTGGAAAAAGGAAAAATGTGTTGATAAAAATCATGATATTAAACGAACGGTTGTTGGAAGATAATATACGAAGCCAAAAATAAAGTGATAAAGTTGCCATAAAAATCAATTACATTGTCAATTACAACTACGAACGTCAAATGTGTTGTTTGTTCAAAACGTGTCAAATATTGATTTTAATTTTTAACGGTCTGGAAATCTATTTGGTACCAGTAAATTCTACATAATTTTCAACTAATACTATTGTGAATAAATTGTCTGTAACAGTTCATTGGGAATGCGTCACGATAACATTGAACAAGAAAATCGATCAAGTTATCAAAGACACTATTTATACGTTCATTACTCATGCAACTCGTGATCACGGGGAAAGACTTATGTGATTGATTTATTATTTCACAATATAACGAACAATATATTTTTTAAAGAAGAAATTAATAAACTTCGGATAAAAACGAACAAAATGCACTTACATTATTAAGGATTTTCTAGATAAATTATATGGTAGGTCGGGTGAGAGAAACCAAGATTTGAAGGTAGGGTTCTGTATATGGACTATTTCTCTACAATATTAAAAACTCATATAAAGACTAAATTATTATTTCACAAAATTTTTTTATAAATTATTTTTTGAACAACGATTAGAGCGCTTAAAAGGTATATAAGCTATAATCCTCATATAAAAGTGATATTTTACTTAACCAATTAGTAAAATTATAGTTATCCTATCTTTGGCCAGCAAAATTAAAAAGTATCAATTAACTATTATTTTTCCGAATATTAAATTATGTTAATAGTCTGTTTGTAAAATCTTATTTTTTTCTATGACATTAACCGTAAACTTGACCGGGCAACCAACGACAACAAAAAACAGCCTCAAGTAAAAAAATGTAATATTCCATACAGTTATGCTAATTTTCTTATTTACTACACGATGGATTTGCAGCATGGAATTAATCGATACCGTTTCATAATTATAAAATACGATAAAAATAGACATGTACACTTGTTTTTGCTTTCTGCATTATTAATGCATCAAACGTCAGAAATTGTAGTGAATAAATTATTGCATTTGAAGAGAAAAAATTCACCAGGCTTGGAATTGAATTCGGCAACAGATGAGTTAATTAACTTCCAACATAATTTTTCGACGTTTTGAGGGTTTCTGAACATTTTGGCATACCTCAGAAAAAATGGATGTTTTGTTGGTCCGCTTTTTCGTTCACGTTTTCGGGGCGCACGGATCAACCAATTTGAATGGTTAAAAAAAATTCGATTCCTATTGATAAGGAAATGTGCTGATTAGTTTTTGGCAAAGGCAGGTTCAGCCGTTTCAGTATACGAGTAAAAAAATACAAAAAAATATAAAAATTCAGGTTTGGCGAGAACGAAGCATCAGATTAGATTGATTCAAAAGATATTCGATTCGTATTGACTGGGAGATGTTGCTGATTACAATTTTGCAAATGCAGGTCCAGCGGCTTTGGAGATGCAGAAAAACTGCCACTTGGTGATCATTACAATCATTGTTATTGATTCATATTTAAACAAAATTATTGGTAGACAGATAGACAGGTTGGCAGGAAATAGGTACAGACTACAGGTATACAGGTAAATAGGTAAAAAAGTAGAAATGAAGAAAAGTTGTTGGATAAGCAGATGGACAGTTACGTAGGCGTCCATTAATCACGTGAGATTTTTTGACTCCCTTCTTTTGGTGATGCAAGGTGTTATTCAAAATTACCCCATCCCTCCCCCACCAAACATCACGTATATTTTTAGTTACTTGAAAACTGTAAAATGTTTGTACTTAAAAAAAATGATATCTTACTATACCCCTCCTTCCCCCACGTGATATTTCGTAATTTTTTGTCAAACCCCCCCCTCCCCCTAAAAACCTCACATGATTAATGGACGCCCCCTACACAGATTGATAAGTGGGCAGCTAGGCAGATAGACAGGTAAATAGGTAATCAGAGAAGTAAAAAGGGAGCCAGAACTAGTAGAATGATAGACAAGTAGTAAGATAGACTCGTAGACTGACAAAGAAGTAGACAGTTAGACAGGTAGCGTATGGACAGGTAGACAGGTAAACAGTTGAGCAGGTAGATCATATATAAAACAAGAAATTATTTATTAAAGAGATTATTTACGTTTATCGGAAAGTTCATGCTACTTGCCACAAAATAAAATTGGAAAAGCAAGAAAAAATAAAATTAGCAATTATTCTTTAGCAAGTTGATAAGAGACTGAAAAGTATGATTTTAATTTAGATGTTTAGAAACAGTTTACATCAGTCATAAATATTTCGGTAAAACAAGAAGCTATTGCCAAAAATTGTATTACATTTTGGCAATAGTTGCGTAGTTCATTAAATTAGGTTTACAATAGATCCAAAATAATTTTTGTTTTTACAGTTGAATGTTTTTGGATGCCATCGCACGTTGTTTTTTCTCTTTATCGAAATCAACCAAAAACAATAATTCTATGTTTAAAATATATTTCCGTTTGCATCCATACGTCAATTGGCATTGTGTTTTCATTTAACACAATTAAATTCAATTTCTATAAACAATTTGTTCATAGGTATGTCATGTTATTATCAAAGCAAATATCTATATATCACTGACGCAAATGCGTGAATCACACAAATATAGACGCACGGATTTAAAAGTTTACAATAAATGCATTCTGATTACGAAAATATTTGAAATACACTTATCAGGAATTAATGACATTGATTTCTTTCCTCATACGCACGTTATGTTATTGATTGGGTTATAGAATAATCTTTTATTATTATTATTAGATAGAGTTACGAAAACTTTACCAATTTACTACGTTGATTGTTTATTAATTTAGCACGTACAACTATTTTTACACATTTCTATTGATAAAAGTTTATTGAAATTTGCTGTGCAAATAATTTTAACCAAATAAGAAATTCAACTATCAGACAACAAATTTTCTTTTGATCGAACAATCATTTTATTTTGCAAACAAAAATTTTGTATGTACTGTCCTTACATGTTCCAAATGTGAGTCCCACAATATTATTAACAATTTTTTCAAAACCAAATGTTCAGTATTTCTAAATATATGCAATTTAATTTCGAACATCCTGACAATATAACTATTATAATTAAATCCTGCGCTATGTATACCCTGGTATCAAGCAGTAGTGATATCCGTTTTTACTTAAAAACACAGCCTTAAAAATATATTTGCCAGTAAAAATAGCACTGCCTCTGCTCTATTACATATATAGAAAATAGCCCTTCTTAGACATTGCTAAAAAGTATATAAAAATCGAATAGACTATGATATAGAATTGAAAAGAATGTATGTGATAATAAATATGTAGTTTAAAAAACGTCGAATTATAACTATAATATAAAAATGAATCGCAATTATATTTTCGTTCGTTCGAAAAAAAAATCGAATAATTGCCGGGAAAACTCTAAAAACAGCCCTTTCTTTTTCACATACAAACGTTAGTATTTTCATATTTTTGTCATCGGATACGAAATATTTACTCAAGTCAATGGAGCGTTTTGGGTCTGATTTTTTTACTGTGCTCCAATTTGTATGAAATTTTGAAATAAGGTTTATCTTACTCTCAAGTTTAAAGTGCAAATAGTTTAGACTCCTTTGCCATTTCCCAGGGTGATGGCATCCCGCTCAGTGGTGTAATTTCATTTTTTTAAAAATATCGTCGGATATCGATAAAAGAACTAATTATAGGAAAAAAATGTTTTATAATGTTTTTTGAAAAAGGAAATTCTCATCATTTTATTTAAAGCAGTTGTACATCTAACATCCATATGGGTGGATGTATATACATTTCGGTATATACTGTAGTGTAAAAAAACATAATAATTTTTAACTAATTGATAAATATCAGTACAGGTTATTAAAAAAATTGGAACTTTTGAATTGTAAACATAAGTACAGGACAACGTCTGTCGAGTCATCTAGAAGAATATAAAAATAATATAGATTGTCTAGTGAGACTAATATAAAATATTAGTGAGTTAAGTTCGATATAAAATTATATTTTATAATCCATGCCTGTTGTTATTATTATTATTATTATTGATGCTGATGAAAAACCTTAATAGTTTTTTTATCCTTGAGAACGTACCTAAATATCAATTAATTAAAAAATCAATTTTCAAAATAGTTAATTGGTACAGGTTATATTTACCTAAATATTGTACATATATCATTAATTATTCATTTAAATAGAATATTGATGTTGCTAGCATGATATAAAGTATGAAATTCAAATTAAATTCTATTTATATTAATTAATATCAATTCTATTTACATAATTATAATTACAGATTATGTTCATACTTGTTCGAACTGTAATATTTGTAATTCGTTTTACTATTGTAGAGTCTGACAAATTTCTGAAAAATAGTCAATTTGTAGATGACTTTTAGAAGAAATATATAAAATGTTTATTGTGAAGTACGTATACTAAATTATTAAAATAGAGACGTTGCATTATTAATTTTCCGTAGGTTAAGTTATAGTAATGGGCCAAAAAACGAAAATGAAATTTTTGATAGTTTCAGGTGTTTGTGAACATTTCGGCATACCTCGAATATTTTATCACAGTATGGAAAGTTCCAGCAATTTGCTTTAAGGCAAGATGCCATACGCTTAATGCTTAATGTTTGCAATATGTTTTGAGATGACTCCAAGATTCAATGTTCCAACTAAAAAAATATTTAAATTTATTGAAATGTAATCCTATTGAATTGTCTCATTTACTATTTCTATTTCTTGTGTCCCAGAGTTATTTTCGTTTGGAAATATATTTTTTACATATGGTAGATGAATTGCCATAATTATGGTAAGCAATAGGTAACTACTGTAGGCCAAGTAAGTAGTGTAGATTATTTGTGTTTAATACGTTAGTACTATAATAAAAAAAATTGATCATCTACCAAATAAATTATTCTACTAATAGCAATATTTCAGTTATTTATAAAATTGAAATTTGTCGCACGTTGACAAATATATAACAGTGTACCCAGAGGTACGTAAACGCATTTATCTTTCCAAGATTCAGATCTATATTTATATAGAAGACTATATGACGTCAAACTGTGTGAGGGATTCTTAAATTATTACCAACTTATATATAAACGACCATCTCTATGTTTACTCTGTTTTATCAGTCCGTTGTCCTAGTAGGAGAGCTGGCAATGTCACAAATTAAATAATTTATTGACTAACTTAAAATAAGAATCAACCTTCCATATAAAGGACATAGTAAAGTAGATTCTAACCGGAGAATGCTATTAAAATATAATTGTATTCTTCATAATATTTTACGAAATATCTGATATTCTGGAAAAGCAGACTAAACCAGGCAATATTTGCCTGTTGACAAATTTTTTTTTATTACCAATAATACTGGCTCTTTTGGAAAAAAATTATATTTGCTATTGTTATAAGCATTCTCTATTATTGTTTTTATTAGAGGCCGTCCATTAATCACGTGATCGACTTTTTAAGAATTTTTGGACCCTCTCCCTTGGTGATACGTGGAATTTAAAAAATTTCCCCCTCCCCTACCAAATATCACTTGTATTTTTAGTTACGTGAAGAAATTGCATAATTTTTGAATTTTTTTAAAAAATGTTTCGATTTTTAAAAAAATTCAAGTAAAAATAAAATACACGTGATATCTTACCCCTCCCTCCCCACATGATATTCTGTCAAATCCCCCTTCCCCTAAAACGTGATTAATGGACGCCCGCTTAACTTGAATAACAATATTCTACCATTCATAGCAAGATGTTTTAATTTTTTAATAAATATTAGTATTTTGTTATTGTTTTAGAATTTATTTGTTAGTTTACTATAAAATATAATAAATATTTTAGAGTCAAGTAGGATATAAAAATAATTCCCCAAACTCTAAAATATATATAATATATAGAGTTAAGTATTTACCCAATTTATCATAATAATAGTGCAGAACTATTTACTTTTCTCTTGGCGTAGATACCAAAATTCTCTAGCTTAATTTTGCGGATAGAACAATATAATATATTCTATTAAAACTTATATGATCTTAATATCTCAAATAAAAAATTAATCTGTTTACCCATCGGTTTACCAATCTGAGAAGAAAACAATATGCAGAACAGTTTGTTAAAAAATCAAAGTCTCAATATGAATTACATTAGTCGTTTTACTATTCGTGCGTAATTATAAATATAGAAAACATGACATAGAGATTATTTAATTAAATAAAAAAGCTAGTTATGAAGCTTATATTGATTTAGTCGCGTGCTGACTGATAATAGAGACAAAAAAAATCAGATAAATATATGCTGAATTGTTGGGTAAATAGTTGTTATTTATTCAACTTAAATGATTTTTTATTATTTATAAATAAATAAGCACATACATAATTATTTCAATTTATATTTGTTTAATTGATCTATAAATAAATATAGATAATATTTGCGATCGAAATATATATAATATTAGTACAAAAAAGTATTAATTTTTTTTTCTATCACAGAAAAGTTCTTATATTACCAAGAATGAAGAAAATTTGATTAAACTTTAGTACTAATGCTTTCTCATCGAAGACAGACAACTTTACCATGAACTTTTTGCAATGAATCAATTCTAATTATCTTGTAAACGAGTTAAGACTTCATGAGCCTTTTTGTTTGTCTGGCGTCTACTAATTTCTAACTGAAATTATTAGAATTATAACAGAAAGGCGAAATTGGAAAAAGGCTAATTTTAGCGAAAATCTCTAATGAATATAATTTTAATTACTCGAACATAGTTATAAATGATGGAGTTATTAGATATTTTGACGATACAGATGATTTGAAATATTTTAATAATGAGTCTATTTAATTAGTGCACAATAACAACTTGCCAAAAGATCCCAATTCATAAATAAATATCATGTTAAAATTAAATTTGTTAAACAAAATGTATGAAATTTTAAATTGCATATGCAAGTAATTTCAATCGAAATTGGATATTGCAAAACTAATTTCCTTCCTTCAGACGTAAAAAAACTAAACATTCAAACAAAATTTCGTCAATTTATTGATAAGACATTGCAGTTACAATTACTAATATATGAGCAATTTTAAATTTCAAAATTTATTTTCTTACTACAAACGACATATTATTAAAGAGTCGTAAAATATTTTAACATTCTTCCAAACAGAAGTCAAAATGCTTGTAAATATGCAAAAAATGCAAAATACCATTTACATATTGATGGCCATAATTTGTAATTGAACTTATTACCAATTCAAATCAGTGGATTAAGAAAAACGTGCAAAGAACTTTCACGACAATTAAAAAAATTATAAAATAGTTTTCATTAATAGTTACAGATAATTACAGAAATTCATGTTTGAGTATTAACTGATGCAATGGAAACTTTGTTAATAATTGTGCAGTCATTTGTATAGTTTTTGTCAGGCTATTATTGTTTATTTAAATAATATCAGTTAGTGATATTAACTTTAATGTTATCTGCATCTGCACATTTCTATAAAAAAATTAACTTATTCAAGTGTTGGTTTTGAATTTTCAATTGAGTTATTATACCTTCGAGTTATTTTTCATATTTCTGTTAGCTTAACAAAACCTTAAAACATACAGATGCATAAAATTTCACCTCAAAGTATTAGATACATTAACAATTCACATAACAGAATAATTTCCATGCATGATCGAATAAATTGTAGAAAAATTAGTATACTTCCACGCAATAGAAAATGCGAATAAAGAAAAATAACTTTTCAATGAAAGTACACACGGATATTAAATCTTTTTTTAAATAAAATTATTACCATATTGTTAACGGTACAGTTTACGTTATTACTAATTCAAATCACGAACGTAAAATATATTCATAAAGCAAAAAATATTTTAATTCATATCAACTTTCTCGTGAAACATTTGCGCACGCAAAACAATAGAGAACATTTGCGTCAAGCCTAAATATCTTCAATTGTAGAGATGGACAACTTTTGCCGCAACTGGAATTCTATAGAATTTTAATGAAATTTTAACGATAATTTATTTACTGTGTTAAAATTATTCCTGAAGTTAAGGATGAATTATTTAGAATATAATATCATATAAAATGAATATTTTCCATAATTATGAAAAAATAACAAAGAGCAATTTTAATCGTTATGCTTATGATACATTACTTTTACATGTAGTATAATTTCTCTATATATTGCTTACAGTTTGGTAGTGCTAAGTGATTTTTTTTGGGGAATAAATTTTCTTTCCTCTTCTTTGTCACAGAATTATGTCACAACTTGTATATCTGAAATACTTATTATTGTATTGATAGAACAAATATGAAGGATGAAATACCTACGGGTAAAAATCCAAAATGAGAAATGCTATGTACACATATATATCTACTGAAATATATTTATTTATTATTATTATTATTATTACAGTTTGGTAGACAGCAATGCTTTTATTATAGTGAAAAGTAACTAAAAATATTTTTGTTTTAATCTAGTAACTAAAATGAGAACTATAGAAATCAAGTTCTAGTGATGGTTACTAGGTTCCTGGATTAAACCTACTCTTCACATAAAATCCACCCAAACATCAACACATACAAAATAACCTAAAAACAAGCATAGTGTTTTTTCACATCCTAACTCTGGCAAATTGAAAAGAATAATTATTTGTCCATTTTCTAATGGTCTTAAAATATAGACATTTAAAATTTTCCATTCACAAAAGAACGTGTTCAAACATTTATTTAACTATTTGTTTCAGTTTTGCGCGAAGATGAATGTTTTAATCCTCCTTTAATGCTCCAAAATATTGCTAAAAAAACCTAGTGCTCTAAGAGATAATTATATACAGATAGCAGATATTTCTAAATATATGTTTTTGTCCAGGTACACAATTTAATTGCATTTTTGCATCCAATAATCCAATAAAATAATTATCATGTTTTGAAAAATAATATAGATAAATTTGTGCGTGAAAAAAATAAATTTGTGTATATTATAGAATACAATTAGTACTATTTTTGTTATATTTGATGTAAACGCTATAATAATATAATATTTAAGTGAGAAAGTAATTATTTTTTTAGTCCATTAGTGTCAGAATTGTTTTAAGTTATATCTAAATTGCTGGTTTAATGCATCAGATCCTAGAAATGCCGATTTTACCTGATAAAAATGCAAACACCCAAAGAGAAAAATTTGATATCAATGAAGAACAATAAAATTATAAAATTATTAAAAACAATCATTTTCAACTACTTGGTTAACTGTTGTCTTGTAAGCTTTTCAAGCACTTCTGGACTAAAACAATAATATTAAAAAAAAAAACGTATTACGTCTGTAGATACAAAGTTCTTTCAAAGCTAATAATAGCGACTTAATCATTATTTCTTTATTGTTTAATTCATAGCAACATATTTATCAATAACAGTATTCTTTATTATCCTATAAGCAAGTCATAATGACTTTCTAATAACGTGGCTACTTTTATAAGTCAACCCAATGGTGGGTCTGTCCCTATTTGAAAAGAGGTCGAGATAAAAACCAAAAAGCTTTACTGGTTATTAGGGACTAAATCTAAACTAAGCTCATACATTAAGCTACTTTTATATAAATCTTTATTCAAACCAATTTGGTGCTATGGTTTACAATTGTGGGGCAGTGGTCATAAGACTAATATAGAAATAATAAAGAAATTTCAGAACAAATTTTGAAAATTGCCTTAGGAGCACCAAAATATGTTTCCAACTGGTTGATTCATGTCGACACAAATATATCGTACATACCATAAATGAAGTAATGACTAAAACAGCACATAAGTATAGAAACAAGCTCATCAGTCACCAAAATTCATTAGCAAACTCCTTGATAACAGAACTATTCAAGAATGTTGAAAAGAAAAACGTTACTGGATTTAAGTCATCAACTCTCCTGATAAGAAATTTAAATAACTTAGTCATTATTTATAAGAAATTATTTTAAAAGTAAATAGTTAAAATTATATAATTATCATTAAAATATTATATGAAAGGGAATATTATATCGAATGGGAAAACAATTATTGAGTTGTTTTTCCAACATTCCAACTAAAGAGGGTACCAAACTTTGAACTTTTGATTGGAAACCCATACCTCTAACCACTAATCCACGAAAAACCAGACCACCACAGTAAATGCAACAAAATACAAAAATGTGAATTCTATAGATTCTATAGATATATCCCAATTTCAACGCATAAAAAATATTTTTCAAACAACACAGTATTATTATTATCAAAAAAAATTTGAGTTTCAATATGTTTCTATCGTGGCTGGTGGCCATATACCACATGGTAATTTCAGATGTCCATTACCGCACCCATGACATGAGGTTGCCAATCACTGTCTCATTGAATCCTGAACAATATCCAATCGGGTGCCAATGGAACGCGTGAACGGCGATAATCGACGCTAAACTCATTTCCAAACAGAATCGACAATATTGACAAGGCATTTCAACAGATGTATCGCACGTTTCCGAAGATTCCAAAATGGAAATTTCCTATTGCACATTGAGAAAATTTCAGAAAAAAACGTGTGTTTGGAAGACATGAAATTTCTCGCAAACAACGGTAAAAGAAATATGTAATTTGAAATATTTTGCATGAAGTTAAGTAAATTTACTATTGGCGATAATACAGACTATTATCGTTATCTTATTATTGTTATGTCTTTTATTTACAACTGTCCAGTTCAGGACATTTAATAAATTTGAGGAATTTTATAATTAACTATTTACTTATAAAAATTTTAATAAAATTAAATTAACTATTTACTTATAAAATAATTTCTTATAAATGATGATTAAGTTATTTCAATTTTTTATCAGGAGAGTTGATGGCTTAAATCCAGTGGCGCTTTTCTTTTCAATCTTCTTGGATAGTTCTCTGTTATCAAGAAGTTTGCTAATGAATTTCAGTGACTGATTAGCTTGTTTCTATACTTATGTATTGTTTTTGTTATGACTTCAGTTATGATAATAGGTGTATTCGTGTCGACATGAATCAACCAGTTGGGAACATATTTTGGTGCTCCTAAGACAATTTTCAAAAATTTGTTCTGAAATTTATGTATTATTTCTATGTAAGTCTTATGAACACTGTCCCATAATTGTATACCATAGCACCAAATTGGTTTGAATGAAGATTGATATCAAAATAGCTTATTGTATGAGCTTAGTTTGGATTTAGGCCCCAGTAACCAGTAAAGCTTTTTGGTTTTTATCTCAAGACCATTAGATAACGGACAAATAATTATTTTTTCACGTTTTTCAGAGTTATGATGTGGGATAACAATATGCTTGCTTTTAAGTTAATAACTTTCTGAAGAAGTTAATGTTTTCATAAAAAAATCCAATTAGCTAATTTGATGTTGTCTCGACGTTTCTAAGCATTCTGAATCGAATGATACCAAATTTGGAAAAAGGTGGTGTGTGTGTGAGTGTGTGCGAACAGATTTGTTTGTATATTTTGTTGTTTGAAACTTATGTGATGAGTTGGTTTAATTCAGGAACCTATTAACCATCACTAGATACAATTAAATACTTGATTTCTATACTTCTTATATTAGTTATTAGATACAAACAAAATTATTTTTTCATACTTTTCATTTTAGTATGTTAACGATTTTAGGGTTTGAATATAACTGATTAATATTCAAAATAAACAATTTATTTTTAAAAAATAAATTTGACAAAAATTTCTTAATAACTTGGTTGTAGACTAAACTCCAACCTTGTACTATCCTCCAAATTGTATTTCTTACCCTCATATTTCCTCTTTCATTTTTAATTCCAGTTTAATTTGTATATTTTCATCCGTGTGCTAGAAATGCAAAAATATTTTCTATATGTAAATATAGATCGTGAAAGTATCTATTTTAGACACGTTATAATGAATCATGTGTCAAAAATAGGTCATGATCATTTCTTCTCGTTCAATTTATAATAAACGTGATCGATATTGGATTGTGCAATTCAATCAAGTACATTCTATTTATGGACTGATTTTAAGAGCGGAATGTCATAGTAATTACTTAGTTTAGATTTGTACAACTCTTCTAATTAAAAAATGAGGATGCTGCATCAGCTGAATATACATTAATTGAAGCAGATATTTCTGCAAAATTTTCAATGTACTAGAATTGCATTTTTTATTATCTTTACGGCACAGTGAACTATAATTTTCTTTATTAACCAAGAAAGCTCTTGGGAAAAAAATCATGTGTGCAGTATATATGTATGCCAAGTTTCACAGGAAACACAAAAGAAGTAAATACAGAAGATGCGAGAAAAAATAGACATCAGATTAAATTTGACAATATGCATAATTGTTTATGATTTGGTTTTTGGTTTTCTAGCAAAGCTCTGAAATAAATTCTTAGCTTCAAACAATTTTGAAAAACTGAAAATTCTAACAAACATACGATCAAAAATTAAACTAGCATAAAAAGGAGTTTCTAGATAAACTATTTGAAGTACCGAAAGATTTCTATTGCAAACTTTTAGAACTAATCTGATATTTATAGAACGATATATGAGGGTTACATTTGGTTTGGACAAATAATTTATTTATTTCCGTGATTGTTTTCTCAGACTTTTTTATATTGAATTGTTAAGTCTTCTTTCGATAATTGAGTATGAATATAACTGTGTTAAGAAAGGCAATTGGTGGCTGAATCATGAGATGTTTTTTGCACAGTCAATAAGATGTGACGTACGTAAATGTTGGTCAAACACTTGGGTATTTTATGGACTCATGCTCATATAAAAATTCTTTTCTCATGAATATAAATACAAAAATTGTAAAAGACTTTGACTGATCTTCACAAAAAATCTAAGCTCACCTGAAATCACGAATCTGGGTTCGAGTTGATCCACCTATTAAATATTACCAGTATTACATTGTTTGCTTAAGTCGCTGGATTGTGCGAAGTATGAAGTAAAATTGCATTTGTTAATTAAATAAATTAATTGGTTGTCATAATCTATGTCACACATAAAGGTGTACTGTTTCATCTATATTCTTCAGATTATTTCTATTCACTATAGATGTCGATATTGCTTAACCTGCACTAATAATAATTTCTAACTAATATCGAAATGCTCTATAGTTTCTGCTCTCACGGCATATTTCATTACAAAGGCGACCTCATATGTAATTGATTGCAAACTCCCGAAGGAAACAATGCACTCCGTATAAGGTCAACGAGATAAAACCACTACCTTGAGTTTCTTCTTTGAAATATTATATTATATATCCACCTTATACCATGTGGCCGAGCAAGTTGCAGGCGAACATGTGCATATGAAAGTCACATATTGTAGATGCATTATGAATATAACACGAAGATTTATGCTGGCAGATAAGTCTAAGTTTAGACCACAAATAATAGAAGCAACCTGGCGAATTGTATGTGTTGAGGATGGAGGTGTTTAGCACCTTCAGAAGTAGTTTATTGTTTGTAGTACAATTTCCACTCCGAGGAATAAAAAATTAAGAATATCAAATTTAGTCCAGTCATTATAGTAAATGCACCTCGGAATTCGAGATACCCAGCTGTAAGTCTGTAAGTACTTGTAAATTGACACCCTTAAGTTGTCTCAAAGCTTACGTATGGTAATGACACCCTACCATATGTAGATTTTGAGACAACTTTAGGGTGTCAATATACAAGTATTTACTGACTTACAGCTGGGTATCTCGAATTCTGAGATTCTTACCTAACTTAAGCTTAAATGACTCGACTAATTTATAAAAATAAGAGAAATACCAAGAGTTGATAATTTAGCATGTGCGATTTACAAGAACTATACTTGGGACGTCTGTCCTAATTACTTTGAAGTCATTTAAATTAACAAAATAACCTTTAAGACTTGAGATCCTAAGGATCCATAATTTAATATACACTCCGAATAGTATTATACGTACATGTTTCCAGTGGATATAAATTAAATAAAATCTGATACATTTACTTGTTCTTACCTCTCAGGCTGTATGGATGCCAGCATTTCTTCCCAAACTTGCAGAGAGTCAACTTTTTCTTTCACACACACTTTGTTTTACGCGAAATTATGCAAAATTGATTTAATTAACACTTTTGTTTTAAAAATTAATTTATTTACGCGAATTTTTATTAACCACTACACTCACTTCTATTTAAAACAGTTTTTTTTTTATTTGGCTGAAAGAAATTTGTCGATTAGTAAAGGGTACGGTCACAATTTTCCGCACTAAAAACCTACTATTTTCCTAACCTAGTTTACGGAAAAATAATCATGAAGATCGAAAATATCTTAGAAAATCTATAAAATTCGATAAAAATCTATTTTTGTGAATCCGGAACGAGATGTGTGACCGTACCCTTAGAAATCATGCCTAGGAATGAAAATGCACTGACCTTTGTTTAAAATCACCGATTCTTCTGGAACATCCCGATTACCAATTTGTTGTCTGAAAAATAGAGAAACAAATATAATGTTTAAATATATTATGAAATATATTTTTGACTTGTGCTGAAAAAACGTGCATTACCTCGTGATTTCCAGAAGAGAGCTGACCAGGAACCAGGAACCAGGAACCGAGAACAAAACACTATGACCGCATTTGTACACTATAAAGGCCTTTATAAAACACTGCTCAAACACTAAAAAACGGTAAACAGAATCGGTTTGAAAAATCGAGGAAAACGATCACTACGAATCGGCACCAGGCTAATTATTTGACCACCAGCGAATTTTTATTTTTTTAAAAATACTGTTCTGGATTTTAATCATGATGTTCTTCTGATCAAAAAAATCATCACCACTAACGATAATATATACATAGAGAATTGTTTTTTCTTCGCCATCTCCACTTTTATGGTTGATCCTAATAAATCCTGGTATCTCTTAATTGGTTTAATTGATAAAGTCCAGTCTGGTATGAAATTTATCCAGCCGACACTTGGTAACTTACTAGGAACAATGTGGCCTAGTAATTCTTGTTTTGATGTGTTTTTAAGGACCAATGTTCTCAGAATTGGAGTTCTGCTGAAAGTAATAAATAAATTGAATATGTGAATCTGCAAATTACAATATCTAAAGAATTATTTCCAAAATACTTTTAAAACTTTTGTACCTTAGAAACATATTTGTCTTTTCAAATATCAACTCTCACTTCAAATCAGTGAGAAGTTAATATTTGAGTTCACACATATTCAAACAAATTGTATACTTATGGGAAAAAGTTAATATCGAACTCAATTTATTGATGTAATATTTGTGTTTCAACTTCTTTCATCTATCTCTATACACACGTAACGAAAATGATTTTCCGATTTTGTCTTGATTTTTTTAAAAGATTTAGAAGAAATTTTTGTAGAAACTTGATTAAGCGGACTAATTGTTATCGATAGACATTCGGATAATCAAAAATCCGGATAATCGAATGTATGAAGAATGATGTTGTGTATTTATTAAACATAACAAATACATAGATCAACGAAAATTAATGTTTATTAAGAAATTAACACATCCTTATGTATGTACAGACATATTTTCTTAGATAACATTATATACCGGTAGTACGGATAATCGCAAATCCGTATAACCGAAGGCCGGATAAACGAGCCTTCACTGTAATTATTTTTTGCAGGGTAGTATATAAGAAGTAGATCTACGAAATGTATTATGAATGCAACAAAATTATATAAATAAGTCATCAAAACAGCCCAATTACATATGCCTACGCATATCTCCGACAATAGTCCTTTGCCGCAAAGACAATTGCAAGAATCATTGCAGAGACTCGCGGTTCGCCGCTTTGACGCGCATCATTGCCTCTTGACGCAAGCAAAGTATAATTGTCATAGTCGAAAATTACCGTGCAAATTTTAATGTTTGCACAAGACTCTTTGAAATATGAAATTAAATTTATTCAAGCGAGCTATGATTGATCATCATATGAACAAATCAAATACACATTGTAAGAAAGGCGCAATTGTGCAAACAGTCTGCTTGCGGATGAAAGATTCGCCGTTTCGCGAATTAGGTAATTTAGATAAATCGGTTTTCAAATTATGAATAAATTAGAATTGAAGCTCTTTGAATGTTTGAACAAAAGATTAATTTATACGGATTTTGAATTTGCATATGAATAAGGAGTGTTATATTTCAATATGAAGCCGCACAGAACAAATACTCGAGAAAAAAAGAAATATTTTTGATGAAATGTAAATGTAAAAAATATGAAAGAAGATCTCATATTTTTCAGCATATTCTAAATGGATATATGTTCAAATTTTGAAAATTTATAAAATATTATAGTTTTACATAAATGCATATTCTTATGTTTCACATCATATGTGTGCAAAGATTCTTGCACTTGAATATTTTAACTTCCTGATATTATGAATTTACCAGAAAATCCGAGATGTCATTTATAGGTGTTCGCGACGTTTCAAGTCATTTTGAATTTTCAAACAATTTCTCGTAGGGCAAGTTATGGTAATCATCCAAAAATCGAAATGTTTCATATTTCTTTACGTTTCAAAGGTTTCTGGCATACCTCATTATTAGAAAATATGGATGTATGTGAGAGTATATGAGAGTGTATATGTGTGTGTGAATGCGTATGTATGGATACAAATATTCATTCACGTTTTCGGGACCACTGATCAACTGATTTGAATTATTCAAAAAGCATACGATTCATATTGATGGAGAGACCTGCCGATTAGTTTTTGACAAAAACAGGTCTAGCCGTTTTGGAGCAAAAAGTGAAGAAAATGGCAATTAAGAGAACGCAGCATCCGATTTGAATGATTCACATGTATTAACGTAATGAATAAATGATTACATTTTTGTAAAGGCAGGTTCAGAGGTTTCGGAGATCCAGAAAAAATAGTTTTAAACAATGTTATTTGTGAGTCAAAAATCAGTTATTTTCGATAGTACCAGATCAACCAACATGAATAGGAATTAAAAACTAATAAGATTCAAAATCGAAAAAAAAAATCAAAAATTATCAAAAAATGTTTCTTTTAAAAAAAGTTATAGGATATATAATTTAATATTTGTCCATGAAAAGCATTTCTACGTAGAGTATTAACGCAATTACTTACAATGCAAAGGCAAAGCTCTGATAAGGTTTTCTAATTAACTCTATGCAAATAATAGCTTTTCATAGAAGTTATAGCTCAGCAATATATTTTTGCATCAATCAAGTGTACCTACAATCATTTTATCTTGACGCAAGTCACATTATTATGTCTTTTATAGCATATTCAGTGAAATGTTTTATGCATAGATTTTCCTCGGGGGCTCTATACTTAGCATGTTTCTATTTCTATAAATAAAATCGTTGGACTGGTGGAGTTGATACTAGAATATGTACAATGGCAATACCATTAGAGGACTCTAAAAATCTCTGACGTAATTACAATACTAATCTAGGTAGGTAAATAATAGCCGCAAGTTGTTAGATGCATGTACGTTTGTGTGGGACCGTTTGATATGGAAATTTGTTTCATGGCGAGGTCATTTTTGGAGAACTAAATATAGTTTATAAAAAATATTCTTGGAACAATAAACATTTACTTTTTATAATGTTTTGGTTGTCTAGAACTATATAAAGTAGACAGTAATGCGAGCGAATTCTACAGTCAATATTGAAGAGAGTAATAGAAAGATATTGGATATCAGTTATTGATTACAGGATTAACTAAAATACATTTAAAAAAACTAGATTTTAATATTCTATATTTTTAAGAAGCTATAGTATGGGGGTATTCTGGCCTAGAAACATGAATTTTATTCAATTTTTGAATGGACGTAAAAAGGCAAATAATATTTTTGCTTCATTTGTTTTTACAGGTTATTAAGTTTAAGTTTTGAGATTCTAGAAAAAAAAATAAAAATCATAAATAGTCATGAAAGATCATTTCTAGGAGGTGTTGAAGTGGTATGTCTCAAAAAATTGGCATCTGACCATACACATATTTCAGCCCTCCAAATAATCTGTAGAAATATACCAATGTTAACTATGTTCTAAATATATATGAATTTAGAAATATGAACAAACAACGCTCTTTTTTGCACTAATTTATTAAATAATAATTTTACAAACGTTTCGAGACTAGGTTTGTCTCATCATTAGTGTGTTATAATTTAAAATCTATGGAAAATTATTTAAAAATATGAAAACCTAAATTATTATTATGTGTTATCCGTTACAAGTCGTTCATTATATTGCCCCACCAACAATCTCCGGAGTCTGAATTTTCTTTGTTGAATGAACGACTTGTAACGGATAACACATAATGCTAATTTAGGTTTCCATATTTTAGATTTTAAATTATAACACACTGATGATGAGACAAACCTAGTCTCGAAACGTTTGAAAATTTATTATTTAATAAATTAGTGCAAAAAAGAGTGTTTGTTCATATTTCTAAATTAATATCTATCTATTCACTCAGATTACATATATATATATATATATATATATATATATATATATATATATATATATATATACATATGATGTATGAACTACGGACAAGTTGAAAAAATGTTTTTGTTACAAAATGGCTACTCTTTGCTAATAATTTTTTGTTACAATTTAATTGGATATTCTCGATTTTTTTAAATAGAATAGAAAAATGCGTGTCGCAGAGGAAGGAAACAGAGGAGGATTTTCGTGTTCAAAAAGCTATCTCTAAAAGCAAACTAAATTTTGAATAAACTTTGCTAATATCAAAAAAAAAATAGTTTTATCAAAAATTCCTGACCAGAATACTTCCTGAAAGAACATCATATACAATATACACCAAAAAAATTCGTAAAATTTTCAATAATTTTGAAAATCATTGTTATTCTAACTACCTAAACTCATATATAGGTTTATGATATTTGTATAAATTATTCGAAATTACTTTTCTCGCAACTTAACTTATGCGATGACTATTCTAATGATATGTTTAGAAAACTTTTTCGTCTGTGTATGTTTACTCTTAAATAATTTGGCTAGCACATCAATGGATCGTGTTCATTGCAAAAAGAAGCTTTATTACGAAGTGAGATTGCTCATAAATTTTTGCAAAGCTCATATACAAACTTTGATGAGTCTTGATTGATATTTATTGCTCGGGCAACTTTTTGTTCCTGATTACCTACATGCACTGTTCATGATAAATTTGGAAGATATATAATATTAGAATTACTGCGTAGGCGTTAACGTGCAATTTATGCCAAGAGAGTAATTAGAAGTGTAATATATTTCTGACTGGCGAATTAGATGATTTAAATGGTTTTTGATGTTTGCATATAATAAGAAAATTTCAACAATTTAGAATAAGTTGAACTTCAATTACAACGTTTGAATTTCAGTAAATGGTATACTGATAACAAAAGATTATCCGTAACATAAGAAATTTTGAAACAATTGGTTTCATGGTTATGGTGGTTATTTTGGTCACAAATCGCAAAATATTAACAAATAACCTTAATGCATTACTATGTACCATTTATTTTAATCAATTGAATTTATTTTTAAAATGTCTTTTAAAAGATTTTATTGATCCATTACAGATGCCTAAAAATCATACCTCATGTGTCACGTCCTATTGAATAATTTATATTTTATTCAAGATATTTACTTCTCGATTTTTCTTCTTTTTTTTCAAGGAATGTGACAAAGAATTCCCAATAAGCATTTCAGTTGCCTCAAGATACTGCTAAAATAAGCAATAAATGTCTTTCACAAAACATATATTTTCTTACAATAAATATTTCATACTGCCTGTCTTTCTGATAACATTTCCTGAAAGCATCTGGGACGCGATCATTAGGGGATTCTAGTAATAAGATATTTATAAGAATTGGGCGTAAAATACGAAATATAAGAATCGACACAGATACACTGGATAAGGATAATCGAAATATATTGAATTGCTTTTTTGAATTATATTGAAGATCTTGAAACATTTTTTATACTTTTGGAGCAACCAAAACAAATAAGGTTACCTCCAAATTAGTTCACCACACTAACTGCAGTTGTTATAAATTGCGGATTGTGTATTTGTGGCTTCATTTATTTTAATGGAGCAATCAAATATGACAACTAGTTATAATGAAGGAACTAACATGTGTCACTTTGCAATTTTGCAGATGTTTTACAAACATCTACGCTCGTGTTTCGGTTGCCAAATGAAAAGTTAACCACCGACCGCGGTTGGTACTAAAAATACCACAAGCTGTGTTTATTATATTGAGAGAAAACTATGGCGAATTGATACAATGATGTTTAATAAAATAAACTATGCCAAATGGACAATATTATGCTTTTTTATTTTTAGTTATTTAAGTGTTTATAGCAAATTGTTATAAAGTTTCTCCGTTGGCAACCCCGCAGGGGCATTGGAATGCTTTGGTCACAAGATATTGGTAACTTTAGCATCATGACTTTTTGATAAAATATTTTAATGACTTCAGTTTATGAGAAAATACAAGTAGAAAATTACCATTAGAAAAATGGTTCAATAGAAACTGAGAAAACTGAGCGATTCCACAGTCATTATTACCCAAGTGTATCATGATCTGTATAATCATGAGTACCTACATTCCCACATTTATTGAATATATCATAATCCGATTAAATACATGTATGTATATTTATTTGTATTTGTCTTATGAATACCTCCAATAATTTTCCTCAAACGTTCCATGTCCATCAAAAGAATAATGTTTTTTCATTATTTCTAGGTCATGGAAACGAAAAATATGATCTACATAGTGTCTGAATACGCAAGCCAAGGTGAAATATTCGGTAAGAAAAAAAATACTTTAAGTCATTAAATATAAAAATTTGAGATCATAATTTTTTTCAAACATATAGTAAAATATGCAACAGTATGAAAAGCAATGTGAATAAAAAGAAAGGTTCTAGAATCATTGCCTCATAAATTGTTTTTATTGACGTTTTTGTTCCTTCAACACGTAGAAGACAAAATTTGTTAAATTTAAAATAATAAAGAAAATTAAAACATATCGTTCCCATACTATATTCTACATTTTTATACTATATGGTTTCAACAAAATTTTATTTTGCATTGTATTTCAACACAATATTTCTTCAAGATATAATGTGTTATTGCTATTTATCAAAAAGTATTATAAATCACTGCATTTTGCTTGACATTATTATAATAGAAGTCATTAAAATCCACAATAGATCCAATAAATATAAAAGAAAATCCATAACTTGCCGTGAATATTTAACCTCTGTTTTACGGTCAATAAAATATTTAACCAGAAAATCATATGATTAATTCTTAGTCACGTTTTAGCAATATATAGTTTTTTAAATTTTGTAATGGATGTATATTATAATTAGAAAAAAATACTTATAATGCACAATATATAAAAGTTTTTGGCTCCACAAACTGAATCAAATTAAAAAGATCTACTCTATTCTATATCATACTCAATTAATAAATAAATATAATTAAAAAAAATGAAATACAGAGGTAAAAAAATAAAGAATACCTTTTTTATTAAAAATGCAACAATAATTTCATAATTTGACTACTGATTTTGTAAAATAATAATGCCATTGATTTCATTCCAAAAAGCTTGATCACAATGATAATCAGTGCAATATCTTTAATTGTAACAAATCTTGCATTTTGCATTAAATATTGAATTTTTTTATACATCAATCATAACGTTAGACAATTTCTGATCCTGACTTATGCCTCATAATCATAAAATATTCATTCATTTATTTTGATATCTTAAAGCTCAGCTTTTTATTATGATTTAACGATGACATTCAAGAATTTATCCTTTAACATAATGTAGAAATTGCTCAGTGTCATACTAACCGGATATTAAATTTTGTCCTTTTATGCATAATTCAGACGTTTTACTTTTGAAAATCGAAATATGAAGTACTTTCGATTAATAACATCCCAAGAATAAAATATTTATTTAAAACCAAAAATCATAAGAGAAAGTGGAATATTTTATGTATATCACATTTGTTAATATTTTGCATTTTAACACTTGAGATATTAAATGAACTTCAGTATTAACTATAAATGTTAATACACGTAATTTTGTTTAAATATACAAAATTTAATTATAAAAATGATGTTTAAAAAATACTACAATATATAGTAACATTAATCCTAGATTTTTATCTCTATTTTTCAATATTGATTTTGTTAATAAAACTTTAGCAATTATGAGTACTTTTAGAAATATATTTTGGCAATATTATTGTTATTGGTGCTTTGCTAGAAAGCAAGCCCATGGTAAAATCAGCTATTGGATATGATCAAATAATGTTAATCTTCATGTAATTTAAAAAAAAAAAAATTGTAAAGTTGTTTCATACCTTATGAGTATCCACTCATACATTGGAATGGCACTAGGTAGATATTTAATGCATAAAAAATTAAAATCTATTATTATATTAAAATTAAGATGTTATTAATCAAGATTACCAAAAATAAATGAAGAAAAAAAGTTTATATATTTGCTTAGAATTATATAATATTCCACTCTCTACAATTCTAATAATTTAGAGTGATGAATTCCATTTATTATCAAATACGTCATAAGCGATGGAATTATTTTAACATTATTTGTCCGGAATTTTATTACTGTAGATGTAAAATTTTAATTCTACGATGACGTTATAAACTTATGCCAAATGTGCAAATTCTAATAAAATTTTAAAATTTGTGACCTCACAGATTACATCGCTCGTTACGGTCGAATGCCCGAGCACACGGCGAGGAGTAAATTTCTGCAAATTCTGTCAGCTGTCGAATACTGCCACGCCAGGAGAGTCGTCCACAGAGATCTGAAGGTGACCTAATTCAATTATTTTATAACATTCTAGACTAGAAATTAATTTCATAGATATAATAACTGAAATACTTCAAAACATTGAACTTTTGCTCTCACATCGCCCCTATTCGACATCCCCTCGACATTAAAAAAAAAAGAAGTTTTGTATTTATTGAAGTGATTGTTTTTAAAAAAGTTCCATTCGACTTTATTAAGTATGCTATGCTAATACTAGACATTAATCATTTAAAATATTTTATATACAATATAATATTTTATATACTATGTTCAGACGCATTTTCGTTTTATTATATTGGCCATGAATGTGACAATCTTCATGGCATTAGCTTTTACACGGGATGGTTGCTACCCCTGGTAGCCTGGTAACTGGGGGTAGCGGAGAGTTTTGATGGAACTAATTGGACACTTCTAAAAGTAAAGTCCGCGAAACAACATGTATAGTAAGTGTTTATTACAGTCCACAGCTACAAGAGTTAAATTATAACCCAACAACCTGAGTTATCGAAGAAGAGTTTTAATAAATTTTATAACTACGTGTACAAACACTATCCTTAAATTTTTAGCAGTAGTTCAACGTATATTGCATGTATGCTACTACTAATTTTATTTATTGCTTATATTTTTTTATGTTTTTGAATCTTAGATACAGTGGTGCCCTGCCTTACGAGCTTAATTCGTTCCATAAGCACGCTCGCATGTCGAATTGTTCGTATCTCGAAAAAAATATTTTGCTGCCACTCGTTTCATGCCCAAAACATTTGAAAAAATGTTATGACATGAGCCAATTGATATGCCAACTTCATCAGCAACTTCTCTAATTTTGATTCGGCGATCATTCATAACCATTTTTTCCACTTCTTTCACATTTTCATCGTTTGTTGACGTGCTGGGTCGACCGGAGCGTTCGTCATCTTCAACGTCTTCGCGGCCATCTTGGAAACTTGTTTTTTTCATAGCAGACTCACCATAGGCTTTTTGTAACATTTCACACACTTTGTTACACTTTATTTCATTTTTTACGCAAAATTTAATACAAATTCTTTGACTTTTCAATTCTTCCATTGTAAAAATCGCCGAGCTCAAAAAACACGTCGAACCTTAGCGACTACCACAGACAAAGTAAACAGTGAATATAGCTGAAAATTTCATCATACTTTAGGGGCATGTATACCAACACAATAAAAAAAAAATTTTGACAATCAGACACTCCAGACCCGCGAAATTTAAAAATTCCGGGTACTTTTTGAACACACCTCGTACATAATTGCAGAGCATTAATAATTTATCTTAAAGTTTCGATTTTAATGATTTTCAGTATCCGAACAAAATTTTCAGAAGATTTTCTAAGATTTATTTGAAATTGGAGTAATATGTTAGCGTCAATAATCCCAATTTGTAATTAAAACTCATTAATTTGCTACTGATTTGCTGTTAATTTGATTTTTACTATTGGTAGAATATATATGATTGCAGAGTATGAATGGTGATTTTTCAATTTGCCTTTTCAGTATACAAGATTATCAGTATTTTCTAATTATAAGATTTTTTTGAAAATTAAGTAAAAAGTTAGCGCCAATAATCCTAATTTCTAATTAAAACATGAATTATTCGAGATTTTAGAAGAAATAAAAATTTATGTCCAAAACATGCAAAAAGTAAAGGATTTAAAAAAATATAATAAAGAGAAGAAAATATAACAAAAATTCTGGAGAGTCAGTCAACGTTAATAAGGTGTAATAAAGTTTATTTTTAAATGTAAAAAACAAAATAGTTTTAAATATTGCATTATTTATAAAAAAACGGCGGCTGTGAACTTAACAAAAGTCTATATTCTGTAACTATGGTATATTTTTAATCTAGGTATATTTCTCGTTCCCAAATTAGTTTTAATTGTCCTAAAAATATAATTATCTTTGAATCTGAGGTAATATTCGGTTTCAAAACTTACTGGATAATTTATTAGAAAATTGGCAATTGTGTGCTTTTTGAGTCCAAACTTTTCACCTTATAAATATTTCAAATTCATAGATAAGGTTTTAGTAGATCAATATTTAGTACATGAATAAGTGCTGCAATTCGAAAAGCGAAAATTATAAAAAATAATTAATTACTGAAGTTGTTAATCCAATTTGAAAGTGAGTATCAAAATCTACTAAGAGTCCACAAATGATAAGAAATATAAGCAAAAACTGAATTAAGTAGTGGCAGTCTTGCACCATTTTGTAATGATTTAATTATCCCAAACTTAAATTATCACGAATAAAATAATGGAAAGATCAAGTTGACAATAAATGTGTTAATTCCTAAAGGCTGAGAATCTGCTACTGGATGCCAACATGAACATCAAGATAGCCGACTTCGGCTTTTCCAATTACTACACCCAAGGCGAACTCTTGGCAACGTGGTGCGGCAGTCCGCCTTATGCCGCCCCAGAGGTTTTCGAAGGAAAGAAGTACACGGGCCCAGAAATCGATATCTGGGTGAGTCAAACATCGATTATTGTAATCTATTCTTTTATATTCCATACAGTCGGAAACATAAAATCTGAAATATGTATTAATATTTCCATAAAAGTATTGTGTTCGGAGCAGGTGCTATAGTTATATCAAGAGGAGATGGAAATCTGACATTTAGAGGGAAAAGTTCTAGTATTCTTGCCAATTTATATCGTTATTATGAGTATTGAAATTTCTCTATTCTAAATTAATATTAATTAGTGTTAAATAATTCTAAATGAAGTTATTTTAATTTTTCATTGCTTTAAGGGGATATTCTAGTTTAGAGCGATGAATTTTAGGTCATTTTTAAAGTGTCGTAAAAGAAAGCAATGAATGTTTCTTCTATCCATTTGTTTACCACTTGTTTATTAATATTATTAAAATACAAAACAAAAATTAAAAAATAAAAAAGTTGAAAATTGTAAAAACTGGCAGCTGATGAAGTGGGTGTTCTCAAAAAATTGGCACGTAATACGTAATAATTTTTAATAATTTGTTAAACCACATTTTAGGCCTAACGGAATTAATGGCCTCATACACACACACTCATACACTTTTTTCAATTCTATTGTCAAACGATTCAGAATGACTTGAAACGTCGAGAAAGTATAAATTTAACAGATTGGATTTTCTGGCGAAAACAATCTTTTCTGAAAGTTAATTATATATATTTTATAAATCTTAAAAAAAATTAAAAATAAAATTATAATTATGTCCATCATTTGAACCTTAGAAAATACAAGTATTGAATTTTCCACTCGAAAATTGCGGAATTAATGCGTATTTTACTGCCGGCGGCATCCGAGTGGAAAGGGTTAAACTAGAAATGTCCCACTTGGTGTAAAACTTCATACCAATTCAATTGCCCTTATTGTTTGTTCAGTGTATTTTGGTGCACTATGTCCTGAAATTAATTACAAATAAAATTAGTGGGGTGTATGGCATCGTGCCTTAAGGCAAATTGCTGGAACTTTCCGTACCCTAACGAAAGAATACTGAATGTTTTCAAATATGTAGATTATTATAAATATTGTAACATTGTTTAATATTTATAAGAATTATATAAACTGAATTGCAAAGTAGAAATTATTTGTTTAAAGTATATTAGAACTATAGTCAGAATTAAAAATAAAATCTGAATTATTTTCGATATACAAAAATTTTTTTTTGAAAAAAAAAAGTTAAAACAAAAAAAAATTTATTTCCAAAATCAATTATATTGTTAAGACAAGCAGAAAGTTTTTTGAATCATTTAAATCGGACGCTTAGTTCTCTCAAAAACTGCCATTTTTTATACATTTCGCTCCGTATCTTCGAAATGACTGGGCCTGCCTTTGCCAAAAACTAATAAACACTTCTCCCAATCATTACTAATTGAATGTTTTTTAGATCATTTAAACCGGATGCTCAGTTCTCTCAAAACCTCAATTTCTATTTTCTGCACTCTTTGCTTCGTATCTCCATAACGGCTAGACCTGCCTTTGCCAAAAACTAATCAGCACATCTCTCTATCAATAGGAATCGAATGTTTTTTGAACCATTTAAATCGGTTGCTCCGTGCGCCCGAAAGCGTGACCGAAAAATTGTATCCATACATACACACACATCCATTTTTTCTGAGGTATGCCAAAATGTTCAGAAACCTTCAAAACATAGAGAAATGTAAAAAATTTCAATTTCGATTTTCGGCCCCTTACAATAACTTACCCTACAGGAAGTTAAAAATGATTTATTACATTATAGATAGATAGATAATTTGTGACGTGCGAATAACAGCGACCCATAGTACTTATTTCTATAAAGTTGGCGAGTCATCAATATTGTTGTGATGAATAAAGATGTAGTATTTGATAAAATGACGCTAACCCAATACCCATTTAACAGCGGTTTCTACAATTCAACAATAAAATGATGATCTATTTATATTTTTTTCTATATTTCCAGAGTCTCGGCGTTGTTCTGTACGTGCTGGTATGTGGAGCCCTCCCGTTCGACGGCTCCACATTGCAGACATTGAGGGATCGCGTACTGAGCGGAAGGTTTCGCATACCTTACTTCATGTCTTCAGGTAAGACATTATTATTATTGGAACGAGATATTTCTCGAAATATTATTTTAATCGAATGTAAACAACGGCAATAAAACTTGGGGAGGAATGTAAAGGATATCGACAAATTCTTATAGGAAATAAAGGAGCTAACACTCCGGTAAAACACAAATGTTACGGTAAAGCTGTATTATGGGTCTATCTTCGTAGGAATTGATATTATGAACTGTCAAAATGCTATGTATAAGCTGTGCGATTTCAGACGTTTTACACATAAAATCTAACTTCACGTATGTGTTATCAATATCAGATAGATGCACTTGTGATAAAACTGTTATATAATATTTGTGCGTTTTGTAGGTTAGATTTTATGCATGACCCATATCATAGCGTTACCATAACATTTCCATTTCATCGGAGAATTGGCTCCAAAGTAGTACTTTGTAGTTAGATTTTTTTTTTGGTTTATTGTTCATAGCAAACTATATAATGTTATGGTAACGTTATGATATGGGTCACACATAGAATCTAACCTACAAAATGCAACTGATGATTTTTTAAAAATGTATTAATTCGTCTATAGGGTTGAGTCGGCCTTCAGATGATTTTGCAAGCGAGAAGTATATATGTGAAATATATTTCATCTATGTGAAATCATACTATAAGAAGTCCAACTTAATGTTGTGTAATAAAATTAGTGAATATTAAATAAATTATAAAATATTATATTATTATATCGTTGAAAAAATATTTATGCTTTATGATTTCATAATACACTGAAATGGAAAATACGTCAAAGAGCAATCTGAAATAATTTTGTTTACTCGTCGACTCCATTTCCATCGTCAGGCTTTTATGCATTTACCCAATTTAATCAATCATTTAATATCAACTGCCAAAACTCATCTTCAATTTCCGAATCTAAACTTTGCAACTTTTGATAGGTCTCTATATTTAATTGCTATTTCATGTTTTCATAATAAAAGAGAGTAATTTATGGCTGCAGTGAAATATTTTGTTCTCCATATTTGAAATTAATGGTGAACCGATGGGTTGCCTCTCATAATAATACCTTAGATCGTAAGCGTTGAACCAAACAGCTTAAAGAACATATAAATAGTAAGAGTTCTGATTGCTGTAGTAATAATAATTAAAAAAAATATTTGAAATTATACTTTTCAAGTTTTAAAATATGTAATAATTAATTAACCGAAGTAAGTTAGTAAAAAAATACTATTGCCCATGTTATTAATATAACTTTTTAGTATCAACAGTTTGTTTTTCTGGAGACGATCTTGATGTGTTTCAGATTTTGTAACACTGTACTAAGAGAGCGTCCATTAATCACATGATCGATTTTTTAAGGATTTTTGGACCTCTCCCCCCCCTTGGCGATACGTGGTAATATTCAAATTTACTCACCCTCCCCCATCAAACATCAAGTGTACTTTTAGTTACAAGAAAAAATTGTAATTTTTTTTTTTTTGAATATGTTTGGATTTTTAAAAAAAATCAGGTAAAAAATTAATACACTTGATATCTCACTATACTTCTCCCTTTCCTATGTGATATTTTGTGATTTTTTGTCGCCCCCTAATAGCAAAAATTAGAGTTTAATTCGAGAAGCAGAAATTCGATTTGAGCACCATATCCCATATAATCCCGAAATGAAGTTTTTCTCCAAATTACTAAAGCATACTTCAAATTACTCCAAATTACTCCAAATTAAGGGTGTTCCATGGTATAACGGTTAAGCCTTGTGTGGAGAGGGTCGAATTTTGCTCTGTCTATCTTGATATTATGCAGTAGTGATATCAACTTTCACTTGAAAATATGTTATCAATTGAAATTAGACCATTATAATAGGGCAAAATAGCACCTATTTGAAACGAGTTGGAATTTACAGTACTACCCATTATTTTATTTTTGTACTACCTGACGTGTCTCAACAAATTGTGTTATTTCCAACAATGCTAGAAAACTCCTACCTCCTATCTCCCGCGTTGACTTTAAAAGAATTTCTATCGAACAAAATGTAATCCAATTTAAGTTTATCAAAAAGTATAGAAAAAAGTAATATGCTCTGCACAAATAAATCGGCATGGTATAGCCTTGCGCCAGTTTCGCTGATAAGGCGATCGCCATATCGTCACGTCCCTGTGCAATGTAAATAAACAAACATTAATCCCAGAACTGAAATCAAACTGAATGCAAGCATCATATAGGGGAAATCGGGGTTCGTCGTCTTAAAGAATTATGCCTATTCTTCTTACTAGACAAATGCAAAGTCTGAATCCGTAAAGTATCTTGGAATTCATCTTGATAGGCGATTGACTTGGAGAACACATATAAAATATAAAATTCAACAAATTAGATTGAAATCCCAAGAGCTTAACTGGCTTATTGGGAGAAAGTCAAAATTGTCTATAAGACAATACTCAAACCGATCTGGACATATGGAGCCGAAATATGGGACAGCGCTTCGACATCTAACATTGCAATGATTCAAAGAATTCAGTCAAAAACAATTAGGATAATAACAGACGCTCCTTGGCATGTCTCAAATATATAATTCATAATGATCTCCAAGTTCTATTTGTTCAAGATGTTATTAATAACAGAAAAAACACTCACTTGTTAAAATTTAAGTTATTAATAACGAACGATTTAGTTACATCTTTGCACCGCCAATGAGAAGACTCAAACGAAAATGGCCCATGATACAACTTAGCACTTATTTGTAAATCTCTCGATGGAGAGATTTGAACACTTTAAAAACTATTTCACATAATTTTTCATGTTGTATATTTGTTTTGTATTTGTATAGAAGTATATGTGTATGTAATTTTATGTAGTGCATGTTTATTTGTAAAACTTAGCACAATAGCTTATAGAAATTTATAATTTTTGATTGCTATTAATGAATATATATATATATATATATATAAATATATATATAAAAATGCCTATTCTTCGGGCTACTTTGGATAGCTTTGCTAATAAAACTAATTAGATGTCAACCTAAGATAATTGCCATGCAATACTTTTGTGGGTCATCAATCCAACCAGCAAAATAAGTGACTTCCTACTTTAAGAAAATATTGATTGTTCGATTGTGAACAAATATTGACTGAAAGCAATACTATTTTTGGTATATTTTTGATATGTGAGAAATTTAAATTTTTCTTGTATGATTTCTGTCTTCTTGGACATGGCTCTGAGGTAAGAACCGAAGCTTAGTGGTTCGGATTATATACCCACTTTGGCCAGCTTGATATCAATGCACAAAGACTGACTTACCGGTACGCATGTATTAAGAATAAATTTAGGATAAAAATAAAAAAGTAAAAAAATAAATATGTCATTTATCCCCCGTCTCCCCTTTTTCTGCGAATATCAATAAACGTCGTTTTCTTTGGCATCGGCGTCATGGAGAGTTATCGAATTCTCACTGCGACGTTATTTTACATTGTTAGGCGACAATTGCCGAGTTTGAGAATTCTTTAGAATCTCAAGTCATTGTTTTTTGAAGAGCAAGTACCTACTTGCTGATATGCCACGAGTAAATAGAGACGGTCTATGTATTATTTTATGTGAGGTGATCTATTGTTCTCAAAGTAGGTCAATTTCGTTAAATATCAATAGAGTAGAAATTTTTTTCACACTATTTGTTTTAATGATGATAGTAAAATAGTAATGACGTCTGTATAAATTATTGGTAGATTTCCATTAGGGTCTGATCTTCGCAGATGATTCTATTTTGTTGGTTGCAAGAGGTTGTTAAAATGTTATTGACGTTGTATCGCTAGCTAAATAAAAAAGAGCCGGTACGCATACAACAATAGATCTCTATTCACATATGCGACAACTAATCACAATCGACCCGTATAGAAATGATATCATCGAGAGCGAATGACGAATCTTTGGCACTAGACTCTTATCTTATATGATCTGCCGTAACGCACTTCCGTTGCATTTGTACGGATTTACACCCTAGTCGCGCCTAAAGAAGTTTTACTTCAAAAATAGATAGATTTCGTGAATATGGATTTAAAACCGTCATATTGGGCTCGATAGTCCAGGGAGTGAAATAGAAAAACAATTGAAAGGTGCTATTTATTTTCAAGGAAAAGTATATAACTGATACTTGATATCTGGATGTATCTATCGCAGGAATTGAACCCACAATCTTGTGGTTGTAAGGTTGTAGGTCGCAAGCTATATTATTCATTTGAGCCACTCATTCACCAATTGCGACATAATTATCAAAACATGAAATTCTAGTGGAATCGTTTGATGTTTTTATCATTGACGAATTAGGTATCGATTGTATTTTCACAGTACAATTATAACTCTATAAATTTATGTCATATATATACAATATAGATCGAAGTTCAAAATTGATTTATTGACACGAAGCAAAATTGTGATTCCTAGAAGCATATCAAATTAATAGAACATCGACAAGACAACTTGTTTTCATCATCAGATAAATAAAATATCATCAGTTTCTTGACACAAGGTATATCTGTATAAAATTTCTTATTCTGATGTTTCAAAGCTACATAATTGAAATCGTATCTTTCATAAAAATAATATCATATGAGCACGGGCTTTCGGATACAGCTTTTCGTAATAATTGCTAATACAAAATATGAAAAATGGACAGTATCTACAAGTAAAGGTAAAAGGAAGAATTTTATCAAAGATGAAATAAGACTTTTCTACAATTTATTAGCATCAATATAATGATAATTTTGCTAACAATTTATTTTTTATCAAAATTTTAAAAATGAGTAGTTACATAAAGTATTTTTTTTTTGCAGAGATAATATGACTAAGTATCATGGACATTAGGGTTGTGGGGGTGTGGGGTATCAATTTGATCAAGAGCAATATAGGAAATTTTGTTTCATTTATATTATATTCACTGCATAATTTTACATATAACCTAGTACAATATTAAATCCATTTTATCCTCTAATGTTTTTTTTATAACATGGACGTTGACCATGTCGTTTTCGGTTATTCGTTATTCATTGTCAATCATTACTAGTTTTTTGCCTATTTGCGTTGCTACGTAATAAAATGATTTGCGCGTTTAATATTGAATATGATTGTTATCTTTTTTCTATTCATATTGCACACTTATACAGTGATAGGAAAGTTTTTCATTAAGTATCTAATAAATTTCCATGATATCACAACTGGACGGACTTAGGAGTACTCGATATTCATAATGGATGATGAAATATTGTAGTAAATGAATGAAAGTTTAGATGGGATTTTAAATAAATTAAAAGTTGCCAGTAGCAAATTAATTTAAATTGAACAAATAAATAATTGTTATTGGGACTTTTAAATTATACTCATAAAAACGAAATGATAATTAAAATGCTGAAATTACTCTACCATGATAGATAGTTCATCTTAAATATGCAATTAATAATAATACAGAGATTGAAGAAAAATTATAAAATTTAATGAATGAAACTTCATTACTTTTTATTAATCGAAAGTACTATATTTTTTATATTAAGTACCAAGATAGTCATTTTCAAAAGCAAAGTTGCTGGCATAAACTAATTCTAAACGTTCACGGTTAATTAGGTTTGCCTAAGTATACAAAATATAATGCTTGTAAAATTAGAACCCTTATATAGGTTCCAAAACATTCCAAAAATTATTCAGTTATATAAGTAAAGTCTAGTGAAAGTCCAAGTTTAAAAAAATAATAAAATTGCTAGGTCTAGTAATTGATATCAGTTCGCATTTTGTGATTGCATTTCCAATATACGCCCCGAGAAAGAATGCAACTCAAAACTCTAAAAAACTCTTAAAAGTGATGGATTATTTTTAAATAATACGATTCAAATATACCATGCACATTCCTAGAATATAAAAATAACGAATCCTCTTTCAAATGATTTTTATTGCATGCAAAAATGAAAGTGCCAAAGTACCAAAGATTGTGCCGATTGTAAATCAATAGAACCTTGTATTTACATAGGTTGAATTGTATACACTTTGAAAGTTTTAAAACTTTAAAAACGATTATGAAAATATCAAAACCTCACCAAACAATAAATTTGCCACGTGTTAGGCTTTCCTGGTGAACTCATTTGCATTTGAAACCGCACGTGCCAAAATATACGAAATCTTAAATTTTCTTTTTGGGGTAGGTAGATGTTGCATATTTAAAACTTCAATATGGTATGTTACCGAAGAAAAAAGCTATGAAATTAAGTTCTTTAGGAGACGGTTTAATTATACATAATATTTTAGTGATTAGCAGTGGCGGTACTAAAACTGTTGATTAAAATATTGATAGAATAAAAATATACTCCATATAAACCTAGTTCCATACAATCTACGTTCAACACTGATGCAGTGTGTGGAACATATAATTTATTTAATAAGTTTGCATATATCAGCACTCAGTTTAGGATGTTGGCACATAATTAAGTACACGTGCTTGTTGAAACAACATTTTCTTGGGTATGAAAAATAATAAAATATACCAACCATATATTTCTAAGTAAAAATAGCCTTCACTTATACAGAAATTGTAACAATGAAATACATCACATGGAAGAGATAAAACAACTGTTTGGGCTGCCATCTATAAAACCTGCTAAGTTAGTTAAGGCCAATCATCATCAAAACTTATAAGACCATTAATTTGATCGATGTTCAAATAAAATATAAAAAAATAGACAATATAATGAAAATGCGTGTGGACTTTAGAATATAGAACCCTAAAATGCAAATGTTTGATACGTGCTAAAATATGATATTTATGGAAACACAACGAAGCATCAGCCCTTACAAGTACCTTCTCGTAATAAGGACATGGAAAGCGATGCCTACTCCTTAAAGATAATTTAATTCATTTTATATGCAATTTGTTCATTTGATGAGATTTCAAATCGAAACGTAATCAAATAAAAATATTTAATTAAGGAGAAGATGTTTAATTATTCTCCAACAAGGCGCTTAAAATCATTGAGCTTTTGAGACATAATAAGAAACACTGCAATATGTGTACCTATTGTGCGTGGACTATTATTCAAAATTTTAATTAATATTTATAATTCAACCACTTGTATCTTCATATTGTATCAGAGGCCTATAAGATTACAAGGTGTTCAGCCTGACCGACAACTCTATCACCGTACGATTATTCATGAAAATCCCAAAAGAGTAAACCCTAAGTACTTTTTGTAAGAATGAAAATAATTCATAAGTAAGTATTTTTATTACGATTACCCATGTGGCCCGAATTCGAAGTTAGTACATATATAAATGCATGTATACATATATCAGTGTATATTATGACGTCCTTCGTATAAATGGCGCTTGGCGTCGCGAGGATTTTCAAGGTTCGCACGTGCCCCACGTGTTTGCTCTTCATTCCTCAATAATTCATGATTTTGTCTTAAAAGCTTTGTTTTTTCGTTCTCATTTGGTGGCGTATGTGACCACTTGGGTAAAAGCTCAGTGCGCATTTTTTTAAGATAAAGTAGTAAGGAATTCGTAGTATATTTTATTTGAAAAGGATAGCAATGTTTGAGAAATGTTGGCTTATTGTAATTCATGATGACGAAAGTAGAGTATGATGTAAGCATTGATCTGTTATATTTTTATTATTAGTATTATTCGAAGATTAGTATTAGTATTATTTGAAGGTGTTTTGTTCCGGATTGTCCCGGATCTTCAAAAATGTTTTGAATGCCAATATTTTTTTAAATGTATTTCAACTAGAAAATTTGAACCGAAAATATGTGTATATAAATTTTTAGCTCTCCAAATACCCCGCTCCCCTCCTGCTCTCGCACACATTATAATTCTTCCCAGATTTCATGCAAAAAAATCACCTTAGTCGTATATCCATCAATATTGATACTATCAAAATGAAAACAAATCTATTTTAATTCAAAATCGATTTTGTAATTTTTGAATATTTAAATAATTATATCAAATTGTCACTAATCCTGATATTGAACGTTTTATTTATTAATGTATAGTATATTACACAGTATGTTATACAAAATTCGAATGGTGTTTTGATAGTATCATATTAGTATCATAAACTTGATTATATTTTGTGGCTTATAATAAGAGACTTCAAATCGAGAAGTAACATATCAAAGTATCGTTTTAGCTTGTTCATGCACATAAAAATGGAAGAACATTTAAAAGGACTTGGTATAGATATGAGCCTAATATTTACTTCCTGAATAGAAAAAAAATTATATTTTATTGCATTTATTTTATATTTTATTTCATTTACCTTTGAACTTGCGATGATAATGCGACTTAAACGAAATAAAAATGACCTTTTATCAAGAAGAATCATTACTTACTGGTGATAGAAAATAGGTCTAGTATTATAGTTCGAAAACGATCAAAGAGCAAACCTATGAACCAACCAGCACAAACCACATTGAAAGCTTTGTATGCAAAATTTATTATTCTGTCTATTATTATTGTGCCATATTGGCAGTCAGTTTGGTGGAACTACAAAGATTTATTCAGCTGCTTCCACGAGACCAAAAGATAAATTCTGATATTTACGATCAACAATCAATAAAACTGGAAGCAATAAAAAAGGCCAAATTTGTCAAATCAAAAAGGTGCACAAGCCTCGGACATCTTTGGCAACACGTTCGAAACTATTGGTGTGTGGTTGGGAACCTTGGCACCACCTGATTACCATTAAATTTATAGGTAGCCAAATGGTGAAAAAATGAGTATCACTTTAACTCTCAATTTTTTGGTGAGAAGTGCCAGTACAATATCAATTACAGAGCATTGGCTTGAAATCATGCTGCTCAGAGAAGTATGACAGAAGGTCTTTGACTTTGACCAAAACGGAAAACTAAACCAGTAAAATGTATTTTATATTCTAAAACAAAACTCAAATCACTTAGTTACCAGGGCTCGCCCGTAGGTAAGCGGTTAAGAGCGACGGGACCTGAATCAGAGGTCCCGGGTTCGATACCCATTTCGAGCAGCCTGTTGTCAGTTTCACTTGAAAATATAGAAAGCAATATATTTCCAAGTGAAAATAGCCATTGCTGCACCAATAAAAAGTCAACCCTATTAGATTGAATGTAATAACAAAAAATCATCAAATATGGATGGATTAACCATTGGGTTACCATCTAAAAAATACGAAGAAAGGAGAAGTTTCAGCCGCTCATAGGACGTAAGGTTCTGATTGCTGTTAAAATATATATATATAAAAAAAAACTTAGTTACCAATTTATTGATAAAATAGATAACAATATAGTAAAGTAATATACAATATCAATTACAGAGCATTCGCTAACCATTAAATTTTGGCTACGGTATTCCATATGCCTACTCTTTCTGAGAGTCTATTAGCAACTATACCATTTACGAGAACCTCTAGATTTATTGAGAATATGGATAACAAAAATTGCAATTCGCTCCTTTGATCATCGGATACACCGCTACATTGTATCTATAGGTAAATATAAACAGAAAGAAATTGATAGAGTCCCAAAACCGCATCAAGCACCACACACAAAAAGCCTAAACAATCCTATTACGTCAGCGTCTGGTCTGCGGATGACGTCAGAGCTTTTTCATGGACTGCGCGCGCAATTTGAAATTCGGCGATAGATTTTCCGAGTCGAAATTATTAATAAACTCCTTATAAATGCGAAAGAGCCGATAGAGATCGTACTTGCCAAATTATTTGCATACTCGATTACGTATACGCACTTCGTGGAGTCGGAGACTTCGCAAATAGAATGATTCATGATAATTTAATTCCATTGAAATATTTTTAGATTTGACATTCATCCATTGCAATATTTCATTATGCTAAAGCTCGTACGCTAGCTTAAATTTCATCAATATTTACTGAAATCAACGTAGAATATTATTCAGACCGCTTGAATTTACAAAACAATATGTAGAGTTCAGTTATTTCTGATCCATGGTTCAAATGAGTATGATATATTGAAGTATCAATTTCCAAATTGTTAATTGGAAAATAGATGAATTTCTTTTTGCTAGTTCTTTTTCAAGCAAGTATTTGGAACATTACAACTTGCCAATGGCTTCTGAATAAAAAGAACAAAAGCAGGAGCAATTTATGCTATCAAATTTGAACAGAATTTGGCCCATTTTCCAACCATTTTGAACAATATGGTAGAACATAGACACTGGTTTATTAAACGACCAATTTGAAGCATTATTATTGACTTGAGAATGTATAAAAACTAAAACAAAATTAAAAAATACTTTTAAGAGAAAGAAACTAGAAAAAGGACTGCTCTTTAATTAAATTTCACTAAGAAACTATTTGTCACATTCTTTAGTAAATACCATCATAGGTACCTTCAGCAAAGTTATTAAAATATAGATTTTTATAGAAAGTGTATTAGTGCTCGGAAAGCTAGTACAGCCATTTGCAGGTCTTTTCGTCTTTTTTATATTTATTTATGTATCGATAACTTATTTTAATTTTCGTGTCTTGAAATAAAGTAATTACTCTGTTCTTATATTTCCCCTTTAATAGAAATATTAACAGAAATCTATTGATTGATGATGGTTTTAAGTAAATCACATCATTATTTGTGAAAATCGATTTTATTTTAGTTATTACGTCTTCCTTAATTACTTCTTTTGACATTCTATTATAAATGACTGACTGATGAGTTGCGATATTTTTTGCTGTAAAAGTTGCTCCGATTTTAGTAGAATGATTAAGACTAAAAACAAAGAACTAATTTAGGTTCAATTAACTTTGCTGAATATAACAATTATTAGAATCAAAGATTCTAAAGTCATATGTCCAAAATCATTACAGACATAACCTTTTTATTAATTGTCCATTATCTTTATTATTAGGTACCTTTTACGAAGAACCAGTTTTAAAAGTTAACATAAAAATGGTCGATTTTTTTACAGAAAATCCTGAACAATATTTGAACATTGAAAAACCAATAAAAACACATAGGTTGGGAGTTTTCTGTTAAATGCAAAACCATTTTAATTCTTGTGAATCAACTCGATAATTTTGAAGATCTTAAGGTATCTAAGGAAATCCTCCAGGAAAAACGCCACTTACGCCTCATTTTATTTTTTTTTTCAATTCTTTTTTAATTACTCATCTGGATATTCTGTAAATAGTAAAAAACTGCATTATAATCAATATTGGTTTCACCTAATATTTGTCAACTATTTGCAACTATTGCTAAACTTCAATTCACCCAATGATTACACAAATAGATCGATTATTCATTGAAGTGTTCTGAATGACTCATCGGTGTATAAAAATATAGACAGCTTAAATAAATAGAAGAATAGATCTAAAAACACAAGTCATTCGAAACGTGTACATGGTTGAGGGAGTATTGACGTAAATATAGAAAATCGTGTTAGATGTTACGTGCAAACTTTGACGTCAAACGTTAAAACAGCTACTTAGCTCGATGTACTCGTATATGACTGAAAATGCCCATACTCTATATAAATATATTTATATTTAGACTTATAGTGCACACGACAAATTTTTGCTAATATGATACCTGCGCTCTAAAATAGCTACGCCATTGATTGGATTATACTAAAAAAATTATAAAAAAACGATGCAACATGCATTTTTGTTAATTTTTTTTCTAGTTAAATAGAGATCAGAATTTTATCCTCTATGAACCGAAGCTTGACTACTTGATTTTTTGCAGAAGGCAACCCAACGGTTACGTTATCTCTATTTGATAAAGTTTAGTTATTACAATTTCTCTAATATTGATGAGTGATTTTTCTAATGATTTATTAATTTTATACAGCAGAACCTGGAAAGGCGATTTTGACTTATTGTTAGAAATATATTGCCATCGATATTTTTAAAACAACTTACACAAAAACAAATTTTAGCAATAATAACAAAATATGTACAGAATTCTTCGGCTTTTTAAGAGCTTAGAATGCAAAAGATGCAGAAGATCTAGTAGTCGTTTATTTTGTTATTCGAATAAAAAAGTGTGATTTGAAATATTACTTCAATATATTTAAAAAATACAATTTTTATATCCATTTTTTCAACATTAAAAAGTTATTGAAAACTATATTGATGATGTATACTATATTGAGTGGTGAATGGAATTTTGGATATACCCTGATGCACTTTATGTCGGATACTGTTCGATATAAGCATACATTACTAATATAAGGGTGGTCCTTAATATGGATATTTTCTAATTTCTTTGCTCCAAGGGCTCAAATGCTTCCAAATTGATAAGAAAAGAATCTCTGAATGTTTAAGCTCTTAATATTGACTTTAGGATAGTCCACAATTCAATCAAAGTTTCTTCTGGAAATAACATGGGTAAAATTGCATTTGTTTTTTTTAGTATTTTATAACTTACAATTAGCGAAAAAATTTCAAGACTAACATTGTATTTGCTTACTTTAATCATAAATAAAAAAATTACAACAAAATTTTGATATATTTCATAAAATAAGTATTTACTTAGGAAGAAAAACCAAGAGACTTTGGTTGGAGTGCCTATCTTAGAGTTAATATTGAGAGCTAAAACTTTCAGAGAATTTTCTTTTAACAATTTGGAAGCATTTGAGCTGCCAGGGAGTAAGGAAATTCGAAAACATCCATATTAAGGACCACTATGATATATATATATATATATATATATATATATATATAATAAAATTATGTATCGATTTTTATATTTTAATATATAATAAAATAAATATAATTATCAATTTATGCATATTACTCGCTTACCTATGAACTTTGATTTCCATTAAGAGCTTTTTCAGTGCGTAGCATTCGAAAGTCGTAAAATATATAACATCTCATAAAACAGTAAAGTATATTAAGAAAAAATGAACTTAACATGCATATATTTTATTATGCGTATATAAAAATCATGAGGATTGTAATATTCATTATATTAATACTAACGAATCCATAAAACGTGTGCGGTTCAGAAAATTTTCCTGTTGATGGAAACGAAATTACACCCTGATAAATAAATATAAATAATGAGATATTTTTCATAGGACATGCCATTTATTTATTGCTGGGTGTATTTATGTTACGTAGTTATAAAATGTATTAAAACTCTCCTTCGATACTCAGGCTGTTGGGTTATAATTTAACCCTTGTAGCTGTGGACTGTATTGAACACTGATTTGTTTGTATATTATGTATTTGTTGCAGTTCTAATTACAATCACTGATTTGTTACTAAGTTATAATGAAAGATGATATATTTATTGGTTATTTATTATACATGTTGTTTCGTGGACTTTACTTTTAGAAGTGTACAATTATTTCAATTAAAACACTCCGCTACCCCCTCTACCAGGGGTAACAAACAACCCGTGTAAAGCTTAATGCCCTGAAGGTTGTCACCTTCATGGCCGATATAATAAAACAAAAATACGTCCGAAAACTGGGTTTATTGCTTCTAAAAATATTATGAAATTTTAGGTAATGCTCTACGTTTTTAAAAATTCACCACAAGATATGCCAATATGCCAATGTAAATCGATTGTGTGCAAAATCGCAGTGTGAATAATCAAATAAGTATCCCAACTACTCTGGTGTACCCTATCATCCCCAATAGGTTAATATTTACGTAGTCGTCTCATGTGTCTATGACGTTCGTTTGTTGATGATCGCATAATTAGATTGCTGCCACTGTTTTAGCATTCCGCGTTATTTTCAGAATGTGCTGCTTTTTTATTAGATATCGACTCAAAACATCATGAACTTTAACACGATTTGAGTATCTATTTCGGTTGTATACTATGTTGAATTATTATCTGAAATGTAATTTACAGATAATTATTACATTTCTTGTACTCTATAAAAGTAGAGTACGAGAAGTATCCATATAGAGTTTTGGAGTAAAGAGAAATTTTTAATGATGATGAACGTGTTTGATAATTGTTCAATCAAATTAAGTGAAATTTAATTTTTGCAATTTATTTCTATTTGATTAGTAGTAAGTTATTGGTGATATGCTTTTTTATTTGTTTATATGAAAAAAAATTGAGGAAGAAATATAAAATACCATTATATTTTTGGTAGTACTTCCATTCTAGTTATTCAAAAACATTTATATTTATATTGTTTCTATCAATAATATAAATTTCTATTTTTATTCGCATTTCGTTTTCATGAACTAAACGAGTCGTAGTCACAACATGGTGCTACTTGAAATTGATTTTATGGCGTTACAAATAAACTCACATATTACAATCTCGTCCTGGACCTGAACTCAAGAATTTCCTGGTTATGTATCGCCGCAGTTCAAATCATGTGCGTTTCAGAGCTATTTATGAAGAACATATTTATTTACCAGGGTTAGGGCAAACTAACTTGATATATGTTACTTAATATAATAAGAAATACGTTTTATAACTAGATTAATTATTTAGATACAGGCAAATATATTTCAAAATTATAGTTTTATGCATTATTTATTAAATAATATCATCGTATTACCATTGCTAGACATCAATTTTGAGAATGTCACTAAATTGGGCTGAAAATCATTATTTGAAACATTCACAAACTTTAGTAATTTTTAGCAGAAGTACATACAGCAACTTTTATTGTAAATTTTAATTTTGATTGCTACTTTTGCAGTTTGAAAAAAATCTGTAAAATGTATTTATATTACAAGGTATTTTGATAGCTCAATATCTCCTGATTGTAAAAGTATTTTATCATTTGCTTCACCATTCAGATATTTTGCAATTCTTTGTAGAAATATATATTCAAGATATCAAATTTTGTCGACTTTTGAAATCGGTTTTTATGACATTTGTACAAATCATACAAAGTTTTAGTTAATTATTGCTCTTTTCTCAACCTCAAGAAATAAATCAGTTTCTTTATTAATAGCGAGTATCTACTGATAAGTATAGTCAAACTTGACGTAATAAGTAATAAGTAAATTAGTCAAACTTAAGATGAAACTGGACTAGTTTTTTTAACCATTTTGTAGTTTAAGAACTAAAAAAATAGCTTATAAGTGGATAGAATAATATTTTTTTTATTGTTTGTTCATTAACAGCAATAAGAACAAACAACATTCAATGTCACTCCAAATAATACTACTCAACAACTTTTCAGAATGATAAGTGGTTGATAGGTTTTTTATTTAGTATATAAACTTTTCTTGAAATAAATGTTTCATATAATATTCAAATAGAGAGTTTTGTAACATTGTAATCTAAATTTTTTTTAGTTTGTGGGGTAGTCAGGTTACAGCAGTGCCACTTTTTTCGATCAGCAATAATTTTGTTAATTTACCAGTTAGCTGGTAGAAAAGTAAATTAAATAGTAATTTGAACATTTGTCTGGATGGATTAGTCAAAAAAATCAAATCAAACAAGAAAAGGGCTAGTACTACAACCGTCTACACATTCAGAGCGCTAACTGATGCAATAATGGAAACTTGTTCGAATAAACATACTTTTGGGCCCTATCTCAAAATCTGTATAGTTTAGCTCTTATGACATCTATCACTGTCTAATTTTTATTTATTTATTTATCATGTTTATCACGAAATATTACATAGGGGAAGAGAGGATCTAGTAAGATATCACGTGTATTTATTTTTTACCTCAATCTAGAATTTTTCAAAAAAAAATTAATAAAAACTATACTGATTTTTATAGGTACTAAAAATACACGTGATGTTGTGCGGAGGAGGGGGGGGGGGGGTGATTTCAAATATCACTACGTATCACCAATGGGGAGGGGGATCCAAAAATACTTAGAATTTGCTCACGTGATTAATGAACGCCCCCTAAGGAGATAAATGTACTAAACAACGTAAACTTAACGTATTTAGTATTTATTGTTATTGATGAATAAATTTGGATTTTATCTGATTTTTTTATATGAGATTTTCTTTGCAAAGTCTGTTCCGTGTACCACGAATAACAAATTTGTGTTTTCTTTAAATTTTCTTGAATTAAATCATTTTTCTACTCACAAATCAATGTTAAGGGGCACAACTAGTGTAACCGCTTAAGAAAAGGTGATTTTTGGGAATTTATATTAAAAAAACTACTCTGTCAATCATTTCAAAATTTTAGGAATATTTTTATACATGTTTTAAGAATACATAGTAAAATTTTTGAAGAAAAAAACTAAATATTTTTTAAGTCATCGTTGATCTCCAACGGCGCGACAAAAAAGGCCCTTCACTGCTGCAGTGATTCCGGCCTTCTACGTGGATGAAATTAAAAAAAAAATTCTCGTTAAACTAGATAATATTGTCTCGAAAATGAACTACGATAAAGAAAAAAAATCAAAAATTGACAAAATGACGGCGTTTTTTTAAAAAAAAGTCTAATTTTGCCCAAAATTTTGGTCGTTTTTGGACTGCCAAAATTTGATTTTTGATCCGATCAAAAAATCGATAGTTTATTTTACGAAGAACTATATATAGAACATGTAAAAAAATGATAGTGATCGGATCATTTGTTTTTGAGTAATCGCTGCATTTAAAATTTTGGTATGTTAATTTTAAAGGTATAACCTATCGAAATATGGAAAAATTGAAAATTAATTTTTTTGAAAATTTCACACTAGTTGCCCCTTAATATTACAACTAAATCTCATATTACCAGCCCTAGTGGATGATCGTATTAATTCGCGTGACCTCGGAGCTCCAAGTCTAGGATAAGATTATTTCGAGGCATCGCGCCGTGAAGGTATAGGACGCTCCGTAGGCGCTGCGAGAGGCGCGTTCAATGCCAACTGTCGTTCGCGTTCTCGGCCGATTTACGTTTGCGTATGGCGGATCGAACAGAGTTCATTGTCACACGCACAAAAGGAAAACTGATCCGATAATGAAAATACATACCGATGCAGAGCCAAGGAAAATATACATTTTATTCAACACAAAAGGTCGGGATTTAAACGCCGTAGGCGATGACTCGGGATGTCAAAGAAGTTTCGTTGCGGGGAGTATTGTAGCGTGTCATTGGAAAAATATACTAAATGTATTTTACTTCCATAGGTTTCATTCAGCTTTACTGTATCAGGTTGCTTAGAATTTAATTTCGGTTTTAATTTTAACTTGGTAGGGGCTTAGAAAAAGATTAACAATTGGTCATTAAACTCTCAACGATGTGGCTAGAAAGCTCAGTCGGTAGCGAGCCCGACTCACACGCCAGAGATCATAGGATCGATCATTGATAACATAGAATTCGAAATATTGAGTTAAAATTAAATAGAAATGAAAGTAAGTAGTAGAATTTTAAATAATTTAATTTGAAATGAAATACAATTTGTATTGTTGAGTTGAATTTGAATAAAATTAGATGTAAGAAGAAAAGCAAAATTAGAATCAGAAGAAAAAGAAGCATGAAAAATTCTGTTGTAAAGAGCAAAAAAAAAGGAACATGGATATAAATTTATTTATTTATTTATTCATAAGCAAGCCGTAATCAATAATAATAGATATTATTTCTTTATTATTTAAATGAAGAAGAAAAAAAGAATGGATAGAATGAATAGGTTATAAATAAAGAGATAATGTGGTATAACGAAGTCAAATAAATTAAAAAAATAATGATAATAAAAAGATGATATAGAATATAATATAATAAATAAATAGCAAGAAGTAGATCAAGATTAGAATTGGAGAAGACCAGATTCAGGAGAAAATCAGTTATGAAGATATCAGTTGTGAAAAGCAAAAAAAAACATTGGATAGGATAGGATTTAAATAAAATGACTGGCAGTATGTTTTTAATAGCTCTTTTCATACTTATATAAGTTAATTCAAACAAATATATATATATATATATATATATATATATATATATATAAACAATATTATATTATGATAGTATAATGCTATTCCCAGAATAGATGTATACAATTTGTATCTTTATGTAAAAATCAAAGTATGTATTTAAGTCAAATAAAGCAAATTTTTAAATTACAAAAAAAAATTAAATTAAATGATAGTATAGAATATAAAAATGAAATATTGTAGAGGTGGATAAATGCTCTAAATAAGTGAGGCAAAAAAAAATTCAACTATCTTAATATTCAATAATCAAAATTAGAATTGGGAAAGATCAGATTTAAAAGAAGAATGAAGGAATTAGTTTTAAATGAAAAAAAAAGAATATGGATAAAAATGAAGAAAAAAAGAAGAATGGTTAGAATAAATATAAAGATAGTACAGAATATAATATAAAAAATAAATAGTAAGATGTAAAGCAAGATTATAATTGGGCAAGATCAGATGCAGGAGAAAATCAGTTAAGAAATCAGTTGTGAAGAGCAGAAAAAGAGCATTAGATAGAATAGGATTGTAGAGGTGGATAAATGCTCTAAATAAGTGAGCCCAAAAAAGTTCCCTTCTTGTCCCTTATCCTTAGACAATTCGGCTTTCAACTTATTTATTATTTTAACTTTAACTTCTGTTCATCCGACTTTCCAGAACATGGTGCAGCTTTTATATCAAAATTTTCGTCCTTATATTCTAGAAATTAGTTTTGGCATCATAATACTCAGACCAACCTTGAACGTCTTTCTTCTTTTTTCTTACACAGTAAATTGCTGTTAATTATTTTAAATTATAGAACTATTGCTTAGAAACTGAAGGTTTATAAAAATCATGTTGCAAGTATGAAAAACTTATTGATTTTACATTTTAATTATTGGTTTTGGTACTAATTTACTATTTGGTAGGATGATGATATATTTCTAGTTGCATTTTTATTAGTTACTTTGAAGAAATTATATTATTAATTCTAATTAAGTTGACAATATGAAAACTCAGAATTTTGTTTCTGTCCCATCACAACTAATTTTTTTTTGCAGGATTTATATTAAAAACAGACTTTTTTTCTAAAATAAGTCAGAATATTTTGTACAAAAAACAACTTCAAAAATGTATGTTTTACCGATCCTCGTACGAGTAAGCGGTTCATTCCCAACATTTTCGCAGACGAAAGGATTTTCCTTAAAGTTTTCTAAAAGAGTTTTTAGTACTTTTGCAATGACCAAACTTGATTCTTTTCTTTTTGGACCGGACTTTGTTTCAGTCAGTTTCTCCGTAGTTCATGACCATATAGTTTGATCATGTTCGAAAAACTAGTAAGTTTGTTTTCATAGTGTTCGGAAATAGAAATAAAATGTCTAGAGTAGAGGAAGATACGAACTGCTCGAGTTTCTATACAATCTGCGTTGAAATGATTTCTACATTCTACAAAAATATTAAATGAAATATTTATGAGAAACACATAAGTCGCATCTATTGTTAAAAATATTCATCAAGCAGTAGTGCATGTAAAGCTTCGTATTTTTCACAGTTAAGTAATCAGAATATTTCGCTTATCTACAAATTTCCTAGTCTACAAATTATATATTGCATACACATTTTTAAAATACTAAAAATTAATAAAAAAGTTAAACCATATGAAAGTTCAACATCCTTACGATTAGGATTATGCTCAGGGTTTAATATATATATATATATATATATATATATATATATATATATATATATACATACATATATATATATATACATACATATATATATATATATACATACATATATATATATATATATATATATATATTTCTTACTTCATCTTAATATTGCAAACTTGTAGTGTAACAACTGTATTTCATTATAATTTTCTAAATTAAATTATGCCCCCGAGTATCAAATAATAATTATTTTGCTGGTAATTTAATATTAGTTGGTAACGATACGAAAGTTATGAAGGATGTTAATGAATCCCGTTAGCAGTTTATATACAAGTGGCTTTAAAAACCTTAATTGCAACTCAATTAAGTTATTTACAGACGCATATATCTAAATTTAAATAAAAGGATTAAGCAATTTATCGAAACAAACTAAAAAATGAAAATAAGTAGTTAGTTTTTGTAGATCAATATGACTCATTTGCAAAATGCAAAAAAAAATCTACTTGATACAATTTGATTTTCTTCAATTAAATAATATATGTTCAAGTTACAATTTGATTGCTTCTTTGTATTCCATCGTTTTAATTTTATACCTCAATTACTGCCTTGTTTTTGTTACATTTTCATTTATTTACTAATGAAACACCTTGAAAGCACTTTAAGCGTCGCCCAATTGTACGCATTGAATGTATTCGATCGTTGCATATATTCGATCAATTACGAATTAAGACATTCGAATCATAAATTTTTGTGCTTAAGAAGATCCTTAAATCAGCTTTTACATCAATAATTTTTTTTATAGATTTTTAGATTGGCTTATAAAATCCGCATAAAGTGGAAGCTTCATTCTAGACAGATTACAATATTTTATATAATTTTTCTTAATTTGAATAAATTATATATTAAATGAAACTTAAAATAATTTTCTTTTTAAGACGCCTAATTAGGTTGTTGTAGATAATGATGAAAATCTCAGACTTCACTACAACGTAGTTTAGCTTGTAACAAATCATTAGAGAAAAATATTACTGCGTAATTGTAAACTGAAACTAAGATAATATTGAAAAATCTGCAGATTCGTGGAAAATGACATCGGAACAAAATTATCGAATACAATAAATTGAATGATTTTTATAACAATTATGGTGGAAGAAGAGAAATAAATTTAGTGCTTTAATTAATTAATTGAATTAATGCTTAAAAATATTTTTAATTCAAACTATTACCTACATTAAAAACTATTGATTAATAGCAAATCATATTAACCATAGTTTTTAGTAATACGATCAAATAGTGATATCAATATTGCCAAAATGGATCTTTATCCTTGCATCACAGAGCATTGCCAATCATTTGCCTAAAAGAATGTTTTTAGATTAGATTTATAAATACAGTAGAATCTTGCTAATCTGACACTATTAAAAACCAAAGGGTGTCGAATTAGTGAAAAGTTGGTTTTACTGGATCATAGTTAAAAAGTCATATGATATTGGAAATAGAGAAAAATTTATTTCACACGAATCATAAATAATTATTAAATATTATTAGAGTTGAATATAACCTTGATGGTGACATACATAAAATAGTCAAAGATAACTGCAAAAATGCATTTTACCGGTAGAAAATTATGATATTGAAAATAAATTGCGAGAACTTCTTGTTTTTTTTTTGTAAAAAAAAGTTCCAAGTTTTATAGTAATGTTTTCCCCAACTTCTCTTATTATTATCTCTTCCAAATTTGAATGATAAAAACTACTGTTAGCACATGGCCGATTTCGCATAACGGTCTAAAACTTTTAGGAAAGTTTCCCATTACGCACACCGACACGAATTTCATAGTCGCTAATGATCCAACTTCTTACGACACTTTGGAGGGAATATCATTCCAGAGGCCGTCTGCTCACAAACTTTGATAAAAAGGAAAAATATTAAATTTTGGAAGTGCGAAAACACGAATTCAAAGTATTATTATATTTTAGCACGTTTTCTAGAGATTATAATGTGTTTTCAGATCGTGAAGAACCTAAAAGTTTCGAAAGTAATAAACTAGAAAATTATTTTCTTGTGAAGAAAATAATGGTGACATAATTTTAAAGTTGATTGTGTCTGTATAACTTAAAAAACTCATTATTTCTATATATCTCAGTTTTTTATTTTTTTAATATTTTTTTATGTATCATTTGAATAAAGCGGATTTTAATTAAATCAAGATGAAATATCGTGATTAAAAATACCGCAGACGTAATAAGAAGCATTTCTACGCTTTTGAATGTTATCATATTCATTTTGTGACAACAAAAGATTTTATCTCATTTCTCGCCCGATAAGAAATGCGTTTAATGTTTAAAATTAGCATTTAGAAGATGTAGGAGTCGTTCGTGGGCGACTTCTAAATAGCTGGCAATGAGATGGTTAACACCTCAGATTATATTTTATATTGATTCTAATTCTGGTTTTATTGCCTTTTCAATATATTTATATATATACATGATTATATATTTATTAGAATTGAATAGATATATTTAAAACATTTAACGTATACGCATAATTAAAAAAAATACGATTCAAGAACCTATTGGACCACTGTAGTATTCAAAATACTAATTCATTCAACTATTTTTAAAGATCAACACTTAGGAAATTAAATAATCAAGTATAAGTTTTACGTTATAACGACCATGAATGCAATTAAAATCACAACTGAGTATGAGGAACATAGCAATTAATTTCTTGTACTAATATAAAATACTACAATTATTCTTGACTATAAAAATTCTCCATCTCTTTTGTAACAACTTAGGATGCTGAATATCAATCTGCTTATAATAAAATCTTTTACTTATATTCTGTTCCATAGTATTTCAACAGTTAATTATTAATTAAAATATAGGATAATATAATTTTCTGTGACCATCAAAATCCTCTGGAGTGTGACTAGGTTTACCGAATACTCATTCTACTACATTCTGATTGAGATTTTTTTCTCCTCTTTTCAGATTGTGAATCCCTCATCCGAAAAATGCTCGTATTGGAACCAACGCGTCGATACACGGCCGAACAAATCAGGAAGCACAGATGGCTCCAGCAGCACCAGTATAATGATCCTCAATATTCCAGTGCTGGAGATCTATCAGCAGCAGCCCAGGCCAACATCAGGCCCAATAGTCAGTGCGCAGAACCAAATGAACAAATATTACGACTGATGCAAAGCTTAGGAATTGATCAAGCAAAAACCAAAGAGGTCAGATGATAAATTATATACAGACATTTTATTCTACACAGAAAATTCAGTTCAACAATTTAATGTCTACATTGATTATGAAAAATTATCATTACTATAAATTATTTATTTCAGAGTCTGAAACTTAATAGTTATGATCATCACGCAGCAATATATTTATTACTTTTGGAAAGGCTTCGCCAACAACGATCGTTGTCCTGTGATAGTCGGCCTCATAGTCCATTAGCTCAAGGAGGTGTGTTAATTATTATATTCGGTATTAATCGAAATTTAAGTAAAATTAGCTAAGGTATAAAATTATTTTATATTATAGGAGTGGGTAGTAGATCTCATTCGCCAACGCAGTCCTACGTACTTCAGCAACAATTTGGAAGTACATCCACTGAGCGTTCTAAATCGAATGACTCAGCCCACCAGCTTCAAATTATGTTAGGAACTAATGCTAATATATCTGGAGATAACAAAACTGGTGAAACCAGGAGACCATCATCAGTTGCCGAACAAGCGATGAGAAGGACTCCTGCTGGAAGTGTTGATGCTTCACCTGTCAGGTACGGAATTTTATGTCCTAAGAATGATATAAAATATTTTATAGTTTTGATTTACTGGAATAATTTATATTTTCAGGTTATCTTCTGAACATCACAGCCCACGACATCAAGTTCATTCTCCCCATTTAAGTAGAGCTGCTCAGCACGCTAGTTTAGGCGATTATCACCTTCACCATCAACAAAATCAACAATCATCAAATCAGCAACACCAGTCCGCGAATCAACAATATAATACAAGGCCATCGCCAGTGCAGAATACTTCTGCTGATAGTTCTACAAGACTGCCTTTATTGACATCAAATAGCTTCGATTCGAAGACTAGAAGATTATGTAGCAGTGGCACTGATGGCAAAATAAGTTGTAATATGAACTCAGGTTATACAATGAGCGCGGAAGCTGCAAAATTATTAGTCACCCTAAGGCAAAGTCCTTTACCGCTCACAACACCGCCTTTTAGAGATTATATGAACCACATACAGGTAAAAATGATTTTTGTTTACTTATTATAGAAGAAAAATGTGAAGGAATTTATTTGATCATGTGTCTGATCCAGTATTTTCTTTCAGGCCTACGCATTTCTCCAGAACGCGGGTCAAGATTTGGTTAATCCAACTTCTTCGCCCCAACATAGCAGTAGTCGTTCACATAAATCATCAGACTTTCATCAGCAATGTTCTTCATCAACTGATGAAGGATGTGAAACTGATATGGAGGACCAAGAACGAGGCAATCAGGCAAATAATAATCATCACTCAAGTGGTTGTCATCAACAAGGACACCATGGTCACGGTAAGGATTGCAGAAAATAAACTGTCGACTAGTTGTTTAAATTATTAGTTTTGATTGTGTTGTAAACTATGGCATAACTAATAAGCCAATAATTTTAGGTTCCACTTGCGGAGTGCATAGATTAAGTTCATATGCGAGTTCAAGTTCCAGTAGTGGAGTCGCCGTTGGCTATCATTCAAAATCTTTGAGCTGTGATTCTGCATCGTCGAGGAGTACATTATCAGCATTTGACAGTTTGGAAAGACGATTGTCTAGTGACTGTCCAGGTAAAATAAAAACATTTGAAGTTTAGATGAAGTTATGCTTATTATTCTTTGTAAAAACAAGGGGTGGTTATCATATTCCTCTCATAGTTACTTCAGAAAACTTTTACCACAGATGTGGTTTGAGGTTTTATTTCTTTCTTCTATAATTGTATAGCTGTGTTTGGTACTGTTAAATAAATTGATTATTATTTTTATTATCCAGGTGATTGTCCCAGCGAATTAGCTGGTTCGTTGCCAAGTTGTGCGTCTAACCCCGCGATAAACGAAAGCGGCAGCAGTACGACAACCTGCGGTTCACCATGTCCGTCAGGCGCACGCAGCAAAATCCGTCCAATGAGTGCTGCCGGCGGTGCAAACGCCGCGTCAAGTCGAAACAGTTCATGCAACCGCTCTGGAATGGCCAGGAGAGCCACCACCAGAGTTGGCGGTTCTAGGGCGTACCTATCGAGAAGTCCAGTAGATTTCAGAGAAGGCCGACGTGCTAGTGATGGACTGGTGAGATTCGGATGTAATGGTTACTTATTTTATTTTTATTTCTTTATGATTGTAATTTCCATTTTATTTGCATTCCTTGTACTTTAATTTTTATCCTTGTTTTTTATCATTTCTTTTGAAGATGCATGGTGCTTCCATATACGCAATTTTATTGAACTCTTTCGAAATAATTTTCGAAATATTTATATTATTATTTAATTAAATATTTAGTTTACATATTGATAATTTAACTTGCGCAAACAAGTATCATTTTTTATATTTTTTCTTTAATTAAAGTCTTGTTAAATGAATTTTATAGGTGGCCCAAAAAGTGACTTCACAAACGGACCGCACGAATATCGCGTTCGATAGCAGACGCTTAAATGAAGCTTGCAAAACACGAGGAGTATTTGAACTGCATTTGGTGCAAAGAGAAGCCAAAATGCTGAAAACCCAATACCAAACATCTGTTACTCTCGACGAAATGAACCAAAGACAAATGCAACATGATCAATTCGCTTCTCTTGGATGTAGCCCTGAGAGTAAGTCAATGAATAATGATAGCTTTTTAATAGATTTATTCTTCTTAGTAAAAATATCATGCTTATGAATCGGAATAATTTATCATCAGGTTTCGCTTATGTGGGCTGCGGTAATTCTGGCCAAAGTACGAATCCACAAGACGCTGGCAACCTTGACATCAAGTCACCTCTTCAACAACAGTTGATGCAACATCGCCTTTTGCAGCAAAAACGTCAAATTTTGCAAAAGCAATGTGCACTATCCAATACTTCCGGAGAAATGATCATACCACCAGGTAAGAAGCGCAAATAAAAGCTTCTAATCTCTTAGAAATATCTATATTATAACCGTTTATTGCCAATTACCTATTTATAAAAATTGTGCAAATTTTTAGATACTATTTTTTTTTGCTAATCAGGATTACATCAAATGACGGCGCTGACTCGTAGACAAATGTTGCGTCAACAAAGCTATAAAATGGCCCAACAAACCCAAATACTTCCTCCGCTACCTTTGGCTGAACTTGGTGAAAGTTACATCGAAGAAACGGGTCCTTGTGCATCAAATAACGCCGAAATTCAACATCAGGAAAGGCTTTTAGCCCAAGAAAAGTATCAAGAAAGACTTGCCGCACAGCAAGATCGATTGCACCCTTTGCAGCAATCTGACAGACACATGTCCAAAGAAAATTTTCTACCTCAAGATACAGAAAAGTATCTATCTCTGCAACAGAGTCCGCAAAGAAGTTGTAATTCTGCTGCCAGCCAATTAGCGAAGCAAGAATGGACAAACTTGACCAGCACCATGCAAAATGCTTGCCATATTAACGATTTAATGGGTAGTCAAGAGTGCGCTCATATTACTGCAGGATCGGGTAGTGGAAGACTTCAAAGTCAGTGGTCCAGTAGTGGCCATCATCTACACCAGCCACAATGGCTTCAATCCGCGCCAATACATCAGCAATGTTATCAGGTATATGGTTTTCACGAGTGATTTACAATTTTATTTATGCTTGATCTGTAGATTTTTATCGCATTATTTCATGTTTATTTTTATTTTGTGTATTTTTTATTTCCTAAATTTAAAGTTTTCAAAATGGTAAAATTAATCACCAAAGACTAGCTTAAATTTCGGAAATAAAAAAAATATTAGAACTGATCTAGATGAGAGAATAAAATATCAAGCTATATTTCTGGATCATACTTGTGGTCCAGACACAATGTTAATATTAAATTAATTTATTAAAAATTTTGATTAAAATTAATTTTTTTAATTGCAAACAGCGCAACAACTTGATCGATCAAAATACCATGTGATTAAATGATTTTATCGTCATTTATTGGAGTTTGATATTTGCATAGTAATTCAGATATTTGGCCTATATAAATACGAAATTTGAAGTAAACTTATTTTTCAAAAATCTCATCTAAATTAAAGATAAAGTTATGAGTTTATTTAGGTGTAACAAAATTTAGAGTCAATTTAAGTTCTATCAAAGTGCCTATTGTTTTTGTTTTATTTAAGTAATATTCTCATTTTGATTAAGAAATTTTGTGATTACATATATAGAATTAGAGTAGGTAATATGCAAAATTATTACAATTTTAAAATTTATAGTTTTTCATTTCTCATAATATTAATGTAACTTTATTATATTGGTAACTAATTTAAAGTTACACAAAATAATTAATTTAAAAAGTTTATTGATTTAATGTTATGAGAAATAATGCCGTGTATTATTAATTATATTATAATGATTGCATCAGGTTTTACTTTTGCATGATCATTCTGCACTATGTTTTTAAATATTTATAGTTTATTTTATATATTTATGTAAAATCTCTATCATAATTTATAAGTTAATGTGTTTATCATAGTTTAGCTGCAATTATTGTTAAGAATCTGATGACGTATTATTTCTGTAGGATTATTGAATATGCTTATAGAATTAAAACTATTATTTGTTTATTATTTATTTTATGGCTTACATTATATTTGTGATAGTTTTAAATAATTGTGATGAAATATCAGATCAAACCAAATGTATTATATATTTGTGATAATAGTTTTTTTATCAAAATTTAATTGTTTGTTGTGAAAATGGATAAACTTTGATCCGATAACATTGCATTGTCAGAAAATCCGATTTGCGTATTTCATGTTTTCTCGACATTTCAAGTCATTCTGAATCGGTTGATACCGAAATTTGGAAATATTATGTATGCGAGCGATTTTGTATAGATTTCTATAATTTAAAAGCGATTCGATGGAATGATGATAAGGAATAATCTTAATTCGGTTTGTAAGACGATCGGCCGAGCCGTTTCTTTGGAATGAGAAAAACGTAAGATTTTCGTCCAAGTTCACACAAAAAATTTTGAACCGATTTTGAAAATGAAAAATGAACAATGAAAAACCGTTTGATGCATAAGGTTAATAGTTTACAATAAGAAAATTAAAATTTTCTGATTTTGCAACTTGTTAGTGAATCTAAAGGAAAAAGAATTACATCCAATTGCAATGATTTACAAATATTTCGAAAAAAATCACTTTTATTTATTGACATTTATTTTGCGAAAATAATTCACAAAAATTTATAATTTTCTGGTTAATATGGGTTCTATAATAATAACACATCTTATATTGCAATATTTTAAAGAATTTCATTTAAGTCACTAATATTTATGAAAATCAACTAGAATCTACTGAAATATTTTTTAAAATAAGAATTAATACTACTACAAGATCAAAATAGCTATAACATCAATTTTGGATAGATTTGTTATTAAAAGAAAAACATTTTACGACAAAAATTATAATTTTGATAAAAATGCTTAAAATAGCCAAAAATAATAAGTCTAAGATTATTTTTTCATAATTTAATCTATTTACATCACAACGATATTAAAGCCCGTACAGTACTTCGAACAATTAAAAACAAATTAAAGTAGTGATATCTATTATTAATTTTGTTTTGTTAGTAATAAAGTTCTTTAGTTCGACAGCACTGTATAATTAAAAAAAAACACTGAATTAATTTTGTTAATGTGTTAAACACATCAAAGAATTAATTAGTTAATTTTAATTGGAAAATCAATATATTAAGAATGTTTTATTTTGTTATGTTGTGTGTCTTGCTGTGCATTTGCTTATGTAGACAACTATGATTTTTATATAAAATTCTATATTAAAAATGCTTGTTTTATTTGCACCACTTTACAATAAGATTAGTAAATATTTACGAATGGCAGAATTTCACCCAAAAATGAAGAATTTCAATTTCAATTAAATAGATAAATTTTGTAATTTGTAGTTTTAAACTGGAAACTGATACTGGAAACTGATGTAGTTTTAAACTAGAGCTGATACAAATTTTACTCAATTAATAGATTAAAATTCTTAGAAAAGAGTTTTGCTATATGAAATGATTCAAATAAATCTTCGGGCACATTAACAGATTATAGTGCATTATAGTCTTTGAAGTATTTTTAATAAATATCCTTGAAAATGTAACTCAAAATTTCATGAAGTTTAAAAAAAAATATATGTCGTGCTTTCTCACTAGATGTATTGAAACTTATAAATATTAAATCTCGCACTATTGATTTATATTATATAATGTTATGAAGATTAGCAAATTAAATATTCGATGAGCCAAAATTTTATTTATAGAGGAAGTTAATTAAATCTTTATTTAATTTGATTACGAATTTTGAATTTCTGGTCAAAAATGTATCTATGAAAAACTATACGTATATTTGTATTATAAAATATTTTGTCTATAATCAATCTGACAAATATAAACCTAAAGTCAGAATTCATGGGTTTGCAGTTTTATCTTTGGCTATAAGTGTTTTTTATATTTTGCTAAATTGTCACGAAATGAATTTAAAAAAAAAACCTGTCCTGGTCCTAATTATTTCTTGTAACATTGGAAATGTAATTCTTCATTCATTTCATAAGTAATATTACATTACATATTTCATAGACTACATATCTTATTTGTGTTTATATTGAAGCATGTGAAATTAAAATTCAATGTTTTTGATTTTTCGACGAAATGAAATATTAAAAAATATAAAAATTTACATCTATTTGATTTATATATTTAAGAAGTACATAATGAAGTATTGATTATGCATATAAAGTTTTGTAATCATTTTCGTAATTTTCAATTAATTTATTCAAAGTTCGTGGACACGAAATGTGTCTTACTTTAGGAACCGTTAATAATAAGAAATAATTTAAAAAAATTCATTTATATACTTAATTATTTTAAAATTGAATGAATTCACTTTTTACCTTTATAACTAAACATTTTCCAAATCAAACATTCAAAAAATTGTTGCGATGTTCGATTTGGAACAAGTTTAGTTTTTTATTGTTTATTTTTTGAATTTGTATACAAGTACATTAGTCATATACATTTTATCAATCAACTTTACATTTTATTTTATTGGATTGTATATAAGTGCTTAGCGCACCATATATTCTTTTTTCTTGTCAAGAATATAATAAAATTAGTTGGAAGAAAGATTTTTTGCCTTACTGTCTAAAAGTTTAGTTATAAAGGTGAAGTGTGAAATCGTTGAATTTTAAAATAATTAAGTAAATATATGATAGTATAACATTCTTTTCTATATTGGTTATCAAGAGTTACTGAAGAAGTGGACTTTCCATAAGCGCGAAACATCGAATAAATTAATCAGAAAATTAAATATTTTTTTAGGGAAAAAGGAGAAGAAATAATAATAATTATCCAGAAAATATTAAATTAACTAGTATATGATGATAGTTTTGTCGACGTTGATACATATTTGGAATATTTTTTGCAGCCCACACAGTGTTCATAATGCACCGCTATTAAAAACATGAAATATAGGAGAACAATTTGTGCTCCTTTAATTCCTCGTTATTAATATGTTAGTATATTATTCTTTTCCACAAATTTAGTGTTCAATAAATTTTACATCATTAATTAATTTTTTCTGTTGTTTTTCCTGGTTTGATTACTGAATGATGACACACATCAAGTGTCGAAACGTTTAATGGCATAAATAATTTTCCTATTTAATCTTTTTTTTAATTCGACGATTGGCTGCAAAAATATTCCATATATATATATATATATATATATATATTAGGGTGGTCCTTAAAATGGTCATTTTCGAATTTCCTTGCTCCCAGGGGCTCAAACGGTTCCAAATAGATAAAAAACAATTCCCTGAAAGTTTTAGCTCTTAATATTAACGTTTAGATAGAGCGCAATTCAATCAAAGTTTTGTATGCAACTAGCATGGAAAAATTTTCAAAAATTTTAAAAATGTTTTTTAGATGTAATTTAGCGAACAAATGAATGAATAAAACTCATTCATTTGTCGCTAAGTTATACCTAAAACATTTTTTTTTAATTTTCAAAATTTTTTCTATGCTCTTTCCATACAAACTTTGATTGAATTGCGCTCTATCTAAACGTTAATATTAAGAGCTGAAACTTTCAGAGAATTGTTTTTTATCTATTTGGAACCATTTGAGCCCCTGGGAGCAAGGAAATTCGAAAATGACTATTTTAAGGACCACCCTAATATATATATATATATATATATATATATATATATATATATATAAATGCATGTATTTCAAATAGTTGTCATCGACTTACCACATCAATGGCGACTGTATGGCACCTTCATCCACACTACTTTATTTTATTAATACACTATTATATTTCACTTCACTTCACTTTTCTCATCATACTTTTATTGTTCTTGATTTAAACATTAACTACGAATAAAATTCCATTATCCCTTTATTAAATCACAGAAATCACGTACTTTGATTGCCGAATTGTCAAAAATGCGAACTTGGCCATAGCGTCGGTACCTTCTGGTGTTGCGCAAGAATTACCTTTGCGATACTATTATGTCCGGTGTTCGAGTGATACTGATCCTATTTGCCACTATTTGCAATTGCATTTATTAAAAATTTAGATGTCGCATCGGTCGCATCTTTCTCATCTCACAAAAAATCACGAAATATCACGTGGGAGAGGGAAGGGTATCGTAAGATATCACGTGTATTTATTTATTACCTGAATTTTTTTTAAAAAATCCAAACATTTTTAAAAAAAATCAAAAATTTTACAATTTTCTCTCGGAACTAAAAATGCACGTGATGTTCGGTGGGGGAGGGGTTAATTTTGAATATCACCAAGGATTAGGGGCAGTCCAAAAATCCTCAAAAAAACGAGCACATGATTAATGGACGCCCTTTAATTAAAAATTAGATAATAAAATCATAAATGAGTTAAATAAATTAAGGGGGTATTCTAGTGTAGAGCGAAAAATTTTAGGTCATTTTTAAAGTGTCGTAAAAGAAAGCAATGAATGTTTTTACTATCCATTTTTTACCACTTGTTTATTAATATTATAAAAATTAAAAAATTAAAAAGTTGAAAATTGTAAAAACTGGCAGCTGATGAAGTGGGTGGTGTCAAAAAATTGGCACCTCAGTCTTGACATGATTTCAGCCCTTCTAGCCATCGGAAATGCAAAAAATAAAGAGATTATTAATCTACAATGATGTACCAATCGCCCGAACTAGTGATGAGTAAAAAAATTTTTTTTACAAATTGGCGACTGTTTGAAGAAAAAGTGTTTTTTTACTGTTTTTTGAGTTTCTCGAATTTTTTAAAAATAGTAAAAATTGGAATTTGGGGATAATCCTAGTTCGGGTTATAGATAGATCTGTAAAGAAGACTCTCTGAACATTTCAAGTGAATCGGTCGATTAAAACTCGAGAAATCGTGTCAACAGTACTGAAAAAGTCTGTTCTGAGAAAACCGCATTTAAAGTTTTGCGTGAAGCCAAACCAGTATGGAGACCGAGTCAGTAAAATGCCTATCTCTCCGAAAATAATTCAAATTTTCAAAAACCTTCTCGTGCCCACATTCTTAAACAGTTAAACTTTGAAAATATGAACTAAAAAAAACGATTTTTTTGAATTTCTACACTAGAATACCCTCTTAATAAAAGAATAACTTACCTAATATATTTTGATATGTTTTTTATGGTTTTGTGCCAAGTAGAATCTGAAGATGTGTCTGACAATTAAAAAACAACAATTTTTCTTAGAGTTTCAGAAAATACAATATTTAAATGTAATTTAAAATTTTATGTAAATGTAAACACTATATAATTTTTACTATCTTAGAAAACTAGCACCTTCAGAAACATCAAAAGGTCAATCCTACTAATTTAGGAGCATAATTTTTAAATTGTTTTATATAGTGTTTCATATTTTTCTACCCTACTATCTTACCTCATTAAGCAAATATAGTAGAATCTCGCTAATCCGCACTGTTAAAAACCAGAGGGTGTCGGATTAGTGGAATGTTCGGATTACTGGATTGTAGTAAAAAATACATAAAATATTGAAAATCGCGGAAATATTTACAGCTGATTTCCAAAAAAAAACTGTCGCTGGAGGTGTCGAATTGAAGTATCGGTCTATCGAAGTTTCGGATTAGCGAGATTCTACAGTACAAATAATTGGCATGAAAAGAAGAATTTTGTACATATGTATTTTCTTTCAGTTATTCCTTTCAACTTTAAATTATCTTTTATCTATCAAAAAAGAAAAATTTCCATCTTCCGTTCCAGATGCAACCAGGTTCAGCGTTGTTTTCAACAATGATGCAACCAGTGAGCGAAAGCCCAATTTTAGAACTATCAGAACAAATGGAGTCCATGTGAGAAGAAAATGTCTCGGATGATGAAAAAAATGAGCCTCCCATAAATCGTACAGAAAGCGAACAATCTAAACATGTGAGAAGAAAATTGCCCAGGATACCAAAAACCCAATAAGTGGCAACGAATGTAAGTAAACCAATATAAAAAACTATTTATTTTTGTTCAATTTAAAACTATTACATTATTTATTCATATTTAATTATATATGAGTAGTAATCATTATAAGAATACATAATTTTCATTATAATCATGCGTGTGCCTGGCACGTTATTTTAGGAATTAGATAAGCTGTATATTTTTAAAATAAAAATTTATATTTTTTTCACAGATTTTGCAAGACGTTTCTATGCGAATTAGCCTGAAGAAAAATAAATGTAGCTTCATTATAAACTTTACCAAACTGCAGTAATCTCAGCAGTTCGCCATATGAAGGACTTCTTATAAAAAGTTGAGAATATAATGGCCTTATAGTGTGTGAATGAATTTATTAAATGAAGTTTAATGTAAAAATCAATTAACAAATTACATCTGTCAAATTAAAAACATCAGTTAGAACCCTTACTACTTACATAAAAAGCATTTATTAAGACCAAATAATTTGCAAAGCATATTGGTAAGTTTTACAATTAAAATTTGTGAGAAACTGCCTATAATAAATCGACTATTAAAAAATGAAATATGGCATTAACAATTTCATCAAAACATGAAAGACATGATTTTCAATATATTAATCAATGAATTTGAAGCTAATGATATTATATAGTTGATTGATTATCATTCCAGCTTTCTTATTACTGGCAATAATCTTTCTAATTATAGGATTATTGACCATTTTATTAAACGTAAAATTTGTTACCAGTGAAATGTGTAATTTTTATATAAAAGAAATAACAAACGTGTGCCTAAACATTTCAACCTACTTGGCCTCATGAAAATCTTTTTTAAATATGTGAGCAAAATTTTTGTAACACATGTTAGTACCAATTTTTTATAATGATTTCTCTGAGAGAAAAGCATTTTGATAAGAAAAAAATAATAAATGATATGGCAATCGAAATGTTCTAATAAAGTACTTCAACAGTACTTTCAGTGTAATATTTAGTAGTGTTATGATGAAGAATTTTGGCAAATCTATAAAAGTCATAAAATAATGAGTCAGTTAAGGTATTAATGAATAGAAAAGAAAACTAGGATTCTAATCATATTGAGTAAGTGCCAAAGTTCTTTTTTGATAACGTTACTGGATTTTATACTGTTCTTTGGTCAATTTGGGCAATGAATAAATTTTTGTAATGATACATACATATCGGTTGATCTTTGTGAACAAAGAGACGATTTTTAAAAAGATGTTGTACATAATAATCTTAATAAAACAGAGCTTTCGATGTATTTCAGGCTAGTCGTCTCGATTAAGGCATTAATACGAAGGTGTACTTTCGAAATTATTTCTGAAAAAATGAATTTTTTGATGCTAATGCTAATGACATTTTTTGTCACCAACGTATTTTGTCTTTTATAATTAGTATATTAATACCAGACAATAAATCATTTAATCATTGCACTAATCAATGAATAATTACGAATTAGTTAAGTTTATCCAGATACGTAGCATAGAATATTTTTTAAACTAAATAAACTAAGTTGAAGCATAAACAGACGTGTGATAATTCTTTGAGCATTGAAATAAGTATAGTTTTAAATATTTTATAAATTAAACATAAAATGTAGTGCAAATCAAGCCAAATATAGATTGAGCACAAAGTATAAATCCCACCATATTCATAAACTCATAAAATATTAACTAGGATTTTTGTGAGTTCAGACTAATAATAATTCATTACTACTGAATATTATTAGGTAGTACCCAATTAACAGGTGCTTAATCCATGATAATCTACATAGTCGCTCTTAATAATTTCATTTCGTTTATCATTGGAAAATCACTCATTTAAAAGCACTATGTAACTAAAAAAAATTACTAAATCACACACTACCTCGAACACGTCAAGCTACAAGACTGTTTTAGTCCTAAATCCTAAAATCATTTTTTATAATAATAGTCTAAATTCATTGAAGATTGATATTTCATCGCTGTGTAAAAAATAACCGTTCAATGGGATAGTAAACATACCGCGAAGTCTTTTGTAAAGCATATAAGACAAATTTTCATATAGAAGTTGATATCATTTTTGATATCATTTTTTTTTCAACTTGTAATCAAATGTTTTCGTCAACAGGGTAATGAAACCGCACTAAAATCTCATTCTTAACACATTGGATTCATACACATGAATAAAACAAATTGGAGAAAATCGGCAGTATTTTTATACTTATGAGCTTTTCAATAAGAAAATGAATTTATATTGTATCACAAATCGTTTCATTCTTTCTAATATCAATCCTCCCAAGAAAATCCATTTACCGATGTTAAAAACCACATAAAGAAATACAATTCATTTCAATTTAATCATAATAATCCAACAGTTAAATATATTTTTTCTTAAAAAGATCGACACGTGTAATATTAACTTGATCAGAACTTTCAAAAATCCAATTTGTTGGATTTAAATTAAAATCGTTTAAGAAAATGTCTATAAAGTAAATATTATACATAAGGCATTCGAAGCAATCAGAATTGGCTTTTTAGTATAAGGTAGAATATTGTTAACTTTGTATAACCTAATGAAATAGGAATTGCGTTAATGGCAACAGACAATTATAAAATAATTCGTAACAATTGCAATAAATTTCTTGGTTAATTTTTGCAATATTTGTTAGATATAGCATATTATATATAGAATAAGAAAAAAATTCAGAAAAAAACAAATAAGTGTTAAAAGGAAATGTACATATCTAAGTTGTGCATGTTATACGATGGAGCTATAATAAATAACTAGATATTGAGAAAAATTCAAACACGGCTTGTTATGTTTTTTTTTCTTTTGATTGTACTATGAAATATTAGTTCAAGTTTATTATGTAGCTCTATGTATCATATCCTAATTATAAGACTATATTCAAACATTATAGATATTGTAATAATTTTGTATTTTGGTTGTGATATAGGCTATTATTGTAGTGATAAGATAAAATTTATGTTTGTAGTCGGTAACACCAATACACATGGAAAAGTTGAAAATAATACATGGAATTATGAAAATATTTAGTGTTTTAATACATGATAGTCGTAGTGAATTTCATTAATATTAGCCGATTTATATGTGAACAACCCCCTTATAACGCGGTGAAGGATAAAAGAATATATTCTCTATAAGATCTCGAATTGAAAGGTACAAAACCAAGCCAAGGTACAAAAAAAGTCAGATAATAACTGCAATTTTTCTTACCATGTTCTATGGAAACCAGAATTAAACGATAAATGCCAGTCGTATTTAGCTATATACATTTTGATACACTTATTTGAAAACGTTTCTACAATTGCTGAAATTTTCAATATAAAAGACGTTGGGCTGACCAAGAAGTTTGAACAAGAAGTTGCAAAATCTTTTCAAACAAAATCTCAAAAACAATGAAAATATTTAAATTTTTTACACGCCTGCATGTTTTATATGAAATCAAAATTATAACATATAGTAATAAAAACTATTATATATGTAACCCCAAATCAGATTTATTTAAAATTGACATTTTCAAAAATAAAACTCTATCAACAACGTTCAAAACACATACAAATAATCTAAAACTAGAACTAAGTATGTACAATTATTTACAACTCATTAATAAAACTATGACCGCTTTTATGATTTTTGAATATTTAAATCAGTTTCCGTTTGTGGAACAATGACGTTAACTGCAGACGTATTTTCTGGAGGTGGTGTATCTACGGGTTCAAGAGTTGGATGTTTTGCTTCTACATTTAAAATTCCCGGTGAATTTACAAGTTTTTCTGCTTGTCCCGGAAAATCCAAAATGGGAAGAATTGTAGAGCTAAGCTTAGCACGAGCGATTAGTCTTTCCAACTGTATTTCATTGCCAAATCTTCTAGCCTCCGCTTGTACTGTAGCCAATGTTTCTTCATTGGCCATTGACTGCATTGTAATTTTTTGACGCGTATGTCTACTTGCGGTGCTGTATATATGATATTTCTATATTCTGGTAGCTCAATACATAGACAAAACTAATCTCGCATTAGGCAAATATTCCATTGAAAAATGTAAATAAAAATGTTCATTAGAACAAGTTTCCGTTCAATTAAAATATTTTACATTTGCAATGTTAAAAAACTTTAAACTGTTATAAAATCAGCTCGTAATGACGTGCAGGTTTCAAAAATAAAACTAAAATAATTATATTACTTTAAAATCAAGTGCACTTTTCGACTTTGCCACATCATATATGAAACTCTGTATAGATAACTACATCCATACAAAAATTGAATTACACCCCAATTTAAAAAAAAAATAAAAAAAATCTGTTATTCAATTTTACCTGATCAGAAAAACTTCTGCTGCCAATGCTATACCAGCAGTAGTTAAGCACATGGCAACAATCCAGGCATTAGGCAACCTTTTTACCCCCGGAATTCCATAATAAGGTTTAGGTTTTTGGCTTGTTTTATTTTTTGAATTCCATATTGTGGAATCTGACCAAGTCCTGCAGGCCCAACACATTGTTCTAGTTCAAATGGTAGGAAAAGGAAAATGATAGGATCAAGGATTACCATGAAGGATGGAAAGGTGTACAATTAGGAAAGGATAAAATAAACCTAAAAAACTGGACAGCTTTTTGTAAACTTTGTGGCTATGACGGCATTATAACCATATCCATGTTGTAATAATATGTTAATGATTATGATATGCATAAAAATCACATATTTTTAGCACCAATCATTTTTTCTTTATTTGAATCATAATGTAAATTTTGTAAATCTTAGACGGAAGTATTTGGTATGAGATATCGTACAATTAATAATCATTCTGTCCAAAGGTTTAGGTTTAAAGTAAAGAATTGTCACTTAAAACATTGTGAAGAGAAAGAAATAAGAAGATCAACATTCACTATTTTCAATATTTTATGTGATTTTCTAGAAAAAAAAAAACAATATTTTATGTGATTTTCTAGAAAAAAGCAATATTTTTTATACTATTCTTTTTAAAACTGTTCATATTTATATCATCAAAAAACATCAAGATAGCAGATTGGACACTTTAGACATATCATTGTTGTTTAGACATATATTGTTAAATGTTAAATATGAATAATACAACACTCAGATTTTTAACACACACCCTATTTGATAATTAAAGATGTTTCGAGAACATGTTGTGCTTCATCTTCAGTGTAATTTCAAAACAATTACTTATATACTAACACATTCTGAAGATGAGGCATACCATGGTCTCGAAACGTCTGTAATTACCAAAAAAAATGTGTGTTAAAAATCTGAGCAGTGTATTGTTCATATTTAACATTTAATATTCATTCCAGTCATATCATAAAAATCTATATTTTATACTGTTAAATTAAACTAATTTAAATGTAGTCAGCAATGTTGATCATCTTTCTAAGACCCTCAAATATATTATACACTAAATATTGATTGGTGAATCAAAACAGTGAAGATATACAGGAACTAACTGTTATTTATAAAGTAGAAATAATTACAATTTTTTATAAATAATTACATTTTAAAATCAGTTTTGATTTGCACCATCCAATATTGAATCGAAACAATAATTCATTAACTAATAACATTGATTATGAATAAAAATATCTTACTCAGGGTCCATATCTCTTCTAGGCCATGTTGTTTCTCGAAGCTTAATTGCCAGTTCAGCATCATATTTTCTTCGGGTAACAGGACGACTTAATATCTTATAAGCTTCAGATATTTGCAGAAAATCTATGTGGCTTCTTTTACCACTATTGACATCAGGATGAAACTGAAGATAAAAATAACTAAACTTAGATGGAAAAATGAAACAAAAGGTATTAGATTTTGGATTAATTTATTCTCCCAACTGTTATATTTCACATTCACAGAAAAATTATAATCTGGTATGGAAATTGTTAGGAGGTTTGAAGGATCTGTAAAATCAACTTACCTTTTTAGATAGTTCTATAAATGAAGCTTTTATTTCTCTAGTAGAACAATTTTTTCTTAATTTTAAAACGTCGTAATGACTTCTGTGCCTGCACCTGCAACTAAAACGTTAGTAATATTTTAAATAATATTTAATAGTGCTGCAGTTGATCCAAAAACAAATAGTACGAAATTCGTACCTTAATCTTAGAATGTTGTGGACGCAAACAGATAGCATGTAGTTCACAGAACGTAAAGGCATATCGTTAACATTATTAAAAATTAATTTTACCTTTATTTAAAAGGATTTATTGAGTTAATTTGGAAAAAGTAATTAAACAATTGCCTAATGATGAGGGGTTATGAATTTTGATTTTGACTTGACAATGACCAAACGTCACATTGGCCAATATGTCAAATGTCAAATGGCTGTCAAAACTTGAAAAAGCACGGTCTGTTTTATTTAGCTTCACTTCAATACTCATAATTATATCAAAAAGCATATAATTGTAATAAATTATTTCATATATTTTTATAAAAAAAAATGTCATTATATGAAGGAAAAAGTGTAATTCAAGAAAGACCTGCCCTAATTTTTGATATTGGATATGCATACACCAAGTACACTAATAGAATTATATGAATTCTCATTTAAAATCAGATAATAACTGCAATATTTCATTTAGATTTGGATTCGCAGCTGAATTTTGTCCAAGATGTATAATACCTTCAAAGATTACTTGTGAAAAAACAAAGAAAGTGAAATTTATTCATGAATATAGTGACAGCAAAGAATTATATGACAATTTAGTTGAGTTCATACAACAAATTTGCATTAGGTATATGTCCCTTTGTATTACAGTAATTTAATTGCAAAAGGTTGCTAAAAATTGTCTAAAAATTGTGGTTTTGCTTAGGATTAATAATATGTATATTATCCTAAATATTTAACCGGTTTGCAGTTCTATACAATATTGTGAATTGCAACAATATTTGCTGCATGCACACTAAAAAAAAATGAAACTAAATCTTTTGATCTATTATTACAAATTTATTCTAAGTTGTCTTCAGAATTTTTTAGTGTGCCAAAAATAGTTGCTTCAATTATCCCTGATTCCTTTTTTCATTGTAAATTCACCTACTTATTTTTTAATGCTGAATAAATTATATTTGCAGATATGGCCTAGTTAGTCCCAAGGATAGAAAAGCAGTTATTGTTGAATCGTTACTGTGTCCAACAGTGTTTCGAGAAACTTTAGCTAAAGTCTTATTTGCACATTTTGAGGTATTCTATTTATATATTTACATATACATTACATATATAATAAGCCATGTATTATTTCAATTACTAATATTTATTATAGGTGAATGGAATATTATTTCTTCCTTCCCACACAATTGCATTATCAACTTTAGCTGTTGAAACAGCTTTGGTTGTTGATTTGGGATACAAAGAAGCAGGTAGCTATAAAATTATTTAACAAATTATTAACAAATATATGTAACCTACACTATTCTGAGAATTATGATCTGAAAAATATTAAGGTCATTAAAGCAAAATAATTTCTTTCAGTTTGTATTCCAGTCTATTGTGGTGTAGCTGTACTACATGCTTGGCAAGCTCAACCGTTATGTGCATTTAGTGTCTATGATAAAATACGTAATGAGTTGACTTCACAATTGTCTTTAGATATAGAACTTACTGATGATATATTAGAAAACATTGCCGGTTTGTCATTAATCAATTATTACATTTTAATTAATTATTGTAGATGATTTTATTCAAAACAAATTTTACATTTCAATAGTACGAACATGTTTTGTGACTACCTTGGATCGAGCAAATCAATACAGAGAAGGAAATTCTCCTACACCTCCACCATCAGTATCATATCCTCTTGATGGAAGTACTATATTAGAAATTCCTGGTAAGTTGAGAGAAACAGTATATGAAGAACTATTTCCAGTAGACAATGATCACATGGGACTCGGCAATATGATACTTGATGCTATAATAAAGGTATTGATTCCTTTGTAACCTTTTTTTATGCAATTCTTATCAATGCAGTATATATTTTTGAATCTCTTTATTTTACAGTGTCCAATTGACATGCGTGTTCAGTTAGCAAATAATATACTATTAATGGGTGGAGTTTCAATGACTACTGGTATTAAATCACGACTTAAATCAGAGCTTTTGCATTTGGCTTCAACTGAAAAATATAATAACATACCTGCATTAAGAGTGTTCAAATTTCATACATCTCCTTCAAAACCTAATTATACTGCTTGGCTTGGAGGTTTGTATTTGTTTTCTTAATATTTGATCAAAATATTTTCTAAATGTTTTTATTGCAGGTGCTATATATGGTGGCACAGACCTCGTAAACACAAGGGCATTGACAAAGGAAATGTATGCCAAAAATTCTCATGTCCCTGATTGGTCTAACTTATTGGACAATCTACCTGAGCATAATAATGAAACACGATGTATTGGTAGCAAATGATTGTTATGCATATCTGTATCAAAAGTTTTATTTATTATTTGCTTTATTTAAAATAAAGAATTTTTTTATATCAATTATTTTTCTGATTTACAAAAGACCAAGAAGAAGCTTTACCATGATCTTTTATTTCTATACCCAAAGCCTTTAGATCATTCCTAATTTTATCACAGAACTCAAACATTGATTTTCGATTCTCCTTCAAGGCTATTTGTCGAATATCATCTCGCACTTGAACAACACTATTTAATATGCTTGTGTAATCAATGTTTGCTGTTGTTTTCTCCTCATACATTTGCATTCCGAAAAGCTTTAAATGTTTTTCAATAGAAGATTGTATCATTGCTATAATGCAACAGTTTTGAGCAATTATATAGTTTTGATTACTGGATTTATTGCTATTGATAATTTTATTAACAATATCAATTAGACTTAAAATGGAGCTCATACATTTAGCAGTATCAAAATCGTCCTTTAAAGACTCTTCTATAGATTTATTCATAATATCTACTTGGTAGAATAAATAAGCTTCATCTATATCAACTCTTGGCTTTATTCCATTTGTATAAGCAGTACAATCTGTTAAAAATGTATGAATTTTTTTATATATTGCACTAGCATGATCCATGAATGATTCAGAGTATACCATATGACTTCGATAATGTGATAATAAACAAGCAGTTCTTAAAACATCTGGAGAATATTTCTTCAAAAATTCTGATATACTAATAGTATTTTTTAATGATTTAGACATTTTGCCAGAATCTTTCATTTGCAAATGGCCTGTATGAATCCAATAATTGACCCATTGATCGCAGTCATGATATGCACAACTTTGGGCTTCTTCATTTTCATGGTGGGGGAATCTTAGATCAATTCCTCCAGCATGTATGTCTACAACACGGCCTAATAAATGGCTAGCCATAGTTGAACATTCTATGTGCCAGCCTGGTCGTCCTTTACCCCAAGGTGCTTCCCAATAAGGCTCATTTTCTTTAGCGCCCTTCCATAGTGCAAAATCTGAAGCAAATTCCTTTCCTTCTTGTTTCTTATTATCTAATTTTATATTTTCCAACTTTCCATATTTATCATAATCTTTTGTGGCAAAATAAATAGAACCACCTTCACTTTTATATGCCTGACCATATGATAATAACTTTTGAGTAAATGATATTATATGTGGTATATAGTCAGTAACTCTAGCAATCATGTGTGATGGACTAATATTAAATGCTTTGATCTCGGACAAAAACTCATTTTCATATCGTTTTGCGAGTACGGAATGCAGTTCTCCTTGCTCTCTTGCTCTGTTAATGATTTTATCATCAACATCAGTAATACCCAAAACGGTAATGAGATTTATATCAAAATAATTTCTAAGAACTCTTTGCAAAATATCAACATTCAAATAACAAACAGCATGACCAATGTGTGCTGGCGCATACACTGTCGGCCCACATGTATACCATGTGGCCAGATTTTTATTTCTTAAAATTAATGGTACCTTCTTCTTTGCTACACAATTATATATTTCAATCCCTGTGTTATACCCGACCGGCTCTTTCCATTTAGATATATTATCAACCGATGTACATAACTTTTTTATATTACTTGATTTTTTTTCTTTTAATAATATATTTGAACTACAAAAGCAATTAAAGGGTTTTATGAAAATATTTTTATACATATTAGTTATGAAACTTAAAATAATTGAAGATTATTACGCATAATTTTGATATACATTAGATAAACTATTGGCCTGTAGATTATTTTAACTTAACCTATAACTGTCACCTGCTGTCAGCTGTCAAATACGTCGAGTATAATTCACTTACATATTATTTTGTTTTTTTTTAGATTTAAAAGTGGAAACAAATAAATTAAAATCATACATATATAAAATTATCTCAATTCAGGTATAGTACATAAATTAAATACATCATAAATTTGTATGCTAGCATAAATATGTATCTAAAATTGTTGGTCGTGATATGTTGCAAATACGTTGACATTCGATAGAAACAAATTTTAAAATTTTAATACATATTTCCAACTTAGCAATAAATTAAAATTAAAACAAAGTTATATCATTTAAGGAAAGGATAAGGTTCTTAATTGAAACAAAAATGATTTTAATAAATGTGTTATCTTACATCTTTTCAATACATAATTTTCTATTTAACATATTTAGTAACGTACATGTTTAACTTATCTTGCATCAGATAATTGCTCATACAAGTATTAATCACAAAATTTAAAAATAAATAGTCGATAAAAGAATTTTTATTTTTCTAAATTCTGTATCAAACATTGCGGAATGTTTAGTTGGAATGTTTATTTCAGATAAATTTATTTATAACTTAAAATAATAAAATGTGTCGCTAAATATGGCATAGTGATGTACTATAAAATTACATATATATTTATTTTAATGTTATGAACTGTTAAAACAAAGTCATAAATTACTTTATAAACATTTTAGTAAATGATTTCAAAATATATAGTTGCTTATATTTAAAAAAATTTCAGCGATATATAACTTTTAGCTTATCTCTTATAAGTGAATATATTATACTCATATGAAAACTATGTATTAAATTATATTAGTTTATATAAGTAAAGCCAAGTTGTATTGTGTAATGCACTCAATTTTGGTTATTGATACTTTTATCATACTATTTCAAGAAAAACTGCTTATAAATTGATCTAACAAATATTTAAAGTTATTAACTAATTCATAATATTTTAACAAACAACTTCTTTAACGAAAATTCTGAATATGATAAAAGTGTCATAATATGCTAATAGTGTGTTTTATATTTATATATATATATATATATATATATATATATATATATATATATATGTTGAAGATTTGAATATATTCAAGAAAATGAAACAGAATATTCAAAATTTTATTTCATACGTATTATAAATGATTAAATTCAAATCTTCAACACACAATAAACTTCAGAAAAAGAATTCAACCATTAAATAATATTTAACAACTTGGTTTACTTTCTTTTATGAAATTACTGTTTTTTAACAATCAAAATTTTTTATTGGTCTTTAGTATATCAATTTTTCACTTTTATATAGGTTTTTTGAATTTTAAGGCATCTCAAAGGCACTAAATCTGTATGTCAATTCTTATAATAGGCACTTCTTAATTTCAAACCATAATATTTGTAACTTATAATATAAATAGTGTCTACTAACAAAATATTTTAAGTAATATCTAAGTAATATTGCTTTCTTTTTCAACAAAAATGTATCTATAATATCTAAAAATAATATATTTATATTTTCTACACATAATAATATAACTGTACAAGATTTAATCATTGCAATATGCTAAATTTTGGTAAATTAAAACAGATCAAATTTCTAAAATAAAAACTTATATCAAGTGCTTCAACAACTTAGTATTATGTTAATTTTTTTAGGATTTTGTCTTATTTTAAAAAAAATCTCTGTAAAATTATGTACACTGAGTAAAAATAATCAAATATTAACACAATACTAAGTACTAATTAACTTTTAAAATATACAATTAAATACTGCACTTTATCTCCATAGTTATTATGGATATAGTCATAATATAAATAATCATTATACAATGATTCTAAAAAACTATAAGGCACATTTATGTGTACACATAAATAAAATCATAACAGCAATATTTGCTGAAATTAAGTTCAAAAATTACTATGTCGTGCTCCTCTCATAAGAGGAACCAATAATGCTGGCGTACCTGCTTGCCTTAAAAATGGATGCTGCAGCAGTTCTGCTGCTGTAGCTCTTTGTCCAGGATCCCTTACCAGCATCCTGTCTAAAAAGCCTTGTAATCTTGGAGAAACTTTGTGTGAGTTTTTCAATTTTGGCGGAGGCATATCTCTTATTCTTCTCATAGCTTGCAGAGGAGGTTCATTAAAGAAGGGCGGTTCTCCATCAACCATTTCTATAACCATGATCCCAAGACTCCAGACATCGACTTCAGGGCCATAAGGTAACCTGCTAATAACTTCCGGAGACATCCAATAAGGAGTACCAACAAGAGATTTTCTCTTTGGCAACTCCTGACTGACTTGTGCACAAAAACCAAAATCAGAGAGTTTAACACGACCATCAGCTGCTAATAGAATGGAATCTGATTTAATATCTCGATGAATAACACCCTGAGAGTGCAAATATGATAATGCCTTTAAGCATTGTTTGCACACTGTTGCAATCTGCTCTTCATCCATTCGTGCATGGGTCACAATATCAGTAAGAGCACCACCCTCAAGATATTCCATGACTACCCAGAGTTCATCCTAAACAAATTCACAGACAGATATATCAGAAATACTCTATCAAAAAAAAGTACGTCTTATCAAATAGATAAATAAAAACAATATATCTTATTCATTTCTAATTTTTAGAAACTGAGTTCTAAATACTAATCAAACTTCTATCCAACTGTTACCAAAAGCAGAAAATTTTCGGGTTTAGTTCATAATGTTTTTTTTTCTAAGGAATCACTTAAAAAGTTATTGTCACTAATACATTTAATATTACTAAAATTATGTTGGGTGTATAATATTGAAAGTACTTAATCAGCCCTTTTTTTCAAAATCAATTTACCTGTACTAGGAAACTGTTGTACATCTCCACTATATTTGGGTGATGATAATCTCTCATAATCACAACTTCATTAAAAAGTAGTTCCCTGCGCTGTTGCTTGCGCAAATCCATTTTCTTTACAGCTACTTGTCGCCCAGTTCTTCTATCTGATGCAATGCAAACCGTACCCGTTGAGCCTTCACCAATTTTAACAAATTGATCCAAATCTTCACGAGGATCTCCAGCAGATACAACCATTTGCAAAGCAGCACGAAACTGAAAAATAATAAAAATGATGAACTTTATTTAAATATTTTTAAATTTATTGCAACATCTATATTCAGCATTAATTTTTTTTTTTGTCTTTAAGAAACACAACAGTCTTTCAATTAAGTTATATGTAGCAATTAATTCCACAATTGCTTTTAAATAATCTAAAGTATTCACCTGTTCATGTGTCAATCTCTGATCTTGTTTTCCTGGCCCTGCTGCAGCCACGGTATTATTTATGGCACTGGTTCCACCAACAGATGCCTGTGACATTGAAATATTACCACCACTTGAACTAGATGCTCTTGAATTCATCTTATTATGAAGATTTTGATTCTGATCTGCATTTCTCATTTGGATTTGATGATTTTGTACTCCATGGTGGTATCCTGCATTTTGAGGTTGTGCATGCGGTCGCTGTGCTATGCTGCTCATTGAACCTACAGGAGAAGGATGCAGTTGCTGTTGACGGTATTGCAAGTTATAATCAGGCGAAACCATATTATTTCCATTTGACCCTTGGTTTTGATACATTGTCTGATTAATGTCATGTCTGTGCATGTCCTGGTTAATAGAAGTGGGCTTTTGCAAATGGTCCCTTCTCACTGTAGGATAATGAGGAACATTTTGTTCTTCAGGTACTGAAGGGGGCACATTTGCGCGGTAGATTATCTCTACGAAGTCTTGGTGGACTAGAACTTCTAAGTGAATTTGATCGAGCAACATTAGAAGTCTTAGGTAAAATTAAGCCATTTTTATGTGGTACTTGATTTGGTATTTGAGCAATTTTGTGATCACTTCCCATTTTGTGATCTCCTCTTACAATTGTTTTTAGGTCCAGAATTTCAGTAGGCGTAATTTCCGAGGGGTCCACTAAAGGTAAAGGTCGATTAGTAGACTTTAAAATTTGGTTATTGCCGACTATAGAAGCCCATTGTAGTGGTAAACCGACGTATCGCCCAGCATTTTTATCAAACCCTGTATGAACTCGGTGCTCGAAATTACAAGGTGGTGATATTTGAGGCTTCTTCTTTTTCTTTGTAAACATTTTGAAAATTTAAGAAAACTGAATAATCAATATACAAATGTATTGCAATAACTAAAATAGACAACTGATTGATCAAACAAATCTGACAGAACAACACCCCCTTTTGTGCGCCACATTGACAGTTAAAACACAAACATATTAAATATGATTAACACTCTCTTTTCGTTAATTTAAAAAAATACAAAATTGAATTGTAATATATGTTAGTGGTTTCAAGCAATATATAACAAATTTAACAAATAAACTTAATTTTAAAGTATATAAATAAGAAAGCACAACAATTAGCAGCCATGTTTTTATTTACGCTTTTCTTTCACCTAGTGGTAAAATTTGAAACTAGTTCGACACAAATAATTTTTTCAACAATCGCAAGAGAGAGCTATCATTAAAAAAATCATACCGGTGACTTTAATTAGGCCACTGGATAAGGAAATTATTTAGTCCATATGTATTTTTAATGAATGGAATGCGCTTTAAACTCAAAGACACTTTAACCATGTAATAGATATTTTCTATTCCGATTTTGTGTTTATATTTCAATGTGGATGTGATTCAGCAATTAATAATCACAACATAATATGCATTATTATTTCAATTTAGTTTCAAACGATTCAAAATGACTTAAAATGTAGATTTATCTAATGAAATCATTAATTTCCTCAGTAAGTTTATTATACGGTTTTTATGTTGATCGTCAAGTTGAATATATTATATACTAATCGTCTAGAGATGATCGCCTTTTCAACGCCTAGCTGTGTGATTAATCTACTTACAACTTTCATCTATGGTTATAAGCTTTTGCGAAGAGAGAGCGCTGGTATTATAATCAGCACGTGTCGAGTAAAAAATCTTAGTACATGTCAAACAACAAAATAGCAAGCAATATAAATAAAATCACTATTAAATTTTTTTAGATATATAAAATTTAATTATTCAAGAATGACGAAAGTTAGAAAACAAAGGCGCAAGAAGCGATTCCGTACAAATGTAAACAGAAAAAGGCTATTTAAAAAAATGACTAGTAAAGGAAATATTAAATGGTAAATAATTTCTAGGTTATAATTTTTTTCTGTAGGCATCCTTTATATTTATTTTTTTTACAGTAAAGAAATAAAAGAAAGTTGGGATGAAGCCAAATCGGCTAGAAAAAATCTTGAAGAAATGGGCCTATGCTATGATCCTAATCAAGTATTAAAAATTCCTAATAGAAAAAGAGAAAAAATTGAAGAGTTGAAATCCACAATTTCTGGAGGTTTTGAGGTAACTAATTCTCTTCATTTATATATTTTATAGTATAGTTCATGTTCTAGAGTATTATCTATCAAAAATAGGTATCTGATGTGGATCCAACTTCAAATATACCATCCAAATCCCATGTCGTTAAAAAACTAGAGGAAGAAGCAAATGCACCAAGAGCAAGAAAATTTAGGTATGATTTTCTTAGAAATAAGTAAAATTTCTTATAATATCCAGAACTTTTACTGAAATTAAGAGTTATAAGTGCCTAATTTAACATATCATGTTTGCACTTATAGACAAATTGTTTAATTATGAAATATATTTAGATTACCGAAAGGACAAGTACAATGGATTACGTACCTTATTGACAAATATGGTGAAGATTACAAAGCATGGAACGAGATCGTAAGAATTACTATCAAGAAACATGGAGACAACTTCGAGCTAAAATTAATACATTTAAGAAAATCCCTGAACAATATTCAGAATATTTAAATAAAAAAGCAAGTATGTAAATATGTTATGTATCATATGAACTATGACAATTTTATACAAATTAAAATGCTAATACATACATATAATATGGTCTTATTTTTGTGTGATATCAAATGGTTTCCACCATGCAGCTAGTTCATTCACTTTTTGAATGGGATTATTTAGTTTTTTTGGATGCCTCCACAATCTAGGATCTAATTCTAACATGCCTCCAATAATTTCCTAATAAATTACAAAAATGATTTAGAATGAAATTTTATGTGATTTGAAATTTTAAGTATCTCAATTTACCTGTGCAAAATTTCTTGGAAACCTTTCTTGTTCCTCTATAACATGAGCAAAACCCGTTCCATCTCCAAAATCTACCCAAAAATAAGGCAGACCTTTTGGTATAGCTTTCACAACTTCTTTACCCTAAAATTTAATATAAACATTAATTAAATGTATTTATCAAAGACTAGTGTTCAATATTATGCTCAAATTACTAAAGGAACTAAAGTCTCAGATAAATAAAAAAAAGTTTCAGTAAAAAGCATATGCTGAACTCTTTGCTAACATTTTACCTTTAAATCTATCAATTTTTTGTTATGGGACCATTCACCTTCACATTCTAAAATTGCTTTCTTAAAGTAAAACGGTATTAGTTCCATATCTTTTGATGGTGCAGGAATACATTGTATCACCATGTGTGGTCTTTTATTCAAATATATAGCAATTTCAAAAAATACTACATCCATACCATGTGATAAGAACATTTTAGTTAATGCTTTACGGAAATCCTATAAAGACAAATAAATTAAATTAGCAAATTCTATATACTGCATTACAAGTCTAAACAGGCCTGTTTAAATACTTAGTATTAACTAATCATAAAAAACAATGTAATAGGTTGCAACAACCATCAAATTTATAAAAAAAATCTATTTTCAAACATTCTGCTATGAGAATATGAAAGAAAAACTCAACTAATATTTTAAATATTCTTAAACATAAATAATTACTTGTATTTCTCTCCAAACTTCCTCATCAAGTAGAGTTGAACACCCAACGTGTCGAATTGGTATAATGCAACAGTGTCCTTCATGTAAACCTTCAGTTGGCAACAAACTTAAGTAAACATGTTCCCCCATAGCTATCATCAAATGTTTTTCCATTTTTCTAGAGTCCAAGCATTTATCACAATTATCTAGAACTTGTGATATTTTTTCATGTTCTCGAATAGCTCTATTCTTAGCCTTTTCATCTGTTTGATATTCATTATCACAAGATCTTATACTTTCTGAAAATACATCTTCAAGATCATCATTAGGATTTCTATGCTTGGCAACAATTTCTGCAAACTGCTTGTTTTGATTATCTGTTGTATTGAATCTTTCATTTTCAAACTAAAAACATAAAAAAGATATAGATGAGTTCCATAGAAAAATAACATACATATAAATATTACATAAATACATTTGATTTAATTAAATTTTATTTGGTAATGAAGAAATGAAAGTATGCAATATGTTAATGTGCATCCAAATTGATAATTAAAACTCATCAAAGTATTCATGTCACTAGTTGGGTTCAATAATAAATATTTTACTGTTCTTAATTAATCTACTATAGAGAATGTGTCTTAATCTATTATTTATAAAGAAATGTACCATATCGCGTAAACTATGTTTATCATCATCAGCAAAATATTTAGCTCTTTTCCCACCAACATGAGTTTCAGCAACAACTTTTTTCTTTTTCGATTTTCCCCCATAATAAGGATCTTTTTCACTTTTCGGATCTGGTAACGGTCTTGACAGTCCTCTGGAATCAGTAGTTGTCAGAAGAACAGCATTTTCTTTTATCTTATCATTAGATGCTGCAGGCATATTTTTGCGTGCTTCCCTTGCAGCATCTAACTTTTGCTTTAATTCATTTATCTGGCTTTGATTACCTAAAATTTCTGCTTTTACTAGTTTTGCAGCCAATTCATTCATCTGCTGGTCAGTAAGAAAAACAGCTTCTTCGGGTTGAGAACTAGCTTCTTGCTTGGGTCTGGTATTTATAACTTCATTTTGAGACATACAATTTTTGAATTCATCTTTCTTGTGCACATCAGCATTTTTCCTCCAACTTCCTTTTTTTTCAGAGTTAGTATTGTTTCTTTCGCTTGTAAAATCAAAATCAGGTTTCATAAAATTTAATTTTTGATTCATACTTGGTAAACCATCTCCTCCATCTTTCCAATAAGGATTTAGTTCTCTACTACTTTTTCCAGGTGCATATATTTCTTCTTGTTTCTTCTCAAATTTTTCTTTATTTTATCCTTATTGAGTTCTGATTTGGTAAATGTACCGAATGAACCTGTAATATATTTAGCCATATTATTTATCAAATTATATTGTTTTATCCAGATCAATAATATTATATATATATATATATATATATATATAGACTAGCAAACCCGACGAACTCCGTTTCGCCACCAGATGGTTTCGTGAGAAAGATGAAGAAATTTTTTGTTTGTTTTATATTTGAAAAGGAAAAATGTGATTTTATTATACAACAGTAATAAATTTATTTCGATTACAAAAATGAAGTGTTTTTTAGTTGAACTTCTCTAAGTGAATAAAAGTAAATCGGCAAATTATCCGTTTCATGGAAGTGGTCTTTGGTAAACCACATTTTTGTTTTTTGGTCTGACGTTAACACAAACAAAGCGGATGTTTTCCAACTCGTGAACAGGCAACGTATAACTGCCCATGTGATAGATAATGATTTTCTAAATAATCTGTTTAAAATTTATCCCGCAAACACTAAGCGATTGGCCTTGCGGCTTGCGTTGTTAGTTGTCATTGCGAATGCAAGGCAAACTGGAAATTGCAATCTCGCATTAAGGCACGATGCCATGCACACTTATTTTCTTAGCTATAAACCATGCGGAACTCGAGACTTTTCCAACGAATGCAAAATTGTCGAAATCGGTTCTTGCGTTCTGGATTTATATCGTCAGGAAGGAAAACCCAACTTATTTTTATATATATATATATATATATATATATATATATATATATATGTAGATATATGTAGATAATCTATTTGAAATTATTTAAAACAATTGTTATTTTGTCAGGAAGGAAAACCCGACTTATTTTTATGTATATAGAAGATAATCTATTTGAAATTATTTAAAACAGTTATTGATTATTTTTATTACTCGAATTTTTAATTACGGTGCGTGAAGTTCCAGTAGCTTGCATTAAGGCACGATGTCATGCACAACTAATTTTCTTAGCTATAAACCTTGCGGAGCCCAAGACCTTTGCAACGAATGCAAAATTGTCGAAATCGGTTCGTGCGTTCTGGAGTTATTTCGTCAGGAAGGAAAACCCGACTTATTTTTATATATATAGAAGATAATCTATTTGAAGTTATTTAAAACAGTTATTGATTATTTTTATTACTCGAATTTTTAATTACGTTGCGTGAAGTTCCAGCAGCTTGCATTAAGGCACGATGCCATGCACAACTAATTTTCTTAGCTATAAACCTTGCGGAGCCCGAGACCTTTCCAACGAATGCAAAATTGTTGAAATCGGTTCGTGCGTTCTGGAGTTATTTCGTCAGGAAGGAAAACCGGACTTATTTTTATATATATAGAAGATATATACATATACTAATAACATATAATATTTGCTAAGTATCAAATATAATATTTGGTATACTTTGCAAAGACATCCATTCGTCTCTACTAGAATTTCTAGATGTTTCTGGTGCAATCAATTTTTTTTCTGATGAGTCTGGACTATCTTTATATTTATGACTTTTTTTCTTCTTTTTTTTCATTTTCTTTTTAACATATTCATCATCACTTTCACTAGTACTACATGAAGATGTAGAATATCTTTTATGCTTTTTTTTCTTAGATTTTTTTTCACTTTTGTGTTTGTGTTTTTTATTTTTTTTCTCAATATACAACTTGTCACAAAATTCACCCTTTTCTCTAACCTGTAACGAAAATTAAAAATTAAGTTCAATATTTTATGCTGAACTATTAAATTAAATTGTAAAGTACTTCTGCAAGAAAAATGCGAAGTAAAAATAAACCTATGAAAAAAATAAATAAATATGTAAATACCTTTTCCATGGCGATACATTTATTTTCAATATAAAATTAGATTCACACTAAGGAAACTTTACGATTCCAGAAAATAAATAAATTTGGATTTAAATTATCTAAATTGTCAATTTGACAGTTATAGTACAAATTACTGTAAAGCTAGTAACGAGTTTTTTGCAGAAACAGTAACATTTAAATGATAATATAAAAATATGTAAAAAGCATAAAAATAAATATATGGATATATAATAAATGGATTAAAATTTAAAATATTAGATAATAAAGATGCAAGCTTACATTTTACCAGTGGAAGAAAATCACAACATAATCAAGTTTAAATTTGTTAAGTTGCGAGTTCTGAAATGGCGCCATCAAGCATCAACACTTAAGGCATGTGTTAAACGTCAAATATTACTGTAAAGACGAAGTGTATTTACAACCAAGTTCAATTTAATTTGGTTATTGTATTCAATTTAAACCGAGATTTAAACAGTTTGATTTAATTTTGTTTCATTCCTTTTCATACCATATATTTCTTTCTAATATATTTGCATCTTCGTCTTTATTTTTAAGAAAAATCGTTCTTTTCATAGTAGAAAACTAACCGATGAGATATAAAAATAAATTGTCTCTATTTCTGTTTGAAGGTTGAATCTGTTAGTAATTATTAGGAGTTAGTATTAGGAATATTACTAATATTTTTAACTATCTCCATATGAATATTCAAGGCATATTAAAGCTTTTAGCCATAAAAATCGTTTCTCTATTTTGTCTCCATATTTATTATATATTACTTGTATAATATTTAATTCAATTACACCAAATTCTATACAATGCTCTAAAAATTGTATAAGAGAGACAAGTTCAAGATATAGAAACCTTATGCACTGAATATTATTCTATCAATGGGCAACATAAAGTTCCTATGCACTTATTGTAACACACCCTTTGCTAGCCGAGGCTCTATAAACAGACACTTGAGATGCCAACATAAGGTAGATCCTTATCCATATAGAAATCTACCTTTTGAATGCAACGTTTGCAGAAAAAAGTTTTCTTGTAAAAATTCTTTAAGAAGACATCTTAACACGCTACATAAACCATATGAAAGAGAGGAAATATTTATATCTGTAATACCTCGCAGTGACTTTGTTTTATCCTCATCTTTTGAAGATTTAGTTGATAGCATTTCTGACGAGTCAGATGTTATCCCAAAACCAGATTGTGGCCGCCAACCCAAATATCATATCGCTGTTTCTTCAGAATCCTATCCAGTTTTACATGATCATTCATATGACCAACAATTAGATATACATTTGCAAATAATTCAGGATGAAAAGCCAAAAAATACTGAAAATAAAGAAACAGGTAGAATATGATGAATATTAATAAACTGCCGAATGTTTTATTAATACTAATATATGTAATTCACATTGGATTTTAGCTTTAAGTCTATTTGATCATAACTATTTCGAACAATTGGAAAATGAACACAAAGCAATTGAGAAAGAAAACATATTAGACTCAGGTATTATTTGTTCGATCCAATTAATGATAGATAATATAATTTTGTTTTAATTATTTAGTTAATTTATAATAAGTTTCAGGTTTATTAGATCACAGCTATACAGAATTAAAATGTGATGAACCTGAATTCATTAGTGAAGAAAATTCACAAGGTATTATAATATTATTGTATATTACAATTAATTTTATATTGTAGTAGTGATATTTTTTTAAATAAATTCAAAGTACTATATTCACTCTGCTAAGACATAAGAATGAAAAATAATTTATGGCAATATTAGACTTTCATAAATAATATTTGTAATATAGAAAGTATATTAAAGATTTTTCACATCAAATATTGATAAAATATTATATATTTGTAAAACTGAGAACTTGCGCATATGTATTTTCGATTTTGATATATTTCAATTTTAGATTTCTTTGATCACACATATTTTAAGAAATCAGAAGGTGAAGACCAGCAAAGACAAATTGGTAAATATCCAAGATGCATATATAGCATTATATAAATTTCCAAGTGTTACCAAAGTCATAGTTTCAGAAAATCGAAGAAATATTCGCAAGCAACAAATTATATGTCCAACTGAAGGTTGTGAAGCAAAATTTCGCAGATATGATATGTTGAGATATCACTTATTCTATAAGCACGACATTGAAGTTGAAGTAGAGCAACTGATATTTAATACTTTTGATGGTGAGTACACATTACTCAAGTGTTTTATGATATTAACAAAACAATAAACAATTAAACTAAAATTATTGATAGGAGAAATTTTTCTAATCATGTTTATATCAGTATATTTAATATTGAAAATCATTAAATTGTTGATTCTTCAGATTTTCTCGATTGGAAACAGAATCTTCAACAATATTCACATTCTTCATATATAAAAAATAGTGCGCCGCACCATGGAACCAATGGCAATATCACAATTTTCTATAATTGTCATAGATCTTATTTCTATAAGGAAAAAGCAAAGGTTAGAAAAGCTAAGAAATCTTGTAAAATAGGAAAAGCTTGTCCATCTAGAATAACAGTGCGACAAATTAAGGTTGATGACCAGTTCCAGATTAAAGTAGATTATTGGAGAACTCATGTAGGACATGATCCTGATATTAAAAAAAAATCTCAGAAGAAAAATGTACAAAATGAATTAGCAGGTATGATTTTAGAACGGCTTATTAGAATAATCACTCCTGCATTATCGAAACCCTTTTTTTTTTAAAAAATGATTGGTATGAAAACTTATTAAGACCTTACATTTTTTCAGTAACAGAATCTAGCTAGTATCTTCAACCAAGCAATAGTAGACAATTGAGAAAAGTAAAATCAACAACTTACAAAATACACTTTAAATGAGAAAATAAAAGAAATTAAGAAGGAGCATCTACTAATTCATTTAGTGTATACAAATCAGATGTGTCATATTGATCTCTGTGAGAAATCATTATGCTGTGTTATCAGCAACTTGTAAAATATTGTAAAATAGAAAGAATTTGCAAGATATAGTATGATATAATTTTAATAAAATTATTGATTTAAAAATAGCATTTTATGTTAATAATCAATTTAGAGAAGTACATGATATGCTTTGATGATAAAGCATGATTCTAGTTGTTTTATTGATTTGCGCAAAGCAAAATTTATTGAACTTTTAGAAATTGTTTCTCATGCATGAAAACGTTTTACAAAATGTCTTTTCTGATCTTACCTTGGTTTTTTGATAGTGATAGAAATCTGACACACACAGTTATTATAGCTCGATTGCACATTCTAGAGACTTATAAATTTGTTTCTCAAATATAAAAATTTAAAACTGAAATAGAGAATCATATAAAAAATATGAAAATCTCTTATAAAATATATATTAACATATATACATAGTGTAAAAAATATCAATTTTACATTCCTTCATTCTTTTGTTTTGGGTATTTTTGCAGCCTGTAAGTACGGATTGTCAATATTACTACTGTTTTGAGATTGTTGGATACTATTTTGAGATGTATTAGCACTGTCATTTTTATTTTCAGATTCAGCTTCTTCTTCATTTTCTCCATCTTCTGCAAAATATGACATAAAATAAGAGGTAGATCAATAACTGTGCTCACCTATGTTTTCAATTAAACATTATTGATATAAGTAAAAGAAAAATCCTTAATGAATTTAATTTAATGTTTTGCTATAGCCACATTTGCATGTAGCCTATAAATTCATTATTAGATATTTCAGGAGAATATATACCTTTCTTTGTATCTGGTAAATCTTCAGTTCGATTTGCTACTTGGTAATGGTATTCTAGTTCCTCAAAATCAAATACTTGATCAGTAGGTAGAAGTGGATTCAAGTAAGTAGGAAATACAGGCTTGCAAGCTATCACTAAAAAAGAACAAGCACCTTAATTAAATAATCTCGCACAGCTAAATTTTTATGGCAACTCAACCCTTACTTTACTAAAATGATTAACGTGTTTCACAATCATAATTATATCAGGACAATTGAATCATAGGCTTTTCAATCTAAAAAATCTATGTTGAGAATGCAATCAACTGTGACAATGAATGATAAAGCAACAGCAATATAAACCAGATTCGACCCCAAATTGTTATTGTCTTTACATCAAACTACATTACTTTTATCATCCAATTCCTATATATTCATTGAAGGTGTTCATAATATTTCAATATGGTTAATTTACATGGTTTATAATATCATTTGCAATTGATCAAGATATAAAAAATATAATATAAACAAAATTATTAATTATGTAATTAATAATAAAATTAAATGTTTATAGAATAATCATTTTGAAGGAGAAAATTTCTAAAAATAATTTTATGACTTTTATAAAAATTCTTAGTGTAAAAATGAGAAGATAATCTAATATTATAAAACCGAATATGAGTAAAGTACTTACACGGAAACATTGAATTGTCATCACTATCAAATAACGAATGTGTGCCACTTGTTTTGGCCAAAAACCTTGTCAAAGCCTTTTCTATATCCCGCTTTTGATTCGCTGATTTTTCTCTGATGGCTTCATACTCTGTTACAGGTTGTTTGTGTGTCTAAAAGCAATATATTCAAAATGAGATAAAAAATAATTCAGTAATACATATACATTAAAACTAAAGTTTTTAACCAATTATTTGCTTACAGGTGTCCTTATATAAGCATGAGGATCTGGCAGCGGTGGCAAATGGACAGGTATATATGGAGGGTGTGCACTCTTAACACCAGCTTGCAGAATATTTGTTTGCTTTTGTGCCGTTAAGAGAACTTACAGCATTGTAACATTTCTGTTATAGTATCCAAAGCATCTTTATCAACTGCATCGAATCCCGATTCGTTCAGAATACTCGCTACGACCACTTGCAAAACCTTTCGTTTTGGATTTATATTTACTAAATCCATGATATGATAAGTGATTTTGTTAAATTACAGTAAAAATACTCAGTGAGCTTCCATTCTCAAGTTTCTTTCAACTAGTAAAAACAAAAATGCAACATAAATTGAACTAATTTGAAGTTGTCAAAGTTGTGCAGAAAGTTTGTCCAACCGTCAACAGAAAACGCCCGTATTAAAGATACCAACCAAAAGAAGGAGAAACCAATCCTAGACAATATAACAATGAAGGATGTGGAAAATCATTAATCAAAGGATTCAAAAAATGCTTTTGTATATATTCATTCACCATATAGAACTCGCGTTTGTATAAAAAATATAAATAATAAAATAATAATTTTGTCTATAAAAATAAATAAGTAACTAAAGCTCAGCCTATCGAGGACGTTGATTTGCAAATATGTCTTGTAAGTTTTATATAGAAAATACACATTTGAATCATAATAATAAATCAAACCAGATATAATTTGCATTTTGTCTTAAGCTAAGTTGTAGAAACATACTGATATGTATAAACAATCGACATGATAAATAAAAAATAAGATTTTGCAGCTACTAAAGTTGTTCTAAGAGTTTGACTATTGTTCCAAGAGATTCTCTCTTGGATTTCTCAATATTTTATTTAAATAACATTTATACAATTGTATAATTTTAAACTAGTGTAAAATTATACCATTAATATAGTAAATTTTTGATTATTTAAATGTAAAGTATTATAATAAAATTAAGAAAAAAAATATCAATAAGACTATCAAACAAATCATGTATTTTTTTGAAAAAACCATGATCAACATGGTCGTACAATTAGGATTGTCACAAAACTTGATAACAATTTTAGCAATATTTTCATATATATTTTAGTTTAATATATAACATTTAGTATATGATTATATTTTCTAACATTTCATATAATATTTATATGCTTATTCAGTTATCACATTAAAATATTTCTGTTATACATATATGTATAATATGTACAACGTTATAACAATGAATGATGTAAAATATTTTATATTAGAGACAAAAATGTTAAAATTTGTAACAAATAGGATAACCATCTGGTGTTGAGATCATTTAAAACTCACTTTAAAAATTGATCAACAAGTATTCATACAAAAATATGTTTTTGCAAAATTAAATTTTGAGTAACCTATATAATAACATTTTATAATAAATTTGAAAATATGTTTTTGAATTGCCAATGATTATGGCAAATCAAATATATTCACATATAAAATTATCACCATCCATTTCATAGTATTATATTATCAATATATAAATATTACATATACTTTAAATATAAATTTGTATGATATACTATGTATATCTCATCACGTACACCAAAACACTAACAAGATGAAAAATGTAGAAGAGTATGTTGAAAAAACAATAGCAAAACACTTTTTCGAATTTGTTATCATATTTTTCCAAATAGAGCTCGTATAAAAAATCAAATCAAAATGTCTTTCTTAAAGCTAAAAACTTGAACTGTTATTTATGATGTCACGAAAATTTCAAGTTACTTAGGATCAACTTTTATGGAACTTCGCTTTCCGCAAAAAAGAAAGACGATAAAGGATTTCCATTCCTTAAAAATTAAAAAAATTAAAAAAAAAAATAAAAAAAAAATCATATTACAAAACAATAGAAGTTAGTTACAAATAATAAAAAATAAAAATGTATACCTAGACAAAGCAAAAATTTAAAGTAATGTTTTAACAGAGATAATTTGAACATACTTTAATCTAAGATTTGATATTAATTAACAGAGAAAATATTTAATTATTTATTTATAAAAAAATCTAAAAAAATCAATTTTCAAGTTTAATAAAGAGTCCGACGATGAGATACAAAATTGTTTAAAGAATATGAGTCTCGATTAAGACTAATTAATAAATTTACATAAGATATTATTTCCTAACAATTGCTCATACCAATTTTCAACAGTGAGCCTTTTTACTATTTTGCATCGATAATATTAATATTTTATAGCTAAACGTTGATTTCAAAACATTGGCCCCACGTTGGCCAATGGCCAATTTAGCATAAAAAACAATAATAAATAATATAGCATATATTTTCATCAGCCCTTTAACATCTAAATTGCATTAAATCGCTGGTTAAGAGTAAAATTTATTGAAATTGAAGTTGGTATGATATTTAATATACATTATGCTACTGAGTTCTAACAAAAGAGTCTTCTGTTAAAATAAAATAAAGAGAAAAAAAGCACTTGGTATCCTAATTTATCAAATAATGTGATGTAGAGAGATTATATTTGCGTTAATAATATGCTCTAAATTTTGCATCGTCGTTGGTTTTTATGTAATATGAAATTAAATTATAAGCAAACCTACATGAAATAAAATGTCTCTTATGTTAGTCCACAGTTCACAGATATTTTGCCTTAGTGGTACAAAATGTTCAGTTTGGTTTTGCGTTTGCTGTGTGAAGAAAATAATAAATTAAAAATTATAGTCAATACATACAAATTTTTATAAATTAAATTTGTGCAAATAAAATAACCTGTCTCACAAGAAATGTAAAAACACAAAACTTAATATTTAATTAAGTAGGATTGATTGGAGTTAACAACGCATGCGACATCATAATATCGGTATATTTTACTGCTAATTAGAAACAAGTGCATTCTATTTAAATGCTAATCGAACAATTATTGTAGGTTATACTACAATAATATTCTATTTAGCCATTACTGTAGAAACACGCATTAAATGCATTAAAAATCAACATACATGCACAATCATAAAAGTTCTTCTGTTAAAATAAATAAAGAGAAAAAAAGCACTTGGTATCCTAATTTATCAAATAATGTGATGTAGAGAGTTATATTTGCGTTAATAATATGCTCTAAATTTTTGCATCGTCGTTGGTTTTTTATGTAATATGAAATTAAATTATAAGCAAACCTACATGAAATAAAATGTCTCTTATGTTAGTCCACAGTTCACAGATATTTTGCTTTAGTGGTACAAAATGTTCAGTTTGGTTTTGCGTTTGCTGTGTGTGAATAAATAATAAATAAAAAATTATAGTCAATACATACAAATTTTTATAAATTAAATTCGTGCAAATAAAAATAACCTCTCACAAGAAATGTATAAAAACCAAATTTATTTTAAGTAGGATTATTGGAGTTAACAACGCATGCGACATCATAATATCGGTGGTATATCATTATACTGCTAATTAGAAACAAGTGCATTCTATTTAAATGCTAATCGAACAATTATTGTAGGTTATACTACAATAATATTTATATTTAGCCATTACTGTAGAAACACGCATTAAATGCATTAAAAATCAACATACATGCACAATCATAAAAGTAGTTTCTCAATATATCGAATTTCAAAGACAATTTTGGTAATCGAGTATTTTGAGTAAAATTAGTTTGAGATACTATTTTATAAATATTAACATAAATATGTGCATATTTAAATTATTATCTAGAATACCGGGTAAATCTGACAACAATATCACTTATGCACCATTTATGTGATTATTTAATTCTTAACACCTCAACAAAAATCTAACTTTCAAAGAAAGATACTGTTAAATAAATTGATAATTTGATAATTTAGTTTAGCGCAGTTTTCTCAGAAATTTCTTGAAACCTGATGTATGATCGCAATACATTAAACAATTACAATTAGTATAAATAAAAAAATTAGGTGTATTATTTTAAATGTAATATTTTTCTTGTTCAAGTTAATAAAAAAAATATGACCAATTATATTATACGTTGATGCACTTAACTGCTAAAGAAAAGCCACGTAAATTATTCATGTGGAACCATGATAAAGATTATTAATTAAATTATGATAAATAAAATATTATTAATTAAAAAAACATGTAAACTCTACAATCAGATCATTTTAGTCAGATTCTTCCTTATAAGCTCCCTATAAGCATTCGATTCCAAGCCCTCCCCATTCCCAATGCATTTCTTTTAGGCCAAATATTGTGACATACCAAATAATATCAGCAAACAAATTAATATTTAAAATAAATGTTAATTCACGTAGAAATTCAGATCATTTTGGCTAGCCTCTTCCATATATATATCATGCAATTGATTCCCAATGCATTTCTTTTAGGCCAATAAATTATGTGACATACCAAAAAATATCAGCAAAGATTAGTATTTAAAAAAATGTCAATCCATGTAAATTCTATATTCAAACCATTTTGGCTATTCAAACCATTTTTGGCTATATTATTCCATATAAGCATCATGCAATCGACTCCCAATGCATTTCTTTTAGGCCAATAAATTATTGTCACACACCAAAAAATTTCAGCAAATAAATTAATATTTAAAATAAATGTCAATCCATGTAAATTCTATAATCAGATTATTTTGTTAGATTTTTTCATATAATTCTATATAAGAATCAAGCAATCGAATCCCAATGTATTTTCTTAGGCCTATAAATTATCGTGACATACCAAATAATCCCAGTTAATATCAAATTAACGTTATAAAATATTTTTTTAAAGAATGAGATTATGTTAGCTTCGATGATGAAACACGTAACAGTCAAGTTAATATTTATGATTATATCATATTAATGATAATGGCAACAATAATTACTCTTCATCGACTCGATGAACAAAGACTTTGATTTCCAAATGTGGGGGCGGTGGGTTGAATACGGGTTTTCCGTCTTTGATGTACTGTGCATATGGCAAACTGTAGATGGAATGGAAACCGAGCCTTTCTGAGATAAGGGCCGTAAAATGGCTCGTACAATCCACTCGCAACATTTCAACGGCGTGATCTTTAGCATATTCGCTGGAATAAAAGATAAATTATAATTAGAAATTAAATACATAATAGTGGGTCTTTTTTACCCTGGATACCACTTATTGATCCGCCTATAGAATAAAACACACCAGATAAAACATTTTAGAAATTCAACAAAAGCACATATTTCTACGATGATGCGAATTTTACTGAACATAGTTCGATAGTTGTTCGATATGTATTACATGTTGCAATGGAGTTCGTTTAGTTTTCAGAGTATAATTACTAACTAAATGTCAAATTAGACCTTTGTGTCCCCCTCTACACATATATAAAAAAATGCAACCAAATTAAACCGTAACTTTCGAGTTAATCGAAAAATCTAAATCAATCCTATCGATTTTTATATGTGTAATTTCATATCTCTAAAAATAGCTTACTTGTTTATTAGTACCCAAAATTGAATATACGATTTTGTATATTAAAGCAATATTATTCAAAACTATATCAATTTTTAATAAAACTAGTTGTGTATGGCATCGTGCCTTAAGGCAAACTGCTGGAACTTCCCGTACCGTAACATCCCGAAATATTAAATGTTTTCACATAGATTATTATAAATACTGTAACATTGTCTTATATTTATAATAGTTATATAAATACTGAATTACAAAGTATAAATTATTTATTTAAAATAAATAAGTAAGCTTTAGAACTTTAGCCAGAATTAAAATTAAAATCTGAATTATTTTCGATACACAAAAAAAATTGAAGTAATTTTTTTCCAAAAGCAATTATTTTGTCAAAACAAGCAGAAAGTTTTTTGAATCATTCAAATTAGATGATTAGTTTCAAAAACTTCTATTTTTTGCACATTTAGCCTGGTATCTCCGAAAAGGGTGGATTTGCCAAAAATCAGCACATCTCCCTATCAATAACAATCAAATATTTTTCGAATCATTCAAATCGGTTGTTTCATGCACCTAAAAACGTGGACGACAAATTGTATTCATACATACATACACACACATACACACACACTTCCATTTTTTCTGAGGTATGCCAACATGTTCAAAAACCTTCTTAACGTGAAAAAATGTAAAAAAATTCAATTTCGATTTTTGGACAATTACAATAACTTACCCAACGGGAATTTAAAATATCTCAAAAATAAATCAATAATCATTACTTTAAAAATAATTTCAAAGAATAATTCATTTGAAACACAGAAACACATAATAATTCATTATGTTTTTTGATTTTTTTTTTAAACGTTCGTTTATAGAATAGGCTGTTCCATTTTCAGGACAGTTAGCAAAAACACTCATTCCAATAAAGGGCACAAATTTTTAACATTTAACAATAAATTTTTGTAAGTAATTTTATAATTGATATAGAGAAATCACTCGGTCTGAATAAAATTAGAAAAACATATCAAATTTCATATCTTTTAGTATTACAGTGATTATTTTAATTAAAAATAATTATTTCGCTATCTTAGGATGAGCTTTTATAAAAAAGTACCAAAATCTGGTAGGGGTAGCTTGGCCCGTCATTTTGGGGATTGAAGAATATTTTTCATATGAAATTATTGATGTGAAAACATAGAGTTATAGCTAATACCGACGTTTCATTTAAGTTATTTATAATATTAAACATTGATTGATAATTTTAAATTCGACTCACGCCGTGGCATCAGTAAGCGCCCTGGCAATTCCTCTGCCTCGCCAATTGCTATCGACCGACAGTATTGATATGTTCAAAACACGTTGCACATCAGGAAATTGGCCAAAAACATTGGCTTCTTGGCTCACATGGTGCAGGAGGGCAAGAATCTTGGCGAATTTTGGATTTGCGCAGTCCTTGGATGGATCCGATATCGTAGCTGCATCCTAGATTAAAAAAATCATTTTATATAATAGAAGAAAATTATAATTAATAATTTTTTTTTACAAAAGTAAGATGAGTCAAAGTAGTCTAAATGCAGTTCATCACAATTGATCTTCAAAATTAACTTTGAAATCATATTGCGGTTGACATTCACGGTTTTACTTCCATGACAAGAATAATTATTCTTATATCATACAATTTTATAAACTTTGATCACATGGCAACAATTATAGTGTTATGGTATAATCTCAGGTATAATTAAACAAAAAAATGAATATATACATATAATTTATTCATTTCCAGATATTTCATTTCGCAATTGCATTGTATATTATAATCTCCATTCTATGAAATAATAAATTCTGATTTCAGGATATGAAAGTTGTTTTATTCGAATCAATCGGATTACTTAATAAATTGCATTCAATTGACATTTTGACATGCCTTTCTTATCATAGATTTTAATTTTTATTATATAAGAATAATTCTTAGAAATGATTAATGTTTGTTCATTGCTTTTTATCATCTCTGTAATCGCACGATTACAGGTTGTTGCTAACTCCGATTGCTTTCAGTAATATGAGTAATAGCAACTTAGGAAAATAAAAATTAAACCTTTGTATTTGAACTAAAATATTTATGTGTAATAATAAATTTAATAATTTTGCTTACTTCTCTTTCAGTAACACAGTTTATGACAACACCGACGAGCTCACCGCGTTCACTCACAGCCATTAAAGAAACTCCTTTTTTCATAGATGTCAATGCATATTCTTCTAGTTCTATACATCTGAAATAATAAAAAAAAATAAAAAATACAAAACTAGCACGACTCTGAATTCAAAATTTTGATTTATAGCGGACTATGCCAAAAATAAAAAATACTGGAGATCAAATGGCCACCGGTCTCACGTGTTGTTGGTCACCAGGAATAATTTTGGCCATTGCAAAAATATTGCTTTGACAATCCAAATTAGTGAAATTTTAGATTGCCAAAACATGTACTTCTTAAAAGAGTACAAAATTAAAATGTGACATAAACGTTTTTCATATTTTAATATGCATCGTTTTTAAAATATCGTTAGACTCCAAAACATATAATGATCATGCAGCTTAACCCTTTTCTTACACTTGGGGTCTACTGGACCCCAACGTTACCTTTCACGAGGTCGCCCATTTCCGAGCATTTTCAGACTTTTAAATTTATTCTACCTTCAAAGATTTATGCTGTAGCATTGTAAATAGATCAAAATTTATTTTCATTTTTTATAATTTCGTTGAAACACCGCTGGGGTCTCCTGGACCCCGTATGAGAAGCTTTAAATGCGAATTTCGAAGCAAAAATTGTAACTAATTTTCTTCTCAAACTAAACAACTAATCTTCTCTCTTTTTTATATATGTAGCAAATATATATTATTACATAAAAAATCTGGTGATTTTCAAAAACGTTACTGTTTAAAATCGGCTGCGCCTTAATTTGTCATGTTATAAAGATATCTCAGCCTGAAATTTGGAATATGATGCAGTAAATGAAGTCACAAATGAAACTTGTAATGTTTTCTTCGATAAAGTACTTCATATTAAAAATAATTTTTTGAAAGTTTTACTCTTAATTAAACCAATACTAAGAAATATAATTGTTACCAAAATTAACACCAACCATATTATATTTTTCATTACATATATAAAAAGTTAAATATTACAAGAAAGTACAACTTGCATGTGCTTGATAATAAAGTCAAATTAAAATACTATTAATCATACAATAAAGCAACACTCAGAAATTACTTTTATGAAAACTTAATTGTTATTAAGATTAATGTGTTTTGTCACTGCTATTTTCCTATTAATTAATACGCATTAGTTTAGTTGAAAGAATTAACAAGAGCGTTTAAAAATTTTCAATGCATTGTAAATTTATTTGAATCGTTATTGATAGTTTTTCGCAACCAAATAATAATTGAAGAATAAGAATAAATTAAAGTGCTATCAACAATACAAATGTAATATAGACTAAAGATAGTTAAAAGTATTTTACTTTAATTAATTTATTTACCACTGTGAAGATTATTGGCTTAGCTAATGGATTGGATATACAAAAAAACAATGATTACTCTTACTGTCAATTCCTCTCGCATGAATCGGTATCCCGTCAACCTTGAGGGACGATTTACAAGTTATTGTTAATTCAAGAGTTCAAGGGAAAGATAACGATAGATGATCACATTTAACACCTTAATAATTTTTGAAACAATAAAATAAATTGCGTTTGTAACTAGTAACTGTAACTTTCGTTATAAAATTTAATTAACACGGAAACACCATATCAAACAAAAATCAAAACTATCAAATCCAGAGTCAGGAACCTTTATTGGGCTTATAGAATATAATTCAAAATTAGCACTTGTAAACAAAATCTTACAACGATAATAAGAAATTTTTATATCTGGTCATATAAGACAGAGCTTTGGCGCTGCTGTAGCAAATCTAATCGGAATTGGTACTGCCCAATCAAAACTACTTAAAATGATGAGAGGTGCACCCTGGTACGTGAAACAATAGAACTCGACTCGATTAAAGACTTTTTAAAAACAAGATTCACTAATCATCATCATAAATAGAAATTCAACCCAATTCACTTGAACTCAGAATTTAGAAGACTTGAAAAATTATGGCCTATTAACTGGATCCAATAAATTCTATCTGATAGTAATCATCTACTGGGGTAACTACTACTATCTATAGTTATATTTAATTTATGTAAATTAAAATAACTCATAGGATGTAAATAATTGTTTGATTGTTATTGATAAGAAAAACTAATGGTGCATGGCATAGTGCTTTAAGGCAAATTGCTAGATCTCCCGTACCTTAATTAGATATTAGAGGAATATTAAATGCTAAATAGATTATTATAAACAATGTAACTTTCATTATTCTTATTAAAAAAAATAAACAAAACTTAATCAATCGGATTTAAAATGATATCTCTAATATTTCTAAATATTATATAAACCAATGAATTGCAAAATTAAGATTATTTATATGAACTTTAGCTGGAATTAGAATTAAAATCCGCTTTATTTTTCAATATTCAAAAAATATTTTTAAATTAAACATAAAATTAAAATAAAAAAAAAATCTTTCCTTAAAAGCAATCATTTCGTCAACACAAGCAGAATTTTTTTAAATCATTCAAATCGGACTGCCTTTGCCAAAATCTAATCACCGCTTCTCCTCATCATTACAAATCAAATGTTTTTTAGATTATTCAAATCGGTTGATCCGTTCCTTTAAGACCCTGACATATTTAGTACTTTTTGCTCCATATTTCCGAAGCCGCTGGACCTGTCTTCGTCAAAAACTAATCGCGATAGCCAAATCGCCCGATTTCAAAAGATTGCTGGTCACATCTCATGTCGCCTCATGTGTCTTCTATTTTCAATTAGTATCGTTAAAAATATCTACAAAATATTTATTACGAAATTTTTAGAAATGAATAAAAATTAACGTGAATAAAAATAGTATTGAAACAAAGGTGCAAATTAGCAATTATAAAAATAATATTCAGCAATTATTCATTATTCGATCAGCTGATAATTGATTATCTATTACGCAAAGACGTTTATAAATACCAGTTTAGCTCGAAATATGAATAATAATTAGTATTTAACGATTGCAATGCAAGTTCATACATATAATTAACCGTATGAATTAAACGCTTGCAGAATAAAGCATAATGCAAGCGATGTCTGCAAGAGAACCTTGAAATCGAGCACGCAGTGGCTGATGTCGATAATATTATGAAATGAGTGATCATTTCAATAAATCTGCGATCTGAAGTTCTAGGTCACCCTCATTATGCAGCCGGTATGAATTCTACGACCGTCTTGCTTGGTGCAGTTTACGGAAAACTAGTTTTGTAAATATGAAATAATAAAACTACTGCTGCCGTGACGAACAGATGATTGGCAAATCGATTGTCAAGTGCAAGGCGAAATCGCCCACACCAGATTTAGACTCATTATTGGTCTTGAAACTATGAAACTAGATATTTATGCATAATGAAGTGATTAATGAGAAATTCAGAGAAATTAAATTATTCGAAATGCAATTCATTTCGATACCAAAGTTTCTATGATACTTCTGAGTTTGCCAATTTCGATATCAAACATTAGTTTGACAATGAAATGCCTACTGATAATATTTGATGCTTTTTTCCAACAGTTACAATTATTTTTGCCTTTTCCATACTTTTTCTAATTTTCATTCCAAATTATTTTAACGTTTTTCTACACTAAGTATTTTATCATTACAATTATTTTCATATTATATTCTTTTTTTGATGCAATAATTATTATTTTCCAGATATGGGACTCAAATAAAAATTAACAAAACGTATATTTAAAGGATTTTTTTACCATCAGAAAAATCTCAAGATCTACAAGCCTTAAATAAACTATCTCAATATTATAACATTTTTTCCTCAAGTTATTGTATTAGATAATACTAATGTTAGGCTTAATCATAATTAAACAAGTATAATGTATAAAGTATAATGGGCTTAATATTGTTAATAAGTATGAAGTACAATGGGCTTAATATTGTTTTAGAGTTGTAGTTTACCCTAATTAATTCAATTCAGATAATTTATTTTCTGTAATTACTAAATTTAATCCTGTATCCGTAATATAAATATAAATAAATAAATAAATTGACAATTTCATTATGATTGATATTTCATTCATAATAAATGCATGTTTAAAATACTGACATAGCAAACTAGCTGATTTGATGCGGTCGTTTTTGCTTAATGTCTAGTTAAATATTAAACATAAAGGCTAAATTCACATATTTTTCTGTGGTATTAAAAAGATGTTTGTATGGTGAAAAATTCGAATGCAAACATTCGACATGAAAATTTCGGTGGTCCATGTTTTAAAGACTGACAACAAACATTAAAAAAATAACATTCAATACTCAACCCAAATATAAGGTATGCTAGGATATATTTTTAACGATACAATCTTCATTAAATAAAAAGTAATAAAACGAGGCCTAATTTAATGTGGTGGAATACAGAAATCTTAAAAGCCTTGGATTTGTAAATGGCAACCCATTCTGTCTCTATGTGATGAATCTACTATTACAAAGTCTATTTTCACTTGGAAACATATATTATATTTATATTTTCAAATAAAACACTGCTGCTTGACATGAGGATGTCCGAGGCGGATACCATCGAACCTCTAGTTCAAAATTCTGCTTTTTCCACTGTTTCATAAATACTTAATATTCTATTGAGCAACCGTGGAACTCAATGGAATATTAAAGCAAAACAATTTTAAATTTTTCGGAAGCTATTTTTGAATTTTGTAGTTCTTCATTTTGAGAAAAACATTAAGAATTGTTATTAAATTATTGTTAATATGTACTGTATTTGTTGTTATAAAATATATAAAAACTAATTAGGCTTCAAATATGAATACTAATGATCAAAAAATCTTTATAAAGTTGATTTAAAAATATGAGTTGAAAGTATATGCTTCAATGTTATCTAAAATAATGTACATAAAGAGTTATCTTTATCGATACGACTTTAAAACCACAAATAATTTAAAAGTTTCAATTATGATTATTAATGGCATTCTAATAATGTCCAAGCAATATGACAAAGAAAGGTGAATACATTAATTTCATATAAAAATCATATAATACTTTTAGACTATAATGAAGTTTATGATTATTTACCACATAACTAAGTCTTATCGTTTGTAAACTAATTGTAACTGCTCAATCAATCACTTCTGAAGTCAATAAAAAGTCGTAAATTTACTACCGCGATGATTAATAACATTGATAATACTTTAATGTCGAACATTTCAATGCGAATAAAAATATCTTCAAACGTTTCTTGAAAGTTTATTTCGACTTCGTTTTATTTCACTGCCCTTTAGACCATGAACCTCACAAAACATGTTTTTTATTTCACTCGAGATTGAGCCATCATTATTCAAAATATGCGGAAATAATAAAGGTCTGCAAAAAGTGTCATATATAAAATTTAAACAAACTATTAGGGACTATTGATTAGGTATTAGTAAAAAAATTCAAGGGCATCTATTTTAAAATATACCTTGATTAATTTTTTAATGTTATTTGAATAAACAAAATGAATTTGTTGAATTATGAGATTCGTGTTATAAAAAATATATAAATTCTCGTAAAATTTCAGTAATACCTTCGTTTGAAATTTTAAAGAATTTTTTTTAACTCATTCGCAAACTGAAGTTGATTTATTTAATACGATCAATTTTGAAAATGTCATTTCGTCTCATTTAATTCCGTAGGAGAAGAAGTTTGTTTTCGCGACAAAAACTGATTTGATAATTTCATGTTTTCTCGACGTTTCAAATTAATCCGAATCTGAGGTGATGTGACCCCATGAAAATTTTCATTAGTCAGATTATTTAATTATTATAGAGTAATAATAATTAGTTTTGAAATAAAGTATAAACTTGCAAAAAAGATTCTACCTTTAATTTTACAATAATCTAGTAAGAATCTGGTGCAAACCTAATAAGCATCCACCTGGAATCCAATGAGAATTCAGCACAGAGTATAAGATGATTCTAATAAGAGACCAATAAGAATAACTGAAGAAAAATTCGAAAGTAAACTAAAAGAACTAACGTAAAATAGTAGTGCTAGTAAATAAATAAATTCAACAAAATTTTGAATTATGGGCTGCGTTTTTAGGACATACAAGAGCGTATTTGTGCATTATAATTAATATAATTACAAATATTATAAATGTGTTTAAGAGATATCAATTGGAAATTGCATAGATCAGTTTTTAGAAAGAAACAGTTTTTTTTAAATAGCCCAACTTCAATTTTGATTGATCAAATCAATTATTACACATGTCGGGAAATTCATGCAAGTTGTCACTTACATCTTTTTGCCTCATTGTAGCTTTGAATTAACATCCGCTTGTTAAAAATAAATGAATGATGAAAATATATATTGCAAGTGATATTTGAACCGTTTACATCAAAAATTCATTAAAACTAGTTACTGCTGCAATTAAATATAAACTCGCACAGTTTCATCATATTTATTAACAAATATTAGAATATAAAGCAACCGCTTCTCTTATACTATTTCCCTCGCATTGTGTTTTCAAATTCTTTGGTAAATAATTTAAATATTAATGAAATCGATCATATTAATAAGAGAGTAATTTTGATAATTAGATTACTTAAATTGACTTGTTTAATTAATCAAAAGCTATAACAGTATAATAATAATATTATTTTCATATGAAAATGGCTACCCAAGTAATAATAATAAACCATTTTTAATAATATCCTAATCCTTTTGGTAATAAATGGAAGAAATAAATAGCAATGATATCGTTATATATGGAGAAATGAGAAATGGAGCATATATGGCGTAGATAAATTGATAGTACTCCACAACTTCTATGCTAGATCAAATCTACTATCAAAAAATTCCGCCAATTTATCTTTGCTTAATTTATATGAAAATTCGACATCAGAACTGCTTGATGTCGGAATTGGCCATGGCTGGGATCGAAAGAGCCACTGGACTAGTTTGTGCTATCCCACGTCCGAACTGATTACGCCACCACTGGGCACATATGTATGAAAAATATGACAATTTTTCCCAATAATGACAAGAGTTATAATTTTCACTTACCGGTCATCTTCTTTCGATAGCAGGCCCATGTTAACATTGAGCGGTTCGTCCCTGAAGAAGTATTTCCTGAGGTGTTCCAGTGCTCGTTCGTGATGTTCAACTGTCAAAGGCTGAATACTGTACGCCTCTGTGGTGATGGCGCCAGAGACGGACTCCATCCTTTTTGTAAGGGCGTGCCCGGCAGGCTGCTGTTCTCGGGACTCATTCTGTATTCCACCAGGTGACATTATGGACAAACTTGCCAAATTTGTGGGCAGTGCGTCTCCCAGCTATAACAGAGATTAATTTTTTATAAGCAAAAATTGAACTGATTTTATTTCTCATCATCCAATAGGGAAAAACCAGTGAAATGGCAAGAGTTGAATGTAATAAATAAAAGTATACGTCGATGTCTTTTGTTGATGTTCAATGTTCTACAAATAACTTGAATCAAGTAAAATTGTAAAACTATGTGCATTTTCTAGAAAATGAAGCAGAATAAAGTAAATTAATGAATTAATTTCTTGCAGTGTTTTTTTTTATTTTTTGGAGGTGAAATGTATGTCTATTTAATTGATATTTACTGTTTTTGTTAAGTGTCTGTATTGGGGTAATCTCTCTTTGCCATGGGGGTAATATCAACTTAGATAAAAATAATTTGGGGTAATGACTAAAAATGTTTGTCGACCGCTGATCTGATACTATAGATAAAATATTTTGAATATCTAAACTAAAAATATTTATATATGAATATATTTATTTATTTTTCTAAATTATCTTGGTTATTAAAAAAATAGTTTTATGGGAGAAGTGACTAACTAACTTATTATTATTAAAAATATTAAATACATAAATCAATACCGGATATAGAAGAAATCATTTATTATACCTATTACTTATACCTAGTACCAAGTACTTCAAATTAAATTAATTATTAAGGTTATTTATATACAAAAATTAATTATTCTAGTTATATTTTTAATATTCTTTTTGAAATACTATAATAGACATAACTCAATAATAACTATTCTATATATAGTTTTATGTCTATTTTCAAGAATTTGTTTGAAATGTGATTTCTTGTTCGAGTAATAAAATATCTATTTTTGCAATATTGAATATTGAAACAAAACTGTGTTCGAAAGATCGAATACTAAAATATAAAATATAAATAGCCAGTAATTTTTGAAGTAATTAAAATATGAAATTCCGTTAAGTTTTTGATGGATTCATAAAAGATATATCACTTTAATAATTGATCTTAGAATTATGCAATTTTTTTTGTACGATAATAATAAGAAAAATATAATAATATAATAATAAGAAAATAATTGCAATGTGAACTAATAATCACCAGAATTAAGTTTTATTAAAATTTTTATTAATTTATTCTGCACATGTGTTCTTAAAATTTTAATATAATATGGACGAAGAATATAAATTCTTAGAGTTGAAGTAATTTTGGTAGACTTTACACGTAGTTATCAGTTTAATCTAATTACACTTTTAATTAAATTAAATATAAGAACTCAAATATTAGTCTAGAATTTGTAAGAAATTCTTGAAAAATAAAATATGCAAAACAAAATTCAAAATGTAACATTTGAGTTTTTTTATTGATATGAACTATTTTTTGCATTTTAAATAAAATATAGAGATCAGATCACACAGAACATTAGTTCAAAATTTGATGATCGTTATTATTTATCATCAAAAAGCCTTCGATCAAAATAGAAAATCAACAAACAGATAAATATAAAGTTTTAATAAACATCAAGAAGCAACATCAAATAGAACTCGAGAGCAATAATATAGAGATATTCGTTGGTTTCCGAATAGAATAAATGTTTTGGATAATCTCCAAAGAAGCTGAATTAATATTAGTATCAAATGTTTATATTAGAAAATATATGTCCCACATTTAATTACTCGTGGATACAAAAATTGTAAACAACTTCTAAAACATGAAAACCATTTGCTCAATAAAAACTATCGACAGCCTGTTTTGGCGTCTGGTCAAAATCAATCACAATCTGAGTATTATATGGAACAACAGTTGATATATATTTAAAACATTATTATCAAATTTATATAATTTATTTTCTATATTATGCGCTTGAAATAATTTATATATAAATTTTAATCGATACCAACAGTTATTTAATTGATGACGCATTTAAACAAATTATTAGGCTGAAGAGTTTCATTTTCAAGCAAATATTATTACGTAATTTATATACATATTGAACGGCGATATATTTATAATATGTTGATATGATATAATGATTTTTTCTACATATTTTTAGTAGTTTTAGTAAAATTTTCGCAAATTTAGTCGGCCATAGTTGGCGACTCTATAGTACCAAGAGATTATTTTCTAATCAAATCAATTTAAGACTAAATTGTTTAAAATTTATTTTCATTTCTTTAATTATTTTGCATATATATAATATGTACCTGTTAATAATCTTCAGAAAAATAAATAAATACTTGATCTGGTTTAAATACATTCGTATCTATGGAGAGTAGGTATATATTATTATTTTAATAATAATATTTAAATGTTTACAAATCGTTTCGAATGTGAGTATTTGTACTTGGAAATGAGTTTTGAATTACAATTATGACAAATCATAAATCGCGATAGACAATTCTTTTGGAGTTAATATTATTAACAATTACTAACAAACACGGTTATTAAAAAATTATTAGTTTTATGGGCGAAGTGACTGACTAATGAAACTTTACTAACAACTTATATAATGTTAGGCATGGTACTATCTATAAAAATGAATAAGAAAAACAAAATTAGAAAATAAAAAGTAAAAGATTCGATCATATCAAATAAAATAAATTTAATATTGCACTGATATCATAACGCATTAAATATAAATAAACAAAAAATGTTTTTTTAAAGAACTAAAGATTAAATCAGCATTCATTAATTTTAGACCACCCCCATTAACTCCAATACAAAAACAGTTTTTAAACAACTTCTAAATCTGATATTTCTATATTACGAAAGTAATTAAAATTGGTAGCAAAAATATTTGTTAAATCCAGAATAAATTTTTATCTCATTTACGTAAGTCCATATTATATATTTGTATTTCATGTCAATAATAAGATGACCATTATCTGGTATTGAAGACCTCTGTTTGGTCTTCGCTTAAAATCGCACTCTTGTGTTAACTCCTTATATAAATAATATTTAACAAACAATTAAAATGCATATGTTTTACGAAAACATATTTCGAGATACTTAATATTGTGTGTAAAATTTTATGTCATCAAGAGATCTACTATTTGGATTATAAAGAAACTCCAAAGATCAAAATACTAAGAAAATTAGTATCTAAGGTTGTAGTTTGTACAAACAAATATTTTATTTTAAACTTTATCGTATTTGCATAACATTATTATACGACTGGCATCATTGTTGCATTCGTGAAAACGTAGAATAAATGTTTATGACTTTATTGATTTAAAACGTCATTTAGTGAGCAATAAAACTCTGATATTGACAGTTTAATAACGTGATTGATTCGATAAAATTAATAGCCGTAAAACTCTTTTGGCACCTTTATTTGGGGCATTTCAGTTACTGATATTAAACAAATTGTGTTCTAAAATTAAAATTTAAATGTAGGAAACTCTGTATATGGCTAGTTTGTAAATAAGAGGCTAAATAAAATTTAAAAAAAAATTAAACAAGTTGTGATATGTATCCAAAATGACTTAAAAATGTTCGTTTCGACATCAATATTAGTTAATAATTTTATAATTTATTATAATAAAAAATAGTCACATAGAATAAATTTTTACTAATGTTTGTACCATGTGAAAGCTATAATCATCTTGAAATGAAAGCTATAATCATCTTTATAGAAGAAATCTTTATATTTTTTGATCAAGGAAAGCTATAATTATCAACGGCGGTTTTCAAAAAAGGAAAGCAACCCTGAAAATCTTTATATTTTTTGATCAAGGAAAGAGTACTACTATAAAAAATAATTAAAGAGATATAGTTACAAAAAGGAGAGTATTTTGATATAACTACTAGTATTTTCGGATAGTATCACTTTAGCAGAGAAAACATTACTAGATAAGGAGAAAAACGATCTTTAGATCATTTTATATATTTACAGGTACTTGTGCTGGAACCAATAAAAATCAGTCTTTTTTAACTTCCCTTAGGGTAAGTTTTTGTAATCCTCCAAAAATCAAAATTGAAAATTTTTGCATTTCTTCACGTTTTGAAGTTTTCTCAGCATTATGGCTTACCTCAGAATTTTTTTTTTGAATATATAAAATAATTCAAACTTTAATTTTAGTTCTAGCTAAAGTTTAATAGCTTACTTATGTACTTCAAATTATTAGTTTTAACTTTGCTATTTAGTTTATATAATTCTTATACATATTAAACAATGCCCTTAATTTTGAATTAAATTGATTAAATTCTGTTTATTCACTTGCCTGTGAAGATATAAGTTAAAATATTCATAATAATCTATTTGAAAACATTTAATATTCCTCGAATATTTTATTACCGTACGGTAAGTTCCAGCAATTTGTCTTAGGCCACGATGCCATACACTACTAGTTATTTTAGGCTTTGGATGTAGATATGTTTAAGTAATGTTCTACATATCAAAGTTTCAAAATACGAATTTTACTATAAATTAATTCTATAAAAATCGTTTAAAAAAATAATTTATAAGATATAATTTGGGTTAGTATTATTAACACAATCATGGTAAGTAGATAAGCATATTTTATATCATTTTGTAAATCATCATAATGGAATTGATAAAAATAATTACATTATTATATCAGTCCCATTCTAGAATTGTTTGAAATAACAAATGAGTTACCAAAAAAACATTAAGTTTAAAAATAAGGTCCATACCGTATATCTAGATCTAAGATCTTGAGACGCCTTTTCAAAACTCTCTCCATCTTTAATATTCATAACAGAGGGTTGCATTTGCACTGCCATTTTGATATTTTTTCTCAAAAGCACCTCAAATTGAAAATCACAAGTATAAACCTTTTCTTGTAACCACTTACACCACAAAATGCGAATTTTTTGTTATTTATGCGAAATTGAAATTTTCTCTCGATATTTGAATAGAGATAGATTGGAATCACTTTCTTAAAAATTTCGTTTGCAATTAATTTGGATTCGACCCGCAAACTCGAATAGATGAAGCGAAACTGTACCTCGTATTTGGTACATGCTTGTTTTTATACGTTCGTCCATGTGTTGGTGATCATTGTAAATGTGTGCGTCTTCTGATATGTACATATTTATATAAACGACGACATTTACATACACATATTCTTCAATAGTGGAAGCGACCGAGGGACCGACGTACGCAATTTGACACAGGATATTGTTTATAATGGTCTTATACTACTTATCAATAAAACCTTGAAGTTTAATAAAAAATTGAATTATGTGATCAAGATGGAATTAAGTTGCCGGAAAAAATGGAACAATGATGCACGCCATGCTTCTAGATCTATCACGAGGGGGCTGTGGAAAATTTTTAATACCATCATCACGCCATCTTATGCATAAAATAATTTCTAACTAGTGGAGTATGGCATCGTGCCTTAAGGCAAATTGCTAGTACTTCCCAAATCGTAACAAAATGATCGAGGAATATTAAATGTTTTCAAATAGATTATAATAAATATTGTAACATTGTCTAACATTTATAAAAATTATATAAACTGAATTGCAAAGTTAAAATTTTTCATTTAAAGTATATAAGTGAGCTTTAGAACTTTAGCAGGAATTAGAATTAAAATCTGAATTATTTTCGATATACAAAAAAAAAATTTTTGAAAAAAAAAATTAAATTTTTTTTCCCAAAAGCAATTTTTTGCCAACACAAGCAGTAAGTTTTTTGAATCATTCAAATCGGATGCTTAGTTCTCTCAAAAACTGCCATTTTTTGTACATTTAGCTCCGTATCTTCGAAACGACTGGCCAAAAATTAATCAGCACATCTCCCAGAGAAATCTTTTAAATAAAAATAAATAAAAGCAGAAAATTACATAGCTACACCAAATACAAGAAACAATTCAAAATGTATTTTGTACTTTTAAACAAAGTTACAAAATGAATTCAAAATTTGATAATTAAGTACAAATTCTCAAAAGCTAATATGCAACTACAATTGGGTGTTTTTAATTTTTCGTAAGATAAGTTATTGCAATCGTCCAAAAAACAAAAAATGAAAGTTTTTGCAGAACTTCACGAGATTTTTATTTTAAAAAAACAATATCACGATTCCATAATCACTTGGATAAATATTTATATTTAATATAATTACGATATTTTTAAGAAAATAATCTATAACACGTACAGAATGTAAAAATGTTATGAATTGCATTCACCAAAATTTCATTAAAAATAAGTTAACTTTATTTGAATTAAACTCAGTGAGAATAAGAATAAACCCAGAATTTATATTATTTATAATGAAAATATTATATTTATATTAAATGCCCAAGGAAAATTAATATGACCAAGGAAATAGGTCCATACTTTGACATTTTTGAATTGTGTCCTTTATGGCTGTTTTCCATTTTTGCATAATATATATACAAAGTCTTTTTAATAAATGTAGAGAAAACACTGTTCAGAATAGGGCCCATAAAACGTAAGAAAATAGAAGCAAGTCACAGGTTTTAGAAAAAAATATATAGAAGTCAATTATGATCCAACATTATTAAACACAATGTTAATAAAATCTTTATATGAATTTAATTTAAACATTATATATTTCCAAATATAAATAAAATCTTATATTATGTCTAGGTCGCCCAGTCTAATATGTGCGCTTGCGTATTTCTATTCTTCATTATAATATTTACTACCCATATATTTTTATTTTTCCTCTACCAGCGAAGATTTGTTGCCATTTGTTTGATAGCATATTGGATTTGTTTGCAGTAATTAAAACTTAAAACACAAATAATCGAATATTTGTTTGCTATTGAGCAAAACATCCAAAAACGAATGTTAGAAATCATGATTGCATTTGAATTAATTGAATGATCGAACAGAGTATTCAATTTATGTAAGTTTGTTATAACAATAATGAAACTTTTATTTATTTCGCTTAATCGTCTGTTTTTCTTTTAAAAATTTTAATTTTACAGAACTGATACCAAATATTGTGAATGAATAGAAGGTACTGTAAATAGGTAATTAGTAGTTGTGTGTAATAGCTATTATTTTTTATCTATTCGTCATAACCGTTTATCACTGTCAATTCGTCATCATAACTGCTACTCGGGTATTTAAAACTAATTATAAGATATGAACAACACAATCTTATTATTAGTATTTTTCATTCATTTGCCCGTCAGTTTGTCTTTACAAAGATACAACAATAGTATCACAACCAATTTTTTTATAAACCTAGAAAAATTCTTGTAATTCTAGACAGTTAGTTAAAGGTAAGGAAATTAAGATACAGTAAAAATAAGTCTTATGAAAAATATTTAAAAACTGGAATTTTTATCTAAAAATATATGACTTTGAGGTAATTAAGACATAACATTTCCTAAATTATGCTTTAAGGTTTTAACGTTTATATTAAACCTTTCGACTCGAATGCCACAAAAATCGGCAAAATTCATATAAATCTCAGAACTCGCGGGTGGAAAGTTTTGAATCATTCCAATTTATTTAGTTGTAAATTAGTAAATTTTTATTTTATCAATGAACAGTAGAATAGATGACTAACTTATTAAATACTAATAATTAGTGTTCTGCCCAAAGGCAGGTTCATAGTGTGCGAGCATCGCAAATCATTAATTTTCTTCCCCACCCCTGGTTATTATAATTATTATTATTCTCATTTTCAATTTTCTGCACCAGCGTTTCCCGGCACTGTACTTCGGCTTTCAGATTTCTGTATTTTCTCATTTTGGGGTAAATCATCAATCATCTGCATTCTTCTTTTTTATATTTCTTACAGTCCTTATATTTTACCTTTATGTAGCAGATCCTTTTTTGCGATATGGGCCCGATAGTTTTCTTTTCTTTTTCCAATCGTTCCCAGTAGAATTTTTCTTCTTCCTTTCCATTTATCGATGTGTAGGACAATGTCAGTAAATTATTTTAGTTCATTATACGAGCCTTCGATATAATAAATTTTCCTCGAAAAGTTTGCATAATTTATTCTTGTTGAATTATATATTTTTAAAATATATTATATGAATTAATATATTTTTAAGCACCAAAAATTTGGCAAATAAAATATTACTAGTGCATTGATTAAACTATGATTAAACGCGGCAAACGTTAATTTTAATAATAATCTAGGTAAATAAATAGGGTTTTAACTCAAATTTTATTTCGAATAAATTAAAAATGGCTGTAATACCCACAAAACGTCTTAAAAATTTCTAATTAACAACTAATAAAAACTTTGCTTTGAACGTCATTTCGTCCAGTATTTCTTCCACATGTTACTTCCAGTGAACGGAATTATTCTTTGAACCATCAAGTTCATTTCGAATTTCTCGTGGATAACCCAACAGAACAACCTATTCCGTAGTGCGTCATCAGGGACACGGGCATGCAACAAGTGGAAGCGCACATCAACGACCTACGACAAGTGTAGACGACACAGACGCCGATCTACATAACCATAAACACTTTAGAAGATGACCTGGAGCTACGTGAAATTTTAGAAAAGAACACTTGTAAAATATCTAGTAAGCACATCGGAAATATCGAGTTGGATTTTATAATGATAGTCGATTTATGGTTTTAGAGTTATGTGATAGAAAATGCATGTGAATGTACTTCTATATGCAACAAACATATAATAATACATTTTTGTTTAGCTACTTTATAGGTTTATTTTATTTGACAGCGTCAGAAAGATCACTATCCTGCGATAGCACCTTCTTAGATATGTGTTTTGATGTAGTAAATCATTGCAGATTCTTTTTTTTAAAACGCTTTGGCGGTAAAAGCTTGAGCAGGTCACACGCTTATTAGTTTGGATGACGACTTAGACGAGCTTTGTATCTGGAGCAGTAATGATTAATTTCTTCTTTTATGGTTGGAATTCTGAGATCTTGATGTATTAACCAGTTTGGGATATATTTTGGAACATTCACGATTTCTTTCAAAATTATTTTCTCGAACCTCTGTAGAATAGTTATGTTTGATTTACTGTCCGTACCCCATAGTTGTACACCGTAGGACCATATTGGTTTAATAGTCTTGTATAATAGGAGTTTATTTTCTATTGAGTCTTGTGATTTCCAGCCCATTAAGGCCTATTTTCAGACGGATATAATTTTTTTAGAAAATGAACTTATTCTCTATTTTCCAATAAATTCCCTCATTTAAATTTCTTCTTATTTTGGTAGTCACTCTTTATTATTGTACCAAAAATAGTACTTATATAGAAATAAAATAGCACTAAGAATAAGTGTAAATTATCTACCACGTTATCAGAAAAAATTTCACATGGGTTAAGAAATTATCAAGTTTTGTTCCGGATAGGCCAAGTTTTCAAAACATACTGCAAATGTATCGTTTGCACTCGACATCTGGCCTTCTACCAATTTGGCCATCCGATTGTCGTAACCTTCTACCAATTTGTCAGACATTTATGTCTGCCATAGCTCATGTAGAAGTTCCGAACGTCATACACATATGACTGACATGGCAACTAACGTGCTAAAGGCATCGGGTGCAGAATCCTCATAAGCAAAGAATTATCTAATAACATTAAATACAACAATACTTATATCATATCTATAACTAATTTAAATTTTATTCATTGTGCCGATAGTGCTTAGTCAGTTCCATCCAGTCTCTTACAACTTTTTTAAAGCTGTTCAAATTTTCTTGTATAAAAAATTTGCTGAATACAAAATTCTGATTAAAATAGCCTTTTCATTAATAATTTCCACAAAAAATAACAAAAATTATGAAAACTATGAAAATATCTAAAATTTATGAAAATTATAATATATAATATAATTTATAATTGAATTATAATGTTCTTACTAGAAATCATTATTTTTGATTGAAAACAAGATACATTTGAAAAAACCTGATTTTTATTGCATTCTTAAATAGTATTTATTTAAAAAAAAATAATTTTTGTTGCATACAACAACCTCTCTCCCCTACGTACTGTCACGAATTACTATAACTAAAAATTACCGTCCCTGTTTTGACTTAAAAAAATATGGTCACCTTATATTTATGAACAGTTAAAATAACAAATCTAATAAATAAATAAGCAATTAGAACTGTGAAACTGCCTTATTGTATGATGAATTGAGTATTTTCGAAAATATCTTTTATTGAAAATCACACATTTTATGAGAGTCATAATAGAAGTACGTTAATAATGGAAATGACTATAGTTTAAGATAAATTAAATTAGTTATTGAAAGATCTATACAAAGTTTTAAGATTTCAATCACGATTATTCATTTTTGTTGCCAAAATCAATATTAAATACACAATTTGTTATTTATCATCAGATTTTGTTGGCTTTTTACTATCTTTGTTAAAAAAGGATTGAGTCTTATTCTGTATAGAAGAAAGTAATATTAGCATCTTATTGAATTGAGCGAGCTATAGATGGTAGATGGTATAGATGGTAGATATATTCAGAATGAATTTCTTTATTATTTCCAATAAACTGATTCAACGATAAGCTCAAGAAATAAAATATGAAATGAAAACAAATCAAAACCAGTTTGTTATAGCGGTTATTGCGGCTTCTACGCTGATTATAAAAGACCATAATAAAAGTAAGCGAAGTGGAAGATCACTGGCATGGGAATACCCATCGCCTATACCGGGTTTACTTTTATTAAACATTTCTCGAGAATTTCATTTAGCCAAATCCCTGAAATGTATAAACGTTATTGACATGCTAAAGCTAAACGATTCTTATCATTCGTAGTATTATGGAATTATGAGTTTTTCGAAATTTTACGTCTTTGTGACAACTGATGGAAAGTTTTAGTTGACATTTATTGTCATCAGTCTAGTCAATCATCAATTGAATTTATTAAAAGCGAAACTATATATCACAAATTATAGTTTTTGTGATTGAAGATAATCTCGCATCTGAATATATTCAGAAAAAAAATTCGGAACAGTTACTTGTTAATATTAGTTATATTAATGCTAGAATAAATCATTGGAACATTGGTAGATCGAGGCGCTAACGACAAATTATAATATGTACTAAATTTATTATAAGCATAATTAAAAACATTTATAAATTTTAAAATCTAATATTTGAAATCATAAAAAAAATATAAGAACCGAAATCTGTTACTGTTTGTTACTGTTTTGTAACAATCTCTAACTTTTATTCAGTACAACCTTTCCATTAGACTTGAAAGAGAGAAAGCAAACTACAAAATTAGTAAGTATTAGTAACAAAAAGCTTCTACCTTACCTTGTATCATACCATACGCTAGTAAATAAATCCTTTCTACAAGAAACTCAAATTAAAAATTATTATAATAAACAGAAACTTTTGAAATCAGGTGCAATTCATACCATATATAAATGGATCTTCATATTTAGCATGTCAACTTACGAATGAAAAAAATTTGGAAAATGTTAATTATAAGAATTAATGTCCAAGATTTGTACCGCACCCCTGCCTGACAAAAGATCCTTTCTAGTGATTGTACAATAAATATTTATGTAAAAGGTTGCTCACGATCGGAATAATTATTATGATAAAATTATACTAGTAAATTATCATATATATTAAAGATTTATTGGTTGTTATCGCTTCATTGAAACGCCTTTAGGTATATTGCGTTAATAAACTATTATTATGAAATTCAATTCGTTTAAGTTGCTTTAGTTTAATTAATGTTCTTAAGTAATAATTGAATAGGAGAAAAATTATTTATTCTATATGACAATTTGTGTTATAGTTTATAGTTTTGAATCTTTTTTAACTTCCCGTAGGGTAAGTTATTGTAATGGGCCGAAAATCGGAATTGAAAATTTTTACATTTCTCGACGTTTTGAAGGTTTCTGAACGTTTTGGCATACCTCAGAAAAAATGGATGTGTGTGTGTGTGTGTGTGTGTGTGTGTGTGTGAGTGTGTATGTATGTATGGATACAGATTTTCGCCCACGTTTTCGGGCGTACGGATTAACCGATTTGAATGGTTCAAAAAACATTCGATTCCTATTGATAGGGAAAAGAGCTGATTAGTTTTTGGCAAAGGCAGGTCCAGCCGTTTCGGAGATACGGAGCAAAGAGTGCAGAAAATAGAAATCGAGTTTTTGAGAGAACGGAGTATCTGATTTGAATGATCTAAAAAACATTCAATTAGTAATGATTGGGAGAAGTGTTTATTAGTTTTTGGCAAAGGCAGACCCAGCCATTTTGAAGATACGGAGCTAAATATGTAGAAAATGGCAATTTTTGAGAGAACTAAGCGTCCGATTTAAATGATTTAAAGAACTTTCTGCTTGTCTTAACGAAATAATTGATTTAGGAAAAAAAAATTTTGTTCAAATTTTTTTTTCAAGTTTTTTGTATATCGAAAATATTTTAGATTTTATTTTTAATTCTGACTATAGTACTAATATACTTTACAATTAATTTCAACTCTGCAATTCAGTTTACATAATTCTTATAAATATTAGACAATTTTACAATATTTATAATAATCTATTTGAAAACATTCAGTATTCCACAAACATTTCGTTACGGTACGGGAAGTTCCAGCAATTTGCCTTAAGGCACGATGCCATAATTGCCTCAAGACAGAATTCCACTTACAGCTAGTTTTAAATTTATATTAGATAGATCTACATTATATTATAGATTATTCTATAAAATTATTATTTTTTAGTTATGCAAAGATTTCCCTAAATTATGTTCATGCGTATTAACCATAATAATCTATTTTAAATATGGAACTTAATTGCAAGTATCAATTGAGCTCTATGCAGAATAGTGATAATATTATATTTTTATGATAATAATATGCAAAATCAATAATTATAATAGCATGTATCAATGTACAAATATTTATTATTATTTTCCAATTATATAAATAACTATTATCAATATAATCATCAGTGTAGTAGATCAGCATGTAGTAGAAGTCCTTAGATCTTCAATTCCTTACACTTGCGCAAAAATGCGATTCATGGATACGCATCATTAGCTTATGCTTTTGTGATCAGATTAAAAAATAAATGGAGTTTTTCCTATTAAACTTTTTGTTACCAAATCAATTCTTTTTGTTTCGGTTACGATGTACGTTCACGGTCAATGCGAACAAGTTTAAGGCCAAAGTCAGGCATCGACTGAGTGTTATGGAAAGAAATAGAGAATTTAGACAACAAATTTATGTAACTGAAATACTTTATAGAATGAATACCAAAGAAAATGTATTTTTTTGAGCAGCAATTAGAACTGAAGAATCCTATAAGATATTGGGCTAATTTGACTTAATACTACGGCAGTTTCACAGATGGCAACCCATACAGTGGTCTCATTTCTATGTGATAAATTTTATTATTACAACTTATGTAATCAGGCGAATATTTTATAGATGCAGCAATGCCGGATGATGACTATTTCTACTTGGTAACATATTGCTATATAAATTTCCAAGTGAAAACCGAAGTTACTACTGCTCGACATGAGACTCTCCGGGGCGGGTATTAAACCTGGGTAAAGAAAATATTGCAGGAAATATAGCAAATTGAGAATTCACCTTCAAGCCTATGGTGGAAAATCATAATTACAGTTTTACAAATTATATATTTGTAAAACGTTACATAAATTGTTGTTCTTTATCATTCTAGTTGCGTGATCTGAGAATTATTACTGATAAATAATAATGACCTCACCCATAGTTCTTGTCCTCAGATAAACAAGGTAAAACAATAAGTTAATAAAAGTTGAAAACAAGGAGATGACAGTCCTAAGACATGCTAATTGCTAAGTTTCGTCACGGATCATACCTCGTCCGACATAGATAGGTATATGGATGCATTTACATAATTTTAAACTGAAAAATCAATATTATTCTCACAATAATGCATTAAGAATGTTATTTTGACATGCATACAGAATTATAATAATGAATTTCAATAATATTTATAGTACCTAAAATATAGATGATGACATTACATGTTAAATGCAATATATCAGAATATAATATAATTGTATTTTACAAATTAAAACAACACTTAAAAAAGCAAAATTAGCAAAACATCAGAATACCTTACCTAATCTCAATAAAAGGCTTACATTACATCAGTATATTATTGAAAACTATCCAGAATTTTAAGCAGATTTTTTTTTAACTTAGCTTAGGGCCAGAAATCGAAAATGAAAGAAGATTGAAAAGAAAAGCGCCACTGGATTTAAGTCATCAACTCTCCTAATAAAAAATGGATATAACTTAGTCATTTTTATAAGAAATTATATATTAGTAAATAGCTAAAATTATATAATTATCAATAAAATAACTGGACAGTTGTAAATAAAAAAGATAATAAAAAAAAATCTTCGCGTTTCAGAGGTTGCTGAACATTTTGGCATACCTCAGAGAAAATGGAGTTGTGTGTGTATGTGTGCATGTGCGTGTGTATGTGTATGTATGTGTATGTAGGTGTGTATGTATGTGTATGTAGGTGTGTGTGTATGTGTGTGGTCAATTTTGCGTCGACGATATCAGGCGTATGAATGAACCGATTTGAAAAATTCGAAAAGCAATCGATTCCTATTGATTTGGAGATGTGCTGATTAGTTTTTGGCAAGGGCAGGTCTAGCGGCTTTGGAGGTATGGAGCAAAAAGTGATAAAAATGACAGTTTTTAAGAGAACGGATCAACCGAATTGAATGATCCAAAAGCATTCGATTCGTAATGACGGAAAAAAGTGGTGATTAGATTTTGGCAAAGGCATGTCCAGTCGTTTTGAAGATACACAACTAATGTGCAAAATGGCAGTTTTTGAGAGAACTAAGCATCCGATTTGAATGATTTAGAAAACATTATGCGTGTGTTGACGAAACGATTGCTTTTTGGGAATGAATTTTTTTAATATATTTTTCTTTTAATTTTCAAGAAAATTTCTATTTATTTGAAAACATTTAATATTCCTCGAGTATTTCGTTACGGTACGGGAAGTTGCAGCTATTTGCCTTAAGGCACGATGCCATACACCACTAGTTCAACTTTCGCTTATCACACAAATTTAACTTTGCAGATAATCATTTTTTAATGCGTTTTCATTTTCATAATTTGTACTTACTTATAATTATAAATTATAATTATAATTTATTTCATACAGACTTGTATTTTTATTTTTTATACATCGCACTATTATAACACGAATCTGTCAGAGATTATATTAATGATACTTCTTTAATTAGTAGTTTCTTGGAAAATAATGAATCTAAGTTTTGAACCTAATTAAAAATAATGATGCTATCTGACAGAAGTAATTTCTGCTATGATTTCCAATAACTTTTTTCTCTATTTCTTTCTGAAGTGGTCCAATTATTTAGGGATTTTCTTTTCTTCGAATTATTGTGATATTCGTATGGAGTCATTAAAATTAATTCTGTCTGTTTGACTCCAATTAATTTAATTCTTTTGAAATAACATGCGTCTCCATTGGCATACTTTTGGTAAACAACGTGATGGTACATACGAAGCAAGCCGATTATTTTGCGGTAATGCTAAATTAATTGACTCGGTACACGAGGCAATCAAATAAGATTATTTTTCATTATATGGAAAATTTGTAAACAGAGTATGGAAAACTTTACATAGTAATAATTTTCATAACTAAGTGGCTCTCCTGGATTAGAATAGATCTCTTAATAAACTATTAAGATAAACCGATTGAATTATATTTGAAATCGATAGAGTTACTGTGATAAATAAATTATATACTTTGCAACTCTAGTTACGTAATAATTATGTTAGATTATATATCATTATTATTAGATCATATATTTATTATTATAAAAATAAATAATTACAACACGTCAAATTACATAATTACATATTATAAAATAATATCGTTGTTATTTTAAAACGATTAATTTTTTATTAGCACAAGTGTAGATCTTATGCAATTCTCTGAGCGGAAGATATTTTTGTTATTCGATATTTTTTGCGCGGAACAAAAACAAAATAATAACACTCGATGGAAAAGATGTCAACACAAATGAGTTGATTCAATTAGGCATTGCATGGGTATTTACCAATAATCAAAGAAATTCATAGAAATATAATGCAAATGAATTTTGGCACTTCCCATTTATTCATTATGAGAATTTTGGTATTTTTATATGAATAATATAATATTTTTTTATCTTCTTAAGTTGAAGGCCACATTTTTTTAATATGCTTAACTTTTATAATTTGTAACTTTCTCGATTAGTTAAATAAAAACTGCTTAAATACAAAAATGTACAGTATGATTTTAAAGTGAAGCCTAGCACAACTATTAAATATAAATAAAATAAAAAAAATCTATATTGAAAATGATTATATACGGTTTCATTTTACTATGATGAACAAAATATCTCCGCCGCCTAAAACAATTTTCTAATAGCTGAGCTTTCAATGAAATGAAAGCCTATTCATCAGTACTTTTTTAGTAAGAATCACAAAGACGTGATATTAAAAGTTTTCTTTAAAAGAAGCAAATAGGATAAGTTTACCATTACGATTTTGCTTGATTATTACAGACAACTTGATATCAAACAGTAGTAATATTTATTTTCAATTGGAAAAATAGATAAATAATATGGCTGCAAGTGAAAATATTCATCCTCAGGCATTTCCGCATCAAAATAAAAATATATGAGCGATATTAGATAAAATCTAATGATTAAAATCTATACAATATATATAGGTTAACCATTGTGTTGTCATCTACAAAAAAGTGTGATAAGTAACTAAGTTGCAGTTTATCACCTCATAGAACTAAAGTTCATTGCTAAGTTCAAATTGCTATTAAAAATGAAATTGAAAATAATACGAAATATATATTTTTTATGGTCATCCAAGAAATAAAAATTCAAAGCTGTATTTGCAAAGAAATATGCGTAGAGTGGAACAATTCGTGGAATTTCTAACTGCTCCTCAGCCTCAGACAAATCATATTAAATTGAGATACGCAATATCTGCCTGTGATGAGTTTCGGGAGATCAAAGTTCTCTAAATGGCCTTAACATTACCTAAAGTAATATGTATCAAATAAAATTGTTGAAAAAAATGAATGAAGAACCCTTTAAATAACTAAAATAAGTTTTTTCTTAAAAATTATTTTTGTATAATTGATATATAAGATAAATTCAGAGTTAGATTTGGTCCGATTGATCAATAATATAGAAAATACAAATTCAGCTCATATTAATCTCCAACTCATTTAAAATCTTTATAATTTATTGATACCACAAACAATTTATCTGAGTTTGTCGGAATATTCTGTTATAGTAGCAGCAGGTATCTTGATACTTGGTATAAAAAGATGATTATGAATAATAAATATAATAAACTAAACATATATTAAAATAATTATAGTTATATATAATATATTATAGTTATATATATATATATATAGAAAATATATGTATATATGTATATATATATAGAAAACTCTCTAAATACAAAAAAAAAATTCAAAAAGATCAGGTAGATCTTCAAATGAAATAGGATATAAAATTTATGTAACGATGAAGTAATAAATAATTTATATAATTTAGAATATTGAATAGAATAATAAATTGTTAAAAAATAAACTGGAATAAATGCTATATCAAGACCCATAAAGCTCTAAGTTTGAAATAAACCATGTTAAGTTTTGAAACCTCTTTTTTATTTGAAAGTTTCGAAAGGTGGGAAAGACTGGAAGATAAATTGCCCCGATGAATTAACAAATCTGTAATTTTTTAGCAAAAAAGAAAAATACGAACACGAAAAGACAAAATCACCAAGAATTCGAAAAAAATATAAAATCGATTATCAACTTATAAAAATTTGATATTGGATATAGACCAAAATGCGTTATATTGATGTAAACAGCCTGGACATTTTTGAATCACTACTATTTGATCAATAAAATAATTAAATATCCTTTTCCAAAAAAATCACTCGATATAAGGGGGTGTCCATCAATCACGTGAGATTTTTAGGAGGAGGGGGGGGGGTGTTGACAAAAAATCACAAATTCTCACCTGGGGGAGGAAGTGGTATAGTAAGATATCACGTGGATTTAGTTTTACCTGATTTTTTTTAAAAAAAATCCAAACATTTTCAAAAAAAAATTTTTTTTTTCTCGTAACTAAAAATACACGTGATGCTTGGTGGGGGAGGGGGAGGCGGTTAATTTTGAATATCACCACGTATCACCAAGGGAGAAGAGGGGTCGAAAAATCCTCAAAAAATCTACCACGTGATTAATGGACGCCCCCTGAGTTTAAAATAATTTATAATTTAGATCAACCAGTAAAATTTTCAAACTTACCAAAGGGAAAAAAATCGCAAACAGCTACAGTTTTATCACTAAATTTTGTATTTTATCGAATGTTACACATGATATCGAATATGCTTTTCCGACAATAATAAAACCATTTGTTCTCGTGAATATGTCTACTACCCCAGCATCCGAATGATTACAAAAGCTCGTGATGTATGTTCTCAGCGTGAAAGCTGAGTCACGTGTTTGCCGGGCGGGAGGGTTGTTATCTCGCTCGGAAAACTCATGGGGCGGAGGGAAAGCAGACGGAGAAAATGGGGTCACAAGAAAAGCGCACAGCAACAAGTTGTTTCTAACGGTTACACTATAGCAAAAGTCGAGAACACGATTTTCTGATGTTACTAGACTATATGTATATTGGCTCTATTAGATGAACATCTGCACAGATTTAACAACTACGAAATGAAAATTGAACATATATAATTGCAGTTAAAATGAATATAACGACAAAGAAGTCAGAATAAAGTGCATCATACCTAAGTTCATAATACATAAGTTTTAAATTATGTATAGAAATTAATGAAAAAAACTGAATTAACTAGTTGGTATTGGTATTTTGCCTTGAGGCAAGTTACATGAACTTCCCGATATGTGTAAATAATCGACTTAATCAATAAAAAATAAATTAATTTATGAGTGATTAAAAGTATTACAAGTGGATTTATTATACATATTTAAAAACGAACAATCACTTTAACTCGAAGTATTTTATAAAAGCAAATTTTCAAAAATCAATAATTTTCATAATTGTTTCCGTATATTTTTATAACCAGTTTTTGTAGGACTTTAATGGTTTAGTATGTTCATCAAGACCAAGTACTCTATCGTTATACCAAGTAAATAGTCTAATTTTAATTTTAACAAACGTCAAAAAACTACTCATTTTCTCAAATTTTGATGAATTTTTAAAATTAAACTACTTGTCGTAAGGTCGCAATATTTCAGTAAGTTCTATAAGTCCATAGTATATATATCCCTAAAAAAAGTTCCATAAAAATCGGCTTAAAACAGTTTGGTAGATTTTCAATTAAAACTGATACTGGTTAGTTCCCAACTAATATCTTTCGAACAGTTTTTGTTTCTTTTAAATCGATTCGGTAGTATGAGCTTAAATGTGGACGAAAAGTTTAACACTTTTTCCAAATTACAAAGAAACGGCTTGGCCGATCTCCGCACTGACAATCCATAACTCCCATCGAGATCCATCAAATGGCTTTTAAATTTTTGAAATCGGTTCAGGCCTTTTTGAAAAAACGTGGATTTACATACTTTTTTCAAATTTGGTGTCATTCGGTTCAAAATGGCTTAAAACGTCGAGAAAATATAAAATTAGTAAATCACATTTTCTTATGAAAACATAAACTTCTCCTTCGGGAAGTTAATTATAAAGAATGTACAGAATTTTACTACAGCTTTTCTTCTAATTGAAACTGCTTCTAAGTAAAAGTGCATCTAATATAAATCAATAGTCTGTTTAAAATACAAAACAAACTGAAATTCTATAATTCATGATAAAAATAAAAAAAATATAAATAAAAATAAAGTATAAGATATGTATATCATACCAAAAAGTTCAATTTTTGGTACCCTCTCAGCTAAATGTTTCAACTAAATTAATTAAAGCTTAAAACTTAGACGTCCAATCAGATGTTCCAAATTCCATTCTCGTGTCGGACAGTCTGATGTCAAGCAGTTACATTGGTTTTTACTTAAAAGCGTGATAGCAATATTTGTTTCGAAACAAAAATAGCCCTACTTTGTTATTAAAATAATCATGGGGTTGCCATCTGGAAGCTTTCAGAACTAAAATTCCAAAACTATATTATTTTAAGATAGTAAAAAGAATAAATTAAATGGCTTCTAACAACGTCATTCTTAGAAATAAGCAGTATTTCAAACACCTTATAGAACAACTAGCAATTTGATTGGTGTAGAATAAAAATAAAACAGAAAAAAATCATACTTATAAGCAAATTCAAATTTCTCATATTTATCAAGATTTATAAATTTCATAATAATTTTTTACTCAAATCTTGTTCAAGTTTCTCCAAAATCTTTTCAAAGTTTTCATGATTTATGAGCACACAAGGAAATTATATCACTGACATATTATTTACAGTTCTATAAATGTCTCTAACTCATAAAAAACATGAGAGCACTCGCATTGAAGACTTTTCATTTTCTCTTAGATTGTTGGACTAAAAAGCTTTATTCGAATTTTAGGCAATAGTCGTAATATGTGTATGTATCAATTTACTACTACTATATAATTCATATAATATTAAATTTATATAGTATTAAATGATAAATAATCCACCAGTACGTGATTATTAATAAAGATATCAATACCATAATAAATCACAATCGATTACTATTCGATTATTAATTAGGATATTAATTCATAATGTAGAATGCAATGCAATTAATAATAATTATTTTATTTAAATCAATATATGTATATTAAGTCAAGCATTACCATAATAGGTTTAATGCAATATATAAACTGATAGAAAGTCTAAAATCACAATCGACTACCAATCAATTATTAATTCAGATATGTGTTTAATAAATATTATTTTTCTTAAGTTATTGTAGATTAAGTCCAATATTAACGTAGTACATGTTAACCTCATTGTTAATATATCAATACTTATTGTTCAAAAAATGAGTTTTTATGACTGATAATTACAGAGTCATCAGTCATGGATTCGTCATAATTTATGAATTCATTACGTAACTATAAAAAGTTGAGTCAAGTCGGATTGCATGTAACAAAAACTAGTCTCAAGAAGTAGTTTTAATCTCTTTATAACAAGTACTGATGTGATAAATTACAAACAAATATATACATTACTTATAAGTTATATGAAAACACACCTTATGAATGTGTTTTATCGCACTTATATACAGAAGAGAAAATTAATTTTTGAAAAATTTTAATTAATTTAGCAAATTACATTTTTACATTTTACGAAAATTCGTTTTATTATTAGTAAATTAGTTATGGCATTTTTCTTTTTGATAAATTTCGTTAGTAGTTAAGTGTTATATTTTGATCTTTTTCAAATAAGACATCGAATAATTCATTGGAAAAATAATTGAATCAGGATGAATATGAATAATCGTAGTATTTTTTTAAATATCTTGGTCATTAACATAATTATATAAAATCTTGTTTAATTTTAACAAGCTGATAAATTCAAAATTTATTATTTATTTTACTAGTCTATTTTAAATCTTCTCTGTGGTTTTAAAAACCGAACCAAATTTCAAAAAAAAACTTTTTTTAAATAATTATAAAAAAGATTAAGGCGTACATTACACAAATCAAACAAGATAAATCGACGCTAGGCAAATATAAAAAAATATTAAGGTTTTAATCATTAGTTAATTAATTAATTAAATCATTATAATTAATTATAATGGTAATGGTAATTTAATTATAATATTGATGAGAAAATTTAGAGAAAATGTTTTGTTGGTTTCTATATAGGACCATTCAGAATAATCTGTGAGAAGCAGAAATCACGCAAAATATTCAGTTTTTAACTTCCCATAGGGTGAGTTATAGTAATCATATATCATTAAATTAAATTAAATTTTTATATATCATTACGTTTCAGATGTTTCTGAACATTTTGGCATACCATAGAAAAAATGAATGTATGTGTGTGTGTGCGGATACAAATTTTTATCAGCGATTTTGGGAATATGGTTCAACCGATCTAAATTATTCAAAAAACATTCGATTCCTATTAATAAGGAGTCGTGCTGATTAGTTTTCGACACAGGCAGGTTTAGCCGTTCCAAAAAGTGCCTAAAACTGTAACTCTGTTTTTAAGAAAACGATTTTAATAATTAAAAAAACATTTTACTTGTATTGACAAGATAAAGAATTGATTAAATTTTTGGGAAGACAGGTTTAGTGGTTATTGACTCTCAATAAAAATAAGTAAAAAAAATGTTATTTGGCGGTCAAAAATATTTATTAGACATATGTACATCAAATTATCAGATATTTTATAGAGATTTTAATAATGTGTACACATTTTGTGTAAATTTTTTTTTGGATTTCGTACCAAGATTTTTAATTACGGTACGGAAAGTTCCAGCAATTTGCCTTAAGGCACGATGCCATGCATACCATTAGTTATATTTTTTCAATTGTATTGTTAAATACAATAGAACGAGTCTATAAAGTTTTTACGAAATCATACTGATAAATTTTAAGTGTTATTTTAATGCAAGCTTATATTTAACTTACAAAACAAAGAAAAAATAAAAAACAGCAGGTTTGGAATGCTTGAAAATGTCTAAAGTGAAAAAGCAAAAAAAAGTTTGCAATCACAAATTAAAAAATTAGCTAAGATTAGCAAATGTTAATCGACACTCAATTTCCTCCTTTGATATAGAGCTTTTCATTCCATTACAATAAATGTTGAAGATACTGCATTTCGCTAAGAATTCGTGAACAGATCTAGATAAGTAAATAATTCCATTATCAAAATTAAATTCTTGAATAAACTTAACTTTAAATAACTTACATAACGTTCTTCGATGATAATTTAGACTGATTATTATATATGATAATTAAAACAAATATTCAATTCGTTAAATAAGTGATTAAAAATTAGTTCAAGCGTGCCGAAACCTGTCCGACTCCACAGCCCAACCACATATTCGGGTGTTACAAGTAATAAAAAATAATTCTTTTAAATACTTGCCGAATAGATAAATATCCAACATGAGCGATCGGCATTTAATTCGTTTGCGATTTCACATGGCCCTGAGAAAATAATTTTGCTTTCGTAATTTTTAACTGTTAGCAAACGATATCGTCTGACAATGATATTGACATTCACATTGAACACTTGACACCCGGTATGAAATCTTTATTACACGACACGTTCGATTGACGATTGCTGATTGCTGATTGCAGATTCGATCAATAAATAAAGGTGAACCCTCAGATCAGGAAGTGTCTCTAATAATAAGTAAAAGCAACAAGCAAATGATAAAGAATAGGAATTAGTTTTGAAATTATAATTAAGATTAAAAATAAATTAGGATTAAATAAAGCACATAGGCCAAAATGATCGTTTCTAATTAATATTAATTAATAATTCACAGCTAAAGACAATTATGAAATATTTTTAGGCGGGTAATAAGCTAGCTAGTGAATATTTTGTACAATTAGATTAATGATCAGATTCACACATGATTGACACTTTATCACATGATACATCAGTGAACCTCCCGTAGTTATAGTAATGGGTCGAAAATCGAAAATGAAAAATTTTGCATATCTTCGCGTTTCAGAGGTTTCTGAACATTTTGGCATACCTAAAAAAAATGGATGTGTGTGTCTGTGTGTTTGTGTGCGTGTGTGTGTCCGCATGTTTTCGTCCACGTTTTTGGGTGCACGGATCAACCGATTTGCATGATTCAAAAAACATTCGATTTCTATCGATAGGGAGATGTGCAGATTAGTTTTTGGTAAAGGCAGGTCCAGCCATTTCAAAGTTACGTAGCTAAATGTGTGAAAAATAGCAGTTTTTGAGAAAACTAAGCACCCGACTTGAATGTTTCAAAAAACTCTCTGCTTGTGTTGACAAAACAATGGCTTTTGAAAAAAAATTCAATTTCTTTTCCGAAAGATTTTTTTTTTATATCGAAGATAATTCAGATTTTAATTTTAATTCTGGCTGAAATTTCTAAGCTCACTTATAAACTTCAAAAAAAAAAATTTAACTTTGCAATTCAGTTTATATAATTCTTAAATATTAGGCAATGTTACAGTATTTATATTAATCTAATTTATTTGAGAACATTTAATATTCCTCGAACATTTCGTTACGGTATGGGAAGTTCGAGCAATTTGATTTAAGGTACGATGCCATACACCACTAGTTTAATATTAGGTTGTCAAATATCTCCCTTCCGCTTTTTTGCTCTTGGTTTATAATACAAAAAGGCAGAAGGGACATATTTGACAACTTATTATTATTTTACAGCTATTTTCAAAAGAGCACAAAATTTACTATGGATTTTTGATACGAAGAATAATAATTTTCTAAATTTCAGAATTTTTGTTTTTAAGTATAATGCAAAAAGAAACTACAATGAGAAAGATTCCAAATTGCATATTAGTTTTCAGTTAACCATAATATATTATAAGGTGGCCAATATGAATCAATACTATGGACTTGCAGATTTTAAACTTTTGTAATAAAAAATAAATTAATGTTTCTTTAAATTTGAGTATTGATAATTCTTATGGTTGATATTGCACGACATGATATTATAAGGTCAAACTATGTATAACTCAGATTCCATGTGAAATACCTCCTTCATTGAAATGTACTGTGATGCATATTGCACTGATTTTAGTAATTATAATAAAAAATTAATATGTAGATTTATAACCAAAAGTAAACTAGTAAAAGTGAACCTGCAATTGCATTTTATTAATATATGTGGATCCTTTTTTTTGTTAATCTGAATTACCAATAACAAATAATCAACAACTGGCGAATTGTACTTATTGTCGCCAATATCAGAGATTAATTTTAAAGCCATGTAAGTAAGTTAATTATAAAATTTTATGGAAAAATTCTAATATTTAAACAAACATAATTCTATTAACAAGTAAAAAATAAATATTTAGACGTCGTTCTCTCGAAGCTAATATGTTTCTTATTTGGAGGTTTAGGTTCAATCGTCAATGTAATAAATTAATATAGACCTCTGAGTTGTTTACCCATGTTTTTGTTGAAAATAAGTTCAATTTATAATATTCAGAGTTTATTTATTACGATTGATGAAAGCTTTGTGAATATGATCGAGAACAAAATTATCACGTGGTGCTACCTATAATTATTTAATCAATTGACTTCAAGATATAAACCAATCCAGAGATATTTGAATTAATAAAAATATGCAATAATTTGGTTAAAAGTACTCACGTCAAAAAGTACCAAATCGTGCACAAATGAATAAACAAAACTATTTACATTTTTTTTTACAAAAAAATCAATAAATTTTGAGAACCAATTCCTTAAATAAAAAAGTAATAAACATAAGTGATATCTAGTAATTTATATTATTTTAAATAAAATATTTTTTATGCTACTTAAGTTAGAAAAAAAATTATAATCATTCCATTTATTATATTAAAAATTCAAAGTTTTCTAATCATAATTTAGAAAATAAATTTGCTAGAGAATATGAAAGTATCATTTGAGCCTGGATGCGACCTGAATTCAACGATAAAGCAAAATGTATAACTGCTCGTTAGGCGATATTAGATAATCATTTTATTGAATACTTTTCAAAGTAAGCTTATTTGAGAAAAATACAGTAATACAGTATACAGATTTATGTTTTTTTTGCATAACTGTAAAAGTGAAATAAAACAATTATATATACCGCAGAAAGAACTTAAACCAAAAATTTTGCTCACTCATTGTTTTTTGAATATAAGCAAAACAAATCAAGATATTTTGGAAAAAGCTCTTTGTTATTAAAGCTTTCTTTTCACAGCAAATAGTATTTTCTTTTCCAAATAGAATTTTCTTTTCCAAACAGTATTTTTCTTTCAAAAATTTCTATTTGATTTATAAAAATTAAAATAACATTTAAAATATTTTAATAAATACACCTTTTGTAGGCTAAATTTTAAAAATATTGTAATCAACTCCAAAAAGCAAAGATTTTTTTACTCGCTATTAATAAAAAATTGCGAATTGCATGTACCTATACGAATATTGATTCATTCTTATTACATGAACATGTAGATAAAATATAATCTAAAATATTACGAAATAACATAATCCATCTGGCATTAGATAAGTATAATCGGATGTAGACATCTTAATGTTATACAAATCGCTAAATACCTAAAGTCAATATTTAAATCGTTGCTTTCAGTTAATATTACAAAATAAACATGTATTTTTGGTAATATTCGAAGGACATGTTTTAAAAAAATTATTTTTCCAGATTTTCAATTTGCGTTTCGGATCTCTATAAAAACCATATTCGTCCCGGAATCAGACATTTTGTCCGTAATATCTAGAATTTGCGAACAGTTTTATTATCATACAACTAAAATTATTTTTAAAAAGTTTCTCCCGATTCCACGTGTCTAAATAGATTAAAAGCGACATTATTTACTAAAGTAGATAATGAAAAAAATTGTACGGTATTTTACGTAATGCTTGAAACCAAAAAGATCGACAAAAAATTCATAATTGAAAAAAAGAAAGAAAAAAAGTTAGATTAATTAAATAACACTGGTTATTAATAAATCATTTAGTAGTATTTATTATGTATATTTTATATTAAAAACATGACAATTTTTTTATTTAAGTTATAACTAAATTAACGAAACTCCAACGTTATGACTGTTCAGGATTTTAAATTCATAATACAATTATGGCCACCTTAGTGAAAATAAAATTGAAGATGCACTAAAAATTATTGAAATACTCCAAGATTTATAGTGATAGTTTCTAGGAGAAACTATAATAGAGAGTGCATAGAAAAACTAATTAAATAATCATAAATTTCGTCATTTTCATCAGTCAGGAAAATTTTCATTTTCATAACTGATTCTTCTGTGATAAAAAAAACTATTACCGATGATACACAAACGTAAACAAAAAACAAAGAATCACTTACAATTAGGAAAACTGTAGGTTGAAAATTGAAAAAGTTTACTCTTCATAGGCACTCCGGATAAAACACGTAAAGGGCGTCGATCAACTACATAAAGCTTAAAAGGGGGGGGGGGGGGAATTTGCTTAACAAAAATTATCATGTGAGTGAAGGGGTGTTTAGTAAGATATCACGTATATTTATTTTTCACCTGAGTTTTTTAAAAAAATTCAATAAATTTAAATTTTTTCTAGGTACTAAAAATACACTTAATTGGGAAAGGGATGGTCATTTAAAATATCACCATATACGGAGTTGCCTTATGTACTTAAATTGTTAGACAATTATGTAGATTATATTTTTCGGATAAGTTTGTCTTTAACAATATTTATTTGAATCGAATGGTTTGATATGTTAACGATATTGTAAAAATGCACTTTTAACACACCTGAATTAAATTGCCTTTCTCAATCGCGATTTTGAAGTGTACCGAGTTGCTGTAGGGCAGTTATGATGTTCAACAATATTAAGATATCACGTATATTTATTTTTCACCTGAGTTTTTTAAAAAAATTCAATAAATTTAAATTTTTTCTAGGTACTAAAAATACACTTAATTGGGAAAGGGATGGTCATTTAAAATATCACCATATACGGAGTTGCCTTATGTACTTAAATTGTTAGACAATTATGTAGATTATATTTTTCGGATAAGTTTGTCTTTAACAATATTTATTTGAATCGAATGGTTTGATATGTTAACGATATTGTAAAAATGCACTTTTAACACACCTGAATTAAATTGCCTTTCTCAATCGCGATTTTGAAGTGTACCGAGTTGCTGTAGGGCAGTTATGATGTTAAACAATATTATAGACTATTTAATTATGTACAAACTTGTCGAATATTGCATTTAAATCAGACGAACCGTTTAGAAGTTACAAGACTTTTAATAAGTGAAGGGAAAGGTCCAAAAATCCTTCAAAATCTATCACGTGATCGGGGCGTCCATTGATAGATGCTAGATTTTCAAGGATTTTCTGACGCCTCCCTCCCTATGAAGAAATATTTTCAAATATCAATTTTAGTTTGTTGACATCTAGGAAAAAGCTCTTATTTACTAAAGCTTTCTTTTTAATAATAGTTTTTTTTACAAATAGTATTTTATTTTCAAAAAATTCTATTTTAATAATAAAAATTGAAATCACATTTGAAAATAGTATGCAATATGATTTTCAATTAGGGTTTCTATCAGTTGCATATTTTCATATTTCCAAAACAGCAAATATTTTAAAAAAATCTATAATTCAACCATTTAGGTTGAATAGAAAAAATTGTTTAGAAAAAGAAAATCATAAATAATTAAAGCTATCCTAAAAGACATACAATTAGTCTCTGTTCTGTGAAAAAATTTCTTAAAAGTGTTATGATGTGCATAAAAAAGTAGTGTTGGATTGTTTATCTTCCCAGATATGCAAAACTTCGTTCTCGAGGCGTATGTGAACCGTCGTCTATTTATAAGTAGACGGCACCAGAAGCATTTAAGATAAGTCAAACATTCGGTTCCGTTCAGTACACGATTCGTGATCAACCGTTTCGCATATATCACAACTGTTACGAGCCAGAGGAGATAATTTGACATAACCACAATGGCAGGTCAGAGAATTTATATTATTAATTATTTACTTCAGAGTAACCGTTGCTATTAACCAATTATTCCATATACTAAAAATATCATTTCGCGTTTATTGAATTTCTATATCTAAATACTATCAATTATTGATTTAACCTAAACATAGAAGACTTTCTTGTAGATTCGAGAAAGAACTTTTGGTCCATATAGAAACACTGTGTTTTATGCTATATTGCGATAAAAAAATAATTATTCGATTACTATATAACTATGTAAATTTGATCAAAATGAAATTTTGATCACACACACAGGTTTAATAAATTTTTATTTGAGAATCAATGATTCCATGATTTAATCAAATGCACACATAAAAAAGTTATTAATGAAAAATTCTAAAATTTATTAAAATTAAATAAATAAATTATTTTTTTCATATTTTAACTTTATTCGATTTGAATATCAACAAAAAAACGTATCATTTTTGCTCATGATGTAATGATTTCATGATCCACAACTAAAAGAAATATTAATTAAAATACTGTAATTACTTTTGGTATTTGATTAAGCTATTTTGTTCATTGCGTTTCATATAAAAAACACGTTTTTTTGCTGCATTGCGAAAAATAAATGATTTTTGAACGTATTATATTTGATGAAAAATAGTATTTGTAATTTTTATTGATTGACACAGGTTTAAACAATTTTTATTTGAGAATCAATGATTCCATGATTTAATCAAATGCACACTTAAAATAGTTACTAACAAAAAATTCTAAAATTTATTAAAATTAAATAATTAAATTAATTTTTTTTCATATTTGAACTTTTTTTTATTTGAATATCACAAAAGAAAACGTAACATTTTTACTCATGATAAAAGATTCCATGATCCATAATTAGAACAATTAATAATTAAAATATTGTAATTACTTTTGATATTTAAGCGATTTTGTTCATTGCGTTTCATATAAAGTATGCGTTATTTTTTGCTATATTGCAATAAATAAATGATTTTAAAACTACTATATTTGCATACCATACATTATTTTTAGCAATGTTGTAATAAATGATTGATTATTTGACCTGACGATATTTGACTAATACTATTGTGTATATGCGCAAGTTTTAGAAGCTCATATGTCATTTAGAGCAATATTAGCGACACGAAAATTAATTTTCCTATAGAATTGATTTTTGTATAGACTCTATTGATTTTTCTATAAAACTTAATTTTAATCTGATTATATCTTTTGTGTATAGTTTGGTGTTAATTACTATTTTCTTAACATAGGCACGTGATTCTCATTTATGGTAGTTAAAAATTGTCTGTCCATTTCTTAAATTTATTTAGAAACGTGTTATGAATATTGATAGCCTTTAAACTATGTATAAATTAAAAAGATAAATAATTGTTAAAATTTCAAATTAAATTGTATAGAAATATTTAACTATTTATTATCACTAATTATAAAAGACACATTACAAAAGACACATTTGAATAATGTTTTTAACGAATTCTCGATTGCTGTTCACAGCATTTAACTTCGTTAGGGTCACCGTTTGCGATACATTGTTTTAGTATTAAAATGATTTTTCCAAATCCTTTATCCCAAATAAAACTGAATAAAAAATATTGAAAATAATCCTACTGTACATACTAAAAATATTAATAATTTATATACGAAAACTAATTCCTAAAGGTAGTGAATACATTTCAAATTCCAAAAATACTAATAACGCATTTGAAAAGAAAATCGAATTTGATGCAGAAAGCTTAATATAACCTTTAAAATCAAATATCACTAAATAAAAAATAATATATAAATATAAAAGGAAATATTCATACTGTATATACTAAAAATATTAACAATTTATATATGAAAACTAATTCCTGAAGGTAGTGAATACATTCAAATACCAAAAATACTAATAATGAAGTATTTGAAAAAAAAATGGATTTAACGCATAAAGCTTAATATATCCTTTATAATCAAATAAAACTAAATAAAAAATATGTTAGGAAATATTTATATTGCATATACTAGAAATATTAACAACTTATATACGAAAACTAATTCCTAAAAGTAGTGAATACATTTCAACCCAAAAATACTAATAACGAAGTATTTGGAAAGAATATCGAATCTAACGCAGAAAGATGTTATATTTTACAAAAAATCAAGTCAGGAGAGATCCAAATTATTTGTCTGAATTTGGGAAAAATTCACACTCTTTAACGTTTAACTGGGATTTAAACGGTCAATGAAAATATTAACACTATAATCTTTCTTCGATACTTATTGTCGAATATTTTTAAATATTTTTAAATTATTTACTCTGGACTTAGACATCAGCTAGATTGAATAAATCAAAATTATTTAAATAAAAAAAATCGAAATTTAGACGTAACAATTTTTAACTTTCCAAAGGAGAAGTTTATGTTTTCAGGAAAAAATCCGATTCGCTAATTTTATGTTTTCTCGACGTTTCAAGCCATTCTGAATCGAATGAGACCAAATTTGGAAAGAGTGTGTGTGTGATGTGTATGTGAACAGATTTTTTGCCGTAAATTGACGTTTTCTCAAAGACGATTTACTTGGTATAACAATAGAGTACTTGATCTTAATGATCAAACTAAACTATTAAAGTCCTACGGAAACTAGATCAATTACAAAAATTGTTGATTTTTGAAAATTTGCTTTTGTTCAATTTGCATTCGTGTTCAATTATGTGTAATAAATCCACTCGGAATACTTTCAATCACTCATAAATTAATTTATATTTTATTGATTAAGTCGATTATTTACACATATCGGAAAGTTTATGTAACTTGCCTTAAGGCAAAATACCAATACCAACTAGTTTAACTTTCATTTGCAGGATATATGAATAAAATGGGTAGTATAGAGTAGCAAATAAAAATCATAAGGACTTCTATGTCTTCTAAATACGACATGACTAATCTTGACACGAACCAAATTTAATTCTAAACTGTTTAAAAATACTAATGTGACTCTAATTCAAATATTTTTTACTAGTAAAATAGTCAGGTGGCAGAACTCTATTCTAAAACATCATATATAGTACAATGATCTCATACACAGGTGAACACGTAACTGATGTAAATAGTATGCAATGCACACACAAGTCCTTCAAATTATTAATCTCGATCGTTTAGCATATTCAAAAACATGATTTGAAATGGCAATGACTAATCAGACTAATGATATAATTGAATTATATCACAAACAAACTATGATATCATTAATGCAGCACTTAAATTTTAATATGAGTGCATGTAGGATTATTGTTTGAACCAATTATTATCGGTTACCAATTTAATTATATGGAATTCTATTGTAATTGCACTTAATGGTTGGTTAATAGAAGCCATATAAGTCAGTAGAAATTGTAATTGCATCTATAATACCAATGCGGTATATTAACTTATAAATTAATTTGCGGTTAAAGAAAACATAATTTAAAACGCCAGTTTAAAATGATAAATGCTTTTTGGAAATTTAAACATAATATAATTTTATTCTGTGTTCGAATATAATAATGAATTTTATCACGTACATGTAGCAAATTCGAAGAAATTGCAAAGATTATAGGTATACGAAAATAGAATCTCTATTTTATTGTTTCAATCATATAAATCTGAATAACACAAATCATTTTCGAGAAAATTTTAAGATGTGCGACCAACTGTAATAAATCATTTTATGATTTCACATGAGAGTTATAACTTGAATTCAGTGCAAATGCTCCAAATCTACTTTTGAGCTTTAATATTTATAAAAATTGCACTTGGATGAATTAAACTGGCGAACAAAAATAAAATTCTTTTGGTTTCATACAAATAGAAAATATTATAATAATATACAAAAGAACTACAGGGGAAAGTCCCGTAACGCCGGATGGCACCAAGCACCGGACACTCTATTTAACACGTATTATTTAAGCGAAGTATAAATCTTAGCAAAGATTGGGGTTTTGTTAATTTAGTTTGATTTCTAACTTTGTTATCTAACATAAATCATAATTTAATAATCATTGCGTAAAATATTTTTTTATTTATTTATAAATAACCTTAGGTGTACGCCACTTGGAGACTTCCCCCTACACAAAAATATTTAAAAATTCAGATCATAGCCGTGATGAATGACAATGACAACTAATATAGTATTATGTAGTGGTGACTTTTTGGATTGAAAGTACCTAATATTTTAATGATAATGAAACTAAAATAAAAAGAGTCCTCAAATTTTACAATTATCATATTATATAACATTTATCTACAAAGGAAATCAGAAAATAAGGCTTAAATCCACTAAATTAATTTTGAACGAAGTATAATCGCTTTCTCATTGAAACTACTTGTCATCAGATAATTTGTTGTATTAAACTATGAATGAAAAATCGGAATTATAAAATGAATTGATATTATATTATTTAATTAATGCGAATTCAAATAATAAAATATTAAGCCATTAGGCGTTCATTAATAAGTATGAATTATAACGTTGGTTAAATGTGAAACTAAAATTGGGTATATTAAATGTAGAATGTATGTACGGATGGAAATATTTAAAAAATTTATAATTATACGGTAGAAAATTAGAAATAAAAAAGTATTAAAATTATGTTGCACAGTTTCATAGAATTACAACTGTCGTATGTCTGAAACAACAATTTGATATAAAACTTTCGGGATTTATTCTTGTAATTATCACCATCAACAAATAAAATATATATGCTAATAAAACATTAATATAAATAACAATCAGACAATTCAAATCATTTAGCGCCTTCTTCATGCAAATCTAATTAGCAACAAATCAAAAATGTATTATACACCTTTCAATTATAATATGACACCATATGTACTATATATGAAGTCAAGAATGTTTCAAGGGAGCGCCACTTAAGTACTATAACGATATTTAAATTTAAATTATACATTTGCAAATGACGCCAGGAAGTAGTGTAGGATGACTATTTGCAATCAATCTTTTGTTAGATTATGATTCATTAGTTTATTTCAATGAATGAATGGGTCAAATTCCTTTTCCGTTGATAAAACGGAATAATAATTGATAATTCATCCATAGCACCAGTGTGAGCAACTAATTGCAACTTCAAATTGTGTAAACAGCAACAGATATAGAAAAACTATACTATTTTTTTCTTATATGTTTATTTTATTCATTAATATATCTAATGCTATTAGATCTAATTTTACCCCAGGTCTATTTAAAATATGTCCTAATAATTTAATACAATAATTCCCACTCTTGCATGATAACTAGTAGTGTCACTTGATAGTGTTAATTATATATAATACACAAAGGGCCCTCTACCGAAAACTTTCCAAAGGTTTCGTGTCATATAATATATAAATTTATTTAATTATATCAGCACGTACAGATAAATTTTACAGTTATACATGAACTTGCTCATATTTATTTTCATTTATAAAGATTCGTAGGCGGTTGATAAATTTAGCACAGGCATTATGATTAATCGTTTGATCAATTGCCAAGTTGCTGATAATACAATTATATAGGATTCATTTTTCAATGAGTTATGTGATTTCAGAAAATAAATTACACTGATATCTGTAAAATTAGACTCCATGATATTAAATAAAAACCTCAAGTGAAATTATCTTACAAAGATAACAGTAACATTTTTTTCTTCAATTTTATTTTGTTAAATTGGCATGTGCATTAAATGTAGCCTAAGACTAGACTTTATGGTATACATCTACATTTTGTTGAATTTCGTTACACAGAAGCACGGAAAATTTATGAAAATTGAAATATTCATATAGTAGATATAAGAATGATATTTTTCCTAAATTAAATAATATAACAATATCTATTTGACGCGCTGGCGTGTTCTGAATCATATATGTATATTAATCTCTCGTTTTGCAGAAAATAAATCTGCATTCAAAAAAAACTATTTTTTTGGAAACTAAATCGTATAACATGAATGACGTATCAATGAATGAGTAATCAAACATCTATTCATGACGAGTAATATTTAAATATCTGACATCATTCATCAATGTCAAAGCTTGCAACTGTGTCTGAAAATCGAGCGCCATAGTAAAGAGAATGACATTCCAGTAATTATTACACCAATGAAAGCGAATTCCAATCAATTACACACGTGTTATAAAAATAAACTTGATTTATGCTAATATTTTTTATGGTTTTAATTCATCATCGTTTGATAGTAGGCCACCTATATTGAGAGGAAATATACGGTACCCAAATCTATGCCTTATTGATTAAATGTTTCATTTGTCGCGTTATTTTTTCTTGATGCCATTAGTTAGCTTGTTATCCCTACGATTATAAAATAATTTTATATATAGAGTAAAAACGGCAAGCAGCTAAGAGTATAAGTAGTAACTTCACACTAATTGTTGCAGACTTTTTCTGAATTTGATCGCAAACGTTCCAGAATAACTTGGATCGTCGTAGACGTACTTTATGGTATATAATTGTTAATCCCACAGAAATGTTTTATTTTATAATTAATATTGCGTGTGTAGAATTTCCACTTGCTTCCTCCTAATGTTTTAGATTTTGAGCGTTTGTTTACTTTCTGGTCTATTTTTGAATAGGCGATCTGAATGATTCTATCATAAGAAAAGGCAGATGTTTATTATATCTCATGCTTATGAATTATTTCGAGATTTATTGCTCTTATATTAGAATAAAATATTGAAAAATTAATTATTCACTACCTTTAGATACTAGATATGTGGGAACATTTATTAATTTTAAAAACTCTGATATATGGTGATAATAACCTGAATATAGAGTACTAAAATTATGGTGATACAACTTACAATCACTTGTTAGTGATAAATAGTAAAGCAGAATAATATATTGCCTTATAACATTATAAGTAGATTTGCATTGCTTTAGAAAGATTTCTCGAATGACAAACTATCATTGATTATATATCAAGGTCTTTCACATCAAATCAGATATTCTTTTTGTCAAAACATTTATTTTATATGAGCATATTACTGTTTTAGTATTTGTCAAGATGAGGAATATATTTAAGCATGAAGATTCAATATAAGAGATGAAAAGTTCAGAAACTTAGTGATATTTAAAAAAAATATACTACATTTTTATTTGACTATGAATAAAACCTAATTTAATTGACTGGTGTCCAATATAAAAGTAGTTTTATATGACAGACTGACTGCCAATAACAACAATAACCAGTTGATAAACTAGAAAATTAAATAAAACTAATTTTTATTTTGGAATACTTGTAAAGATTTATAGATAACAAATAAAAAATAACAAGCGTGATATTATACTCTGAATTAATTTGAAAACCCACGCCTGGGTTTACAAATAATCTTTTATGACACATTGCATAAGCTTTTTATTGACACATGTAGAAATGGAATTCGCAAATATCCAATAGATTTTAATTGTCCATGTATATTTATGAACTTCAAGCTGTTTTATCAACCTATAAATTATTGTTGCATAATAATATATTGTTTTCCTCCAGGCTATTTGATCACGCATACATATATAATAGCTTATTATTTTAATGCAAATTCTATGCTCTTTTACTGTTAAAAATAAAAATAGTAGTTTTTGTTCATAATTTTAAATTCCCCAAGATCTACAATAATTTTGTGAAATCACGCAGGATAAAATTAATGCCAGTACATTATTAAAAAATATTGAAACTAAAATAAAATTATTTGACTAGGAATATGGCAAAACTAACCATTCGACATATCTTATAACAAATTGAAATCACACCCATGAGGGAGCGCCCAGCGATCACGTGATCGACTTTTAAGGATTTTTCGACTCACCTTACCTCTTGATGATATGTGGTGATATTCAAAATTACCCCGTCTCCCCCACCAAACATCACGTGTATTTTTAGTTACAAAAAAATTTGTATTTTTTTATTTTTTTGCAAATGTTTGGATTTTTTTTTAAATTTAGGTAAAAAATAAATATCCGTGATATCTTACTATATCCCTTCCTCCCCCACGGTATATTACGTAATTTTTGTCAACCCCCCCCCTCCCCCTAAAATCCACACGTGATTAATAAACGCCCCCTGATATAAACTGCTAATAATTTTATCCCTTCGATGATTCGTTACAATTACATTAATACTTCTTAGTAACTTTCCAGATAAATTGTTATATAAAGACTGTTTTATTTTACATATAATATTTTATAAATTCTTTATAGATTTCCGATGGGTACCAACCAACACTGATCACTGCACCAGCTTGAGAAACACAGCCCTAAGGGCAGGACACGAAAACGGGGGCAGCACGTCCCTGTACGTAGGACGCGCGTGCTACGATGGCAGCCTGCTGCCGGCCAAAGTTAATTTGGACACACAGAAGGCCTACGTCTGCAAAGACGGAATTGAAATCGAAGTCTCCGAATTTGAGGTACACGATAATTCTTAGATTTTTATTTCAGAATAGATGCAATCGATTTAAGAGGATGGTAGAGATGACCAGTGAAAATGGTCTGCAAGTTCAGGCAAATGGCTAAGTCATTTAGACCTACTCATCTTGAAATAAATATTTAACGTTAAAACTTTTTTATTATGTTCACTTTAGTTTGTATTCTTCAATAATTGTTTCATTAATGTTTTTATGGCGTATAGCTACGAGTATAATATAATGGGAAAACAATTAATGAACCAGAAAGCTCAATATTGGAATATTAATAATAATATTGAAAATGGTTGTTTGAAGAACATTGGTTATGAATCAATGTAAGGAACTTGAACTGGTGAATTCGCATTCGCATAAAATTTGCTTTCAATTTGCATTCCAATTCATATATTTTATATAGGAATTTTTACATCGAACTATTATATGTATAAAAATATTGGTTCACATATTCTAAATGTTTTTTTATGTACAGATGTACTGTGGTTCTCAATTGGTGTGGATGCGTGCTGAAAATGGAGATGTTCCACCTGGTGCAGTGTCAGCTGGAACCACATGCGATGGCGAGGAGGCCTTTGTGGGTCGCGCTAGATTAGGACCTTGTGGCGAGGATATAATCATTGGAAAGGTGATAGTTGAATCTATCAAATATTTTTTTATTCTGGTTTTTAACAGCAATCAAAACTTGACGTAATGGTACTTCTTAACAAAATGCTTTCTAGAAGGCAACCCAACGATTGGCCTATTAATGGTGTATTTTTCAATTTAAGTCAGCAATGTCTATAAAGGCTATTTTTACTTAGATAGATATATTTATCTATATTTTTAAGTGAAAATTGATATATTAATTGATTTCTTGATATCAGGTTGTAAGCACTGCGGGAGTAATGCCTTATAACCTAAACATGATTTAAGATCATATTTAGAGGGTGGCTGATATGTAATGCAACAAAGTAAAGCGCTATATTTTTTTTATTTTAATTCTAAGTTTCATTGTTTAAAAGCAAAAATGTCGGAATCGAAGGTGTAAATTTTTAGCTGACCTTTTTTATCAAGTAAACCCTATCATTTTGCTTGTTCACAAACTGCTCAATTTGGAATGGCTTCTCATCGTAGAAAACCAAATTCGGTAACTAGCCACTTTCGTGCAAGCGAACCAACTCCTTGGCTCTTTCCCGTCTAACTTTTTTCTGTGCATCTATGAACTCTTGCACTGTTTGGAACTTCAATGGCTTTAGTTCAAGATCATTTTTCAATATGTATTGCATCCGTTCTCGCGATATGTCAAGTTCACGAGCCATTTCTTTACCACTGCGACACGAATTTTGATCAATTTTTGCCTTCACTTTTCGGATCATTTCTGGTGCTTCTGGTGTTTTTTTATCCACTTTTTGGACGCGGTGCAGTACTGATAGTATCACGGTTACGAGATATGGTACGAGAAACAAAATATTTGTTTGCATTTAAATGCTGGAGGGCTCTAACGATAGCCAATTCTGATTTTCCAGCCAAATATAAAGCAATCACACTATCACGCTTGGCTTCCATCAAGAATTTTTTTTTTTTCTAAATGCAATAGATCAAAATGCTTTTGTACGCTTGTAAACAACTAAATGAACAATCACTGAAATAAATCTGTCAACTGTCTGATTAGTAGTTTAGAAATGATAGCAGTCTAAATTTGGTTGCAATACATATCAGCCACCCTGTATATACATTGCACTTCCTCAATTAAATTTTTAATAAAAAATATATCTATTTTAGGATACAATAAGAGTAAGGTGTTTTTTTTCAAATAAATAGTTGTTAAACCAGATTTACTGATAAAGAGAATCTGCATAACATTTTAAATTTTTATAATCTTTATGATGTATGATTTTGTGCTAACCAGCATAATAATAAAAAATATCGTTTTCAGAGTGTCTATTTAAAATTGAAAAATGTTACTCGTCGAAAGCACTTATGACAGAATTTTAGAAAGTATCACTTCAGTAATGTATTGCCAATTTTCGTAAATTTGAAAAGAAAAGTTTCAAATTATTGAAGTGATAGATTATTTCAACCTATACTTGGATTCAGCAATTTTTTCTTTCGTAACAAATAGTTTTATCTAATATTTGTCTTAACACGTATATTTGATGGATTGTCAATATTTCATCAACAAGAAAGCACGCAGATTAAATTACAACTCAAAAAATTAAAAAAGTTGAGACAATCCAGGACTAAAACATGTATTATGGTCTACGCAAGGTTAAAAACCAGAACTGTTACGACTATCTCGGGACATTTATTCAACTTAATACAACGCGTAACCAATTATAAATTACGTTGTAGCAATTGCGTATCAATTACGAAGTAAAATGTTATTAATTATTATTTAATATATGACTTCTTTATAGGTGCTTCCAAGTCAAGGAGCTTGCTTCGTGCCATTCGGCGGCAAAGAGGAGGCCAAAACAGATTACGAGGTTTTGGTTCTAGTGCAATAAATTAAATAATTTTGCCTTTTGAACAATTTCTACATGTGGTTTGACAAACGAGCTAATTACCCGTTATAGTTGTGTTCATCACAGATCTTCATTAGGGAGATCTGCCAAAACAAGTGTGTTGCGTGTGGTTCGGTGTTTCTGCACAATTCATATTTGATGAAACAGTATTAAAATAAAATCATTCTAAGTAATCAATTTATTTAATTTAAAAGGTTTATTGATTTCATTTTGTAAATTTGCACTTTATAGATTTTGATTTCATATATTTAAATAGCAGCTTCAACTTGTATTTAAATGTAATTAAATTCATGTAATTTATTGGATGTTTAAATATATATAAATTTGCAAACAATTGCATTCATTTATTAAATTTTATAAGATTTTTTTTAGATATGAGAAAAATAAGCTAGTTAAAAAAATTCACATATTAATCATAAAATATTATCATTGACCAAAATAAGTTCACCACTTGTAGAGGGACCCAATGTGAAAATAGGAGTTATCTTTTATACATAGATTGAATATCCATCAATTTATGATATATATATATATATATATATATATATATATATGAGTGTGTGTGTGGGTGTGCATATTGTTTTCTTTTCTGGCATCGGCGAGTTTGTGAATTAATGACCATGAGGTTCAAGTGTTTGGAGAAACTAACCATTTATAAGAAAATTTTTTCTCAATTTGAATATTGTTTCAATTCTTGTTCAATAATTTAATTTTTACAAAAAAATAAATATAATAATTGGGAAATAATCTACTATATATGTGATAAATTCATAAAAATTTAATAATATATATATATATATATATATATATATATATATATATAATTTATCTCGACGAAGATCACAATCATAAATTGTTGCTCGTATATGATCAACTTGCAATTTTTACTACATGTAAAAATTTCAGGACTCGTGAAAGTACAAAAACTGCATTATATTATGTTTGAAGTATTCTACAAAATAAAAACGCAATTTTAAAATTTTAATTACATTCAAAGTATCAGTTCGCTTCGAGCTACCGTGCAGTGCACTTCGTACCTTATCAGGTTCAGGTATAATTCGTGCGTTATTGTAAAAGGTATTGTTATCAGTTGAATCATAATACCCAAGTGTTATAAATCAAAACAATCGAATGTACCCGCAAGGGTACATTTCAGTGTATTAAAATTAATGTAAACACATTCTTCATACGGACTTTTATAACAAAGTGATTGTAATATTTATTGAACAAATACTTAATAGTGTTTAATACAAAAAGTGTCACATTGTATAACAATTTAATTGTGGACCCTCTGGGGTTCGCAATGAACAACTTAATTGTGGAGTCGGCAAATGTAATTGCCGACGACTCACATACCAATTCAGAATTTATTACTGAACATCTACGCAATCAGTCTGCAAATTCAATTTGTTCATCAACAGACACAATAACTAATGCTCCTTCACCGTCAACAAATATAACAACTAATGCTACCATTCCGTCAACTAGCGTTATGGAAGTTGAAACGGATACTAACAATTCTAATAAAAACAAATGGCAAATTGTCCCGATTGCCGGCGTTAAAAGAAGACGTTTGAATATTCAAACTGATAATTCGATAGCATTAGGTAATCGATTTAGTGTCCTTACTAATAAAGAACCAGTACCTGTTACTGAAACCTCTGCTTCAGTTAAAAAAGCATTGCCGCCTCCCGTATTTATTTACGGAGTTGACGATTTTAAAGGAATGTTAGACGATCTGAAATCTGTGTTAACAAAAAATACTTTTACGATTAAAACTTTGCCAGATAAAGTTACTAGATTTAATGTTCAATCTGTTGAAGATTACCGTAATTTTGTCAAATTTCTTCGAACTCGAGATATCGTATTTCATACATACCAAATCAAATCGGAAAGGGCATATCGTGTTGTACTAAAGTACATCCACTATAAAACCGATATCAACGAATTAAAGCAGGAAATTGAATCCTAGGGTCATAGAGTTAGAAATATCACTAATGTGTTGCATCACAGAAATAAAAACCCACTTGATATGTTTTACATTGACTTGGAACCTGATAAAAATAATACTGAAATTTTCAAAATAACCAAGATATTGAATCAAATAATTCATTTTCATCCACCGATTAATAATTCAGGAATTTCCCAATGCAGTCGCTGCCAATTATTCGGCCATACAAAATCCTATTGTAATAGACCGTTTATTTGTGTAAAATGCGGTGATGATCATCCCACTTCAATTTGTTCCAAGTCGCGTGAATCTCCAGCAGTCTGTGCAAACTGTTTTCAATCCCATCCAGCTAATTACAAAGGTTGCGTCATTTACCAACAGATAGTTAATTCTAAAAATAGAATTAACAGTAAATTTTCTGTCAATCAAAACAAGCCTACCGCTTCGCAAAGCTACGCAGACAGGTCTCGCTTTGGCAGACTCACCAACACCGAGCACTTATCGTATGCGCAAGCTATAAAATCACATAACCCAGTCAACAATTCAGAAAATCAAAATTCAGCTATCTCTCAATTTCTTGTGGAATTTAAAGCAATGTTTAATCAGCTAATGCAACAGAATAGTGTGATAATTAACATGCTATCAACACTAATCAATAAAAGAAACTAGTATCAATGGCTAGATTTATTAGAATATGTGCTTGGAATGCAAATGGCCTTCTACAACATAGGAACGAACTAATTATTTTTCTGGAAGAAAACAAAATTGACGTGTTGTTAGTAAGTGAAACCCACTTTACTAATTACTCCAATATGTACATACCCTACTACAACATCTACCACACTCCGCATCCAGATGGCTCTGCTCATGGAGGTTCAGCTATACTTATTAAATACAACTTAACACACCACGAGGTTCCCAAATATAGCAAGGATTTCTTACAAGCTACATCAATCCAAGTCAAACTCGCTACTTGTAACATCATACTATCTGCGGTATATTGCCCTCCACGCCATGCGATTACCAGCTTTCAATTCTATGATTTCTTCTCTTCTTTAGGACCCAGGTTCATAGTGGGAGGTGATTTCAATAGCAAACACCCTCTCTGGGGCTCAAGATTGACTAATCCCAAGGGCAGACAATTATACAGTGTAATTTCCCAATATAACTATGTAACGCTGTCGACGGGTACTCCAACTTACTGGCCCTCAGATCCCAAAAAGAAACCAGATCTACTGGATTTCTTTATTTCTAATGGCATCAATACAAATTACACTGAAATTGAAACTAATTTTGACCTTTCATCCGACCATACTCCTGTAATTGCCAGCATCTGCTCATCTATAATAAATATTTCTCGAGCACCATGCCTTCACACTGCGAAAACTAATTGGGATATGTATCGCAAAAAAGTTGAGGACAAAATCAATTTGCAAATGAGATTGAAAACGCAAACTGACGTTAATACAGCTATCGAAAACTTCAACAACATTTTGACTGAAGCTGCTTCATCCTCTACGCCTAAACCTGTGCAATCCAATCGACAATCTACTTCCTTAGAAATCAAAAAGCTTATCGCTGAAAAACGGAGAGCAAGAAGAAAATGGCATAACAGCCATTTACCTTCAGATAAAACCTACTTTAACAACATCAGTAATAAGCTGAAGAATAGATTGAAAGAAATGAGCAATATTAATTTCACTAACTATGTAGCGAGCCTTAACCGCTTCGATAATTCGATTTGGAAACCAGTGAAAAACCGACTCAAACCATGTGTGCGAAACCCGCCAATTCGTTGGGATGCCGACAACGACTCGACTTGGTCACGAAGTGATAAGGATAAAACTGAAGTTTTTGCCAAGTATTTATCCTCTGTGTTTCAGCCTAATTTACCTTCTGATAATCAAATTCCTGATTGTGACATGGTTTATCGAACGATTCCTGTTAGAAATAATAAAAAATTCTTCTCTCTGAGAAGAGTTGTCGGTGAAATTTCTAAACTTAAAAACAAAAAATCTCCAGGAATCGACTTAATTTCGTCGAGAATGTTGAAAGAATTGCCTAAAAAAGGTATTATTTGTTTAACATATATATATATATAATGCTATATTAAGACTGGAATTTTGGCCTAAATCCTTTAAAACCTCTATAGTTAAAATGATTCCAAAGACTGGAAAGGATCCATATTTGGTTTCATCTTATAGGCCCATAAGCCTTCTACCTATTACCTCAAAAATTTTCGAAAAACTTTTACTTCAAGATATATTATCAGAATCAAATAATATTCCAGACCATCAATTTGGCTTCCGCAAGCAACATTCGACAACACAACAGTGTCACAGACTTGTTAATATTATTAATAACTCTTTCGAAGCCAAGGAATACTGTTCAGCCGTGTTTCTGGATGTAAGGCAGGCATTTGACAAAGTGTAGCATGAGGGATTACTTTTAAAAATAAAATATAACCTTCCGTCATCCTACTATGAAATTCTTAAGTCATACCTAACAGACAGAACATTCAAAGTCAGGGTTAACTGTGAAACTTTTAATTCTTTTCCGATAAGTGCCGGCGTTCCACAAGGAAGTGTGCTGGGTCCGTTCCTTTATTTACTATTTACTAGCGATTTTCCTTCATTGCCAACTACATCAATTGCTACATTTGCTGACGACATTGCAATACTTTCCTCAGATATCAACCCAATGGTTGCATCTATCAAGCTCCAGTTACATTTATATGCTGTCGAGCGATGGACGAAAAAATGGCGCATTGTTATTAATGAGAGCAAATCTTGCCATATTACATTTTCTTTAAACAAAGTAACCTGTCCTGAAGTTTACTTTAATTGCCAGAAAATTCCACCAGCTGAAAATGTAAAATATCTGGGAATATACTTAGATCGAAAACTAACATGGAAAACCCACATTATGGCAAAAATTAAACAAATCAAACAGAAGATTGCAGACCTGAATTGGCTAATGAGGCGCAAATCAATCTTATCGCTTGACAACAAGCTATTGATTTATAAATCTGTAATAAAGCCCATCTGGACATATGGTATAGAGCTTTGGGGTTGCGCCAGCATGTCCAATATTGTTTTAATGCAACGGATGCAATCCAAAATCCTAAGGCAGATCACCAACGCACCTTGGTATGTAAGCAATAAAATCATCCACGACGACCTCAATGTTCCTTTTATTAAGGATGTAATTAGCAGCAGAAGTTTATTCCATCACTCCAAGCTTGAAAACCATCCAAATCAACTTATAGCACCTCTACTTATGACTCCGTCTAGTAGAAGGTTGAAGCGAAAAATTCCATTGGACTTAACATAACATATTGAGCTGCTCATTGGAACAGTTTCACGGATTATTTAGTTTATATTATAATTTTACCTTTAGTTTTTTATTATGTTATGAGTTGTAATTATTATTATTTTTTTGTTTACTTTTTATTTTAATTTATTATATATTATTTTTGTATATCAGCTCTGTAACTCATAGAGTCATTTTGACTCTGATTGTTATTATTAATGAAATAAAGAAAGATTCAAAGTATAGCATAGTTGGCAATTTCTTCAAATACTCAATATATTTTTCTGAATACAAAACGTGATATTTATATATTTTCTGATCTATTTTCTTATCTATATACGTGTTGACAGATTAATTGCACAGAAGATTTACAGTTATTTAAAACACTTATTGTAACTAATTAAAAGTTCATTTAAAAAAATTGAAAATGCACGTAAAATAGTTCTACAATTTCGCTTCAGTTTTAGAAATATGTAATTCCAAATTTGACAAGTTTCATGTAATATTGAATTTTCTGAGATATAAAATAAGTTATTTTATTACAATTTTAAATAACTGAATAAATATACTGCAAAATGAAAAAAATAATTTGAAATAATAAAATATATAAATTTCTTAATACCATTTGAAAGAAGATAAATTTTGTTTATTAGCAAGTTGATATTATGACAAATAAGTTTTTCTAAAACTATTCGTAAGTTTTAAACAATTTTAATTGTACAAATTGACGAATTTTCATTGGAGAAACCTTCCCAAAAGCAAACAGAATCAACTGATAGTCTCACAGATTAATGAAATATTCTGATTTACTATCTGTGTAATTAAGATAAAATTTGCAGTATACCTTCAACCTATTTCACACCGTCAATTAATTAAATCGGTAATTAGTTCAGTGCCACGAATGGTTTTGATTTCAAATATCCTAAATAACCAGATTGGTACATTTGCAGGTGAATTTTTTTACTACACAAGTAGGTAGTACCTTTCAATTTTGTTTACATTTTTTAAAAATAATCTTATTACCGGTAATTTACCGGTTTACCGGTTTTAAAAGTCGAAAATATCGAAATACCGGTAATTAAATTTTTGATCGGTATTGCATTCCTTAGTAGGTACCATGGATTTAGGATAACTTATATCAGAAAAACAAGAGCAAAATAATTACAAAATATTTTTCATTAGGACTCGATACATAAAATTCGATGCTACCAAACAATTTCAAACAAAATATCATATTAAATTTGTCGACTCTTTGTATTAAAGGAGTTTTATGATCGCCAACAGATATGTTATTCCATCGCAATAAACGATTTTATTCGATTTCGTGTTTTATGTCCTCGTAAAAGCTCATGAACGCGTACAGTAGCTTCGACCCAATAGAAATTCGACCTTGTCAATAAAAGCTCGCCGGGAGCTTTTCCTTACATCTTATTAGCGTTAATAAAATTGAAAAGAAAAACGTGAAATTTGAAAAAATATATACTAGCAAATAATGAAAAATGGTTTTTCGAAATGCATACACATAGAATTACAAGGATGGTTAACTACTTTTATATATTTTTTTAAAAAAATCATGTCTGTTTCATGTTAAAAACTCTCCTTGCGCCCAGTTCAAGTACTTTTTTTAAAAACTACTATGAAAATGATAAATTCACGGAAATCTTTAATTTAATCAATATATGTAAAACCAAGAAAAATATTAAATTAGAATAATAAAATCGAGAGGTTAGTAATAATGTTCAGGGGGCGTCCATTAATCACTTGAGGTTTTTGAGGAGTGGGGGGTTTGACAAAAAATCGCGAAATATCACGTGAGGGAGGGAGGGATATAGTAAGATATCACGTGCATTTATTTTTTAACTGATTATTTTAAAAAAAATCAAAAATTTTAAAGTTTTATCATGTGACTAAAAATACACGTGATGTTTGGTGGTGAGGGGGTAATTTTGAATATCATAATGTAATGTATAGGGTAAACTCGCTCACGTGATTAATGGATGCTTTCTCATGTAAAGATAAGCGTTCAGATGAAAATTTTACATAAAAGCAAAGCCAAATGATAAATTCATTTGCATGAGTTTTAAACAATAATGAAATTCATTGCAATCGTATTACAATAATCAAAAATCTATTATTGAAAAAAATATAGTAACATAAAAAAACGACTTTCTAACAAAATTTCAGGAAATTGACTCTGGTGATAAGAAATCCAAATTGCAAAAAAAAGATCATGATATATGGGATACGTCCTCGATGACTGTAACTTATTAATTGCCCAGGATCTCCAGATCGTCTATCTCTTGGACCCCAAGAACCAATAAATGGTTAAGGGTAGGGATGGTGTACTCTGGGGTTGACGATCATCAGGCGACAATAATTATCAATTAGACGATAATTTAGATTATCGTCACAATATGAAAAAAAAAAATCGAAGCTCACATACAATAAATTAGCAGTCGATCAGAGCAATAATTAAAACTATAACATTTAAATTAAAATTTTCCAAAACAACAATCATATTATCAATAAATGCTGGAAACAATATGACCTCGTTTTTTAATTGTCGTAGTATTTTCGGAGAAGATCAATCAGTACTTGTTAGATATAGCGGCTAGAGTGTTTATTTATTGTACGCACTATTTGTAAATGTCAATGCCATCAATGAGCCAACTGTTCAAACATTGTTCACAAAAATTTCAAATCTCATATGCGAAAAATTACTTAATTACAATTTATATTCAGCATAATTCTTGGAAACTGATTAATATTAAAGAAAATTATATGCTCAAAGTGTATTTCAGTGATGAAATTAGTTACTCTTTTCTCATCATTCTGCATTAATTGCTTTCAATACCTAAAAAATGGTTCACATTGATAGTTCACACATGATTAAATTAATTTTAAAATACCTAAAATTTATTTCAGTTTATAATTCAAAGTGAATGAAACCTCTTATCTATCATAACAATATCAAAATCTTCCACAGAGCGATAATGAACAATTTAAAAATAATCTTATTATTTAATACATATTGAAAGATTTTTGATATTGTGTAACCAATTGATATTGTGATACCAAGTTACTGTTATAAAGTACATCATGATTGCTGATCAAGAATCAAACATCTGGGAACCTGGGAAATCGAAGCTTTGTTGATCCAATTTGATTTATAAGCTAATTTTTATAATTTCTCTAGCCGATATAGTACCAAAAGATCGCACAATGGCTGCAAATATTTTGTCATAGAATTTTATTTAGATTTTAAATTATTGAATAACTAACGATTTTAGATTTACATAAAATGATTCGTATTTTTCTATCTTTTTTTTCAAGAAGTAGTCAAAAAATTGTAAGTTTGTATATAAAATTACATATATGCAATTTGTTAATTGAGCAACCCCTATAAACCCGGCTCACACGATTGATTCTTGGCAATTATAAAAAAAACATGAAAAGTTTAATAGAAATTTAATAGTTGATTAAAATTTGCATAGAAATAGAAATAAACAGAATTTGAAAAAAAATGTTAATTTAAAATTAAATGTAATTGGAATTGTTGAATTAAATTTGATTAAAAATTAGAGGTGAAAAGAAAGCAAGAAAAAGATTAGAATTGAAGATCAGAATTAAGTTGAGTTGTATTTGAATAAAAAATTAGAAGTGAGAAAAAACACGATTAAAATACAAGAAGACTTAGAAGGAAAAAGAAGAATGAAGAAATCAGTTGGAACATTAAGAGAGAATAGGATATAAATAAAAAATATATATTATTTAATAATTGATCATTATTTTTTCAGCCTCCTCTGTATCAAATATGAAGTTTTATAAATAATAATATACTATAAAAATATTTGATTAAATTGAATTTTTCAAAAATATTATATATTTGTTAAATCCGGAAAAAAACTTAATCGACCTTTAAATTCCAAAATTCAGTTTGAGATTTAATATTTAAAAATTGTGTTAAAGGTAGATATGATTTATATTACATTAATTGATATAATTACTTACAAAATGTGATCAGAAGTTATGTTGGAATCACTCCCTGTATATATTTGTTGCAACTTTGCACTTGATTCTACTTATTAGTAGAGACAATTAAAAGCTTGTTACGAATATCCTTTATTTTAGTACCACAACAACACTATTTTTTTAGTTATATGTTTGAATAATTGTTATTGATTAATGAAGACATATATTTCAAACGTTTCACTACATTGAGCGTGAATGTTAGTATAAAATCTATGTCTCAATATCAAACAAAAATGAGAAAAACACTTTATTTGAACAACATACTGATAATCAGTAATCGACGCGATCAATATGCCCGTATCATTAATTAAGGAAAATGAATCGAATATGCTTTGATAAACATAAAACTTTGATACATACACTTGAAATTCCGAATAATAAAACGAGTAATATTAATTCAAAAATAAATATTGTAAGTGTGAAAACAAATTTAAAATATCTAGTGTTGTTTTAGAGAGCATTTTAGTGACTGTTTTGGCAGCGTGACAATTTCAACTGTCTAACTTTAGTGTCACCCAAATTATGCTGAAGCTTCATAGCTAATAGTTAAGGCGCTGGGAACACGATGGAAACAAAATTTGAAAAAAAGATTGATAATGTTCTGTAGTCTCACACTATTGATGAAAAATTTTACCTGAAAGTGTATCGAATATACAAGATTAAATCTATAAAATAAACAAATATTGAGTAATTATCTCTGAAAATATGATGTAAATTATATATCAGTTCTGCTTTGACTCTGTAGGTTTGCCCTGTAAGTTCATCTCATTGCCAGTATACCAAAATATCAAAAAGATATTTATCACAAAATGACCTTATAAAGTATATTATGCATTTTGCATATATTATATATTCAATAGATTATAATATTTATATTTCATTCATATTGTTTTCTGAATAGTCAAATTGAGTAATAAAAGCGAAGTCATATGATAAATCAGTTTGAATTAAATTATTAGGGAAGATAATATAAAAAAGGATTAACATAAAGAAACGATTTTCTAACAAAATTTCAGGGAATTGACTCTGTAAGTTCATCTCATTGCCAGTATACCAAAATATCAAAGACATTTATCAAAAAATGACCACAAGAAAATACCATTACAAAGTATAGTATGCATTTTGCATATATTATATATTCAATTGATTATAATATTTATATTTCGTTCATATTGTTTTCTGAATGGTCGAATTGAGTAATTTAAATATAAAAAGATCGAATATAAAAATCCAGATTTTTTCAATTTGTTAAATGATATAACTACGTAGAAAAATGTCGTAAAATAAAAAAATTGTAGGTCTTTTCTTTTTTGCAACTTCAATCTTGATATAATAGTTAATGCAAAATAGAAAAGACCTACAAATTCTTAATCTACATTTTTCTGACAACTATAGATATCAAACATTACTCGTTGGGGGCGTCCATTAATCACGTGATCGACTTTTTAATGATTTTTGGACCACTCTTCCCCCTTGGTGATATGTAGTGATATTCAAAATTACCCCCCTCCCCCACCAGACCTCACGTGCATTTATAGTTACGAAAAAAAATTGTATAATTTGTAAAAAAATTTTGAATATGTTTGGATGTTTTTTTTAAAAAAAAAAACAGGTAAAAAATAAATACACGTGATATCTTACCATATCCCTCCCTCAACCACATGATATTTTGTGATTTTTTGTCAAACCCCCCCCCCTAAAAACCTCACGTGGTTAATGAACTCCACCTTACTAACAAATTATAATAGCTGAAATACTTAGGTGCATTTACATTTTTTCAAATTTTAACGTAACTGTTCGACGTGAAAATTTTCATATTATAAAACAAAAATTTGCATCAAATTTGGTTTGAGATGATAATTGTGAACTTGAAATATCAAAAAACAAACACGTGTATTAGTAGGGCTAGGTGATTTTTTATATTATTTTAGAATTAGGGTAAAGCGGGGAACAGAGGTCCCATTCGACTTTAAATAATTATACTCTCTAAACCAAGCTATCTAACTTTAATTCAATGCAAAACCAGTTGTTTCCTAATAATATAAATGTATTTTTTACACATTTTTTAAAATTTGCTAACCCTTTTCACGCCATAAGATTGGTAAATTGGCTTAGACTGCCAAGTAACAAACAGATCCAATGTCTTTTTGCGTCAACCACATGTAACACTTTTACGAAGGTAATATGAAAAAAATGTTAAATTTATCTTAAAAATCACAATATACCTATATATAGCAATTCTATAATGTTTACTTAAATATTATATTAAGGTCTCATAAACTAAAGAACACATCTCACAATCAAAAAAACTAAAAGCGAAGAAAAATTATTTTGTTATACACTTTCAAACCTTGCCGTTTATGTACTAATATCATTTTTTTTAATGTTGCTTGATTTAATGTGATAAGTGGTTACTCATCTTTTGCCCTCTACTTTCAAATATGTTGTTAAAAAATTTTTTTTGTCTTCCTTTTTTGGGATATTGGTTGTGGACCTTCTTAACCGCAGATATTTAAGCCAGACTCTATACACAAATAGTAAGAAAACCCTATACACAAATAGTAAGAAAAAATATAAAGGCTCTATACATAAATAGTAAGAAAACCCTATACACAAATAGTTAGAAAAATATAAAAACGCATTTTTAATGTTTTATATTTAAAACAGCATTTTTATTCAAAAATGTGTTTTCGATGCTTTACGCGAATTTTATATCAGTATCTCAATCGACGTTATCGCTTGCATATCCAAGTTTTATTATCTGCGAAATACAATAACATTTCGAGCGTTCAAAATTTTTCAATTCAGATATATAAAAGTGCACAAATATTTTCATTAGTTTCCAAGAAACAAATAATTCTAAAAACTGCAATCATGGCCACTTGCAAATTTTTTCATCCAGCGGTGCAAATAGCCTTTATTACAATAAATGAATGATTTATTACCTTGTCAGTGTTCTCCTACGATTTGAGCTCTGACACTAATATTACACATTCAAAAATCTAACTAAAAACATATGCATTTAAAAGTATACTGAAGTAAATTTCGTATAATATGTTTTGATGAGCGATAAACGTTATCGCATTTCTAACCAATACTATAAATGTTATCATAATTATAGTGTATAACGCAGAAGTGTAAAAAATATATATGATAATCATAATTATTTAATGATAATGATATCAATATATTTTTTAAACCAATATTGAATGAAAATATTTATAAATGAATAAGAAAATTTTTTGCAATTTAAAAAATATTAATTTTATAAAGACTAGGCTTTATTTTACGCGTGTGTAGCTTATTCTCATGTAAAGATAAAATTGCTCCACGAACATTTTGATGGCCTAAACAAGGATATCCGGATGCATTATCAACAAATTAACTGCACTACAAAATAAAATTGTATCATGCATATTCATTTGCGTTTATATTCTATAATGATTCTGTAAAAATGAATTAACGATAAAGAACCTCACCAAGATGATATTGCACTAATTAATTAAGACAGTACTAACCAATTAAGATAATAAGAAAATCTAGATAGATAGTTTTCCACTTTTCACTTTCTTTGTCACAATTTTTCGAAGTTTCAAATTATTTGTTTCTCAAAAGAACAAAAACAATACATTGGTTGTTGGAAAGATGTAACACTAAATTAACACAACTTGAATAAAAAATAACAGTTTTACAAAAATCACACTATTATCTTTTTTTTTTTGTGAAAACATTTATAAAACAGAAAAAGTATATTATTATATGCAGTATATGTACTATATAATGTACTTTATCATTTGTGTAATGATTTGCATGATAAAACCACGATTAAATTGTGTCATAAAATGATATGCTCGTATGATACATATTGCAACCGACAATGTACCACGTATTTCAATCTGGGTCTTCGTCAAATTAAATCAAGTCCAATTCAAATAGAGACCTGACTTAAATGTTGTCAGAGCGAACTAAATTGGACTGTATAAAAAGGAACTTGTACCATGTTAAATGATTAGTGTAATGTATTGATCTCGGTACAACAAAAAGCGAGCGAAAATTTCATAATTATCCTATCATAAGGTCATGGACTTAGACGTAATGGCTATTTCAATAAACTTCCTAAATAACAGACAAAATAAAAACAAGAACCATCAAAGAATGCTATATAAATAAATAAAATTATTCATGCACTAAAATTCCTCTATGGTGTGTAATGAGTTACACGAGTTACACATTATGTGTAATAGCATCCTTGTAAACAACGTGTGATCTGAGCGCGGTAGCAATCTGAAATCCACAAGCTTGCCTGCAGCGCTGTGACTTCTTTGTGGAATCTATATGGTTTTCAGTTTGCTACCGCCGCTCGCTGTTTACTGGGATAATATGTAGTGGTGCATTTTTATTAAAAATGCCATCACTATTGGAAACTAAATAATATTGATTTTCATTACTACATATCTTTTTAATCCATATCATATTTTCTAATATTTTGTGGAACAAAAGCAGTTATGTTCGCACTTAACAGACACTGTGTACATATCAATTCTTTACAATTCTTTGTTCTGAAATTTATTTCATTTTTTATTTGATTCGTACTCATTGATAACGTAAATTGTGAACGTCTAAGAAAAAGTTTCAACACAGAACACATATTTAGTTGCACTAATGAAATATCAAGAAACATCACTTCTAAATAATATTTTACATGTACCGAATATCTGTGATTCAAGTATTGACTTTCGATTCATAATTCTGCAATTCAGTATGCGATATTTATACTTGGTTTGAAGTCGTTATCAAATTCAGTATCTACTTAATAAGCATAAAATTTGTTAACAAATTTTAGCGTTGACAAAAATTTTAAAATTCATTACAACGCAAAACTTTTAATGTATTCTGACGACATAGTTCAGTGAGATAAATTTTTATGAATCAAACCTGGTTTGTACGTTAAATCCGAGTTTCTTATAGCGCGTTACATAAGGGTAGATTGTAGGTACTAGTTTACAAAGATTTAAAAAAAATGGTACTCACGAATTGCTCACAAGCTTTAGTTATTTCTCTCAGAATATCCATTTTTGAGTTGATGTGTGCCCGAACTTCAATAAGGTTATTATGTATAGCTTCACTATGTGAACATAATAAAGTTCACATATTTAATATAGAATAATTATATTGTGGCTCATGGATTTGCTGCAATTTTATATTCTGATGATGCAGATCTGTAAAAAAAATTATAAATTAATTATATTCATAAAGTTTGGATCAATAGATCATTCGCTGCAAAGCTAGATAAAAATAGGTAAAAGTGAACGAAATATATAAAAAAAATATTGAAACATCATTTAATCTTATTATATAATTCAATTTTAAATTTGACTTTTTGACGCATTTTTTTTAAGAGTTAAGCAGTTTTTTTTAGAATTAGTATATAAATGAAAATTATTTTATCCTCGTTTTAGCCATAAATTATAAATCCTTTTACAAAAATTGTTCAAAAGATTTTGGAAAAATGTTAAGAATTGTGCTGATTAATTGTTGGATTGGTTAGGTTGATTACATTTATGTAAGCACTTATTATATGTTAATTGATTTGATTTAAAAATTTTATCATTTTTTATTTCAAATTTTATCCAGAAACATGAATAATCAATTATAATTTTCATAGACATTTAAAAATTCGAAATCAAATGAAAATACAAATTGCGTGATAAAACGTTAATTTTCTTGAGTGCTTTAGCTCATTTCTTTCCACACTCAAATCAACATAAATTACTGTGATTTATGATTGCCTTATTCTCTTTTGAATTTGTGGAAGCAAATGATTATTACTCTTTTATTAGTACTTACTAATATTTATTTTCAAAAGCACATGCGGCTAATAATATTTTTATAATCTTGCAATAAGGAACGAAGGACGTCAACCTCTTTTTTGCAACAATGTAATTTTGTAGAATTAGGTTGAGACTAGAGTCTTAGCCGGAAATAGAAACTTCTGTTTATAATAGAGAATACAAGCAAATAAACAAAAACAAAAAATAAAATCTAGGCAATAAAATGTATTTTAAGCATGCCTTAAGGCAAGCTGGATGACCTTCCAAATTTATGAAAATGATTGAGACTGGCCAACAGGAATGTGGTTTGAGGTCGAACAAATGGTTTTTTGAATTATTAAAAAATCATTGTTACTGTTAACTACGATGAACTTTGACACTAGATTGACAAATAATTTTTTTATTCTAATCCTGAAAACTATGCGCAATTTATTAATTTATTCCTATAATTACCGGTACAAACAGAAGTATTAGAACTGTTCAATTCGAAGAAATCATCAACTAATATAAATGAAATAATTAAGTGTTCTTTGCAAAGAACGAGTCAGCAAACTTTTACGCAAAATTTCGAGATTTTTGTTTTAATTATACCATGATCCTTTGATAGAGTTAGTAATTCAAATGTGACTATTATATGCTGAAGCAAACTTCCTAAACCACAAAAAATAGAAATAAAAAATATCAAAAGACTAACCGAAACATGAACGATAAAACAATATATTCGATGCATAGATGATTAATGCAATCACTAGATGACTTGTTTAATAGCAAAATCTGAACATTGATAATGAATATATCATCATTCAAATGATAAATCTGGCAATATTTTCCTGCAATGTACTATGCAAATTCAAAACATGACACACTTAGGAACTAGACCTACGATAACCTAAAAAGCTTCGGTCGATAACCCGAGAATAACAAAGAAACTTTTTGTTTCCATTTCAGCAAACTACATAATATGAAGCTCATTCTCATTTTTTTAATAATTTAAAAAATATATATTTAGGTCCAACTTACCAAATATTGTTTGTTATAACCAGAGCTTAAAGTTTGAAATAACAAATTTAATTCACAGCACAGAGATAGGAAACCAATCGTAATTTATAAATATTATTTATAGAAATAAATAACGTACACAATTTTAGTTTATTTTTGTCAGTACAAATGCACAAATTTTGTGTATATCTAGTCCTTCGCGTCGAATAACACTGAAAGTTTTCCACACGTTTTTGGATTATAATAATGCACATACACCTTGTTCAATTACATACATATATACATATACATATATTCATGTATATATCCTCGCACAATATATCCTTGTATAAAATGTCCTTTGACCCTACATTGCACACATATAAACTTAGGCTGTGAGCATGCGCTGTTGCTATGGAAACGTCGATATTTGCAGAGATACAAGGAGTCTTGTTCAAACATCTCAATGGAGAGATAATGAAAACAGATTTTTAAACATTTATATTTAAGGACATTAATAAATTTTGAAATAAAATTCATTTAACTCAGTAGGTAACTCAATTTCAAGACCTATCCAATGCCGGGCAAGGGATAGTTTCACTAGGAAGCAGATTGTTATCTAGTTTTCCAAGGGAAAACCGAAACTGCTTGGCAGGATGCCGAAGATACGAACTTTGGACTTCTAATTGAAATCCTATAGGTCTATAATACTACTAATCCACGGTGGAGCACTTTGCAAAAGCAAAGTTCCATAAATACAACAAATTCATCTTCAGCAATATTTTAGTATAAACTTGATCAATTCGAGTAAGCAATTGTAACTACGATTATTTTACAATCTAGATAACTAAATTGTTCACACCAACTTAAAAAATAGTTTTTTTTAATATTAATAATAATTTTTGTTATATTAAAAATATTACAGCTGTTATAATTAAATATTATTTTATTTGAAATAACGATAATTTTAACTTGTGAAATTTAATAATTATTATGTTAAATGTATCAACTAATATTTAATACAAAGTTTAAAATTTAATTTATTATTATTTTTAAATAATAATATTTTGCATTTTAAATTAGTAATATACCTTGAAATTATGATAAATTATTACAATAATCATTAATGTGAACCTACTAATTACATGTTTTCCACCAATGACTCTCAAAGTCAGAAAGGGAATTTTCCAAGGATTTATCTCTACTATTGTAGTAAAAAGATGCTACGATTGCTACGAGAAGTCGTAGTAAATGATTACTGACTCAAGATATAGTTGTAAGTTATTTAAGACTTGAGATATTAAATCGGAATTTATTGCAAATAAGGAATTATTAGGGTATTGGTTTTGTCAATAGCACAGACACGCGATTTATGATTTTTAAAAACTCGTACAGGTCACAGATAAAAATTTGAATTTATATCTCAAGAGCTTTCAAAACACTGCTATTGTTATTTGTGAGCATAGATTGAAGTGGTAAAAGTATTGTTCAATCGTTTGTACTTTTTCCAAAAGTATCTGATTTTTCGCACTGAAAGATTGTATTTTATTTAATTTGTTTCAATTTAATGTCACTAATTGGTGAAAACTAGTTGATCATAATATAAGATTTGGACTATAAATTAATATTCATATTATCATTAAGGGACAAAGTTGAATTATAGTGCGTACGTTATGCAAATAAATTTTTTTGTTCTGTTGCTTAGAAGTCCATCCGAGATAAACATCGTAACACGAACTTTATATTATATTGTATATTTTATATATATATATATATATATATATAATATTATATTATATATCATTACCTTAATAGGTCGTAGAGCGCACATGCCCTTACGAATGAAATGACGGACGCGTAAACCCATTAGTGCGAACAGATCGGACAAAAAGTGAGAAATGGGATTTTATGGGTAGTATCTCACAAGGCAAATGCAGGTGTGTAATTTAAAATATAACTTGATAATCTTGATTATGAATAAGAATTGATTAATCAAAATAAAATGAAATTATTCACAAAATGTTCAATTTATCAATCAATTGTCAATCCAGATAATTTAATTCTATCATTTAGCATGCATATTTTGTACAAAATATATTGTCATTTTAAATTTATGATCTTTTTAATTTTCTTTATCTCATTGTTAGTTTATTGATAAAACATTTGTTTTTTCTAACATGTCATTCTACCACATATTATTTAACCACAACTTCTAAGATTTTGTAAAGTAGAAATAGTACAGAAAATCAAAACTATTTATTTTGCACTTCAAGTTAGTATAAATCAAATAAAAAAATTCTAGGATTATCCGAAGAATATATTTTATATTTCTTAAACAAAATTGCAAAAATTAATGCACAAATCTGAAACTGCTCAGAGGATGAGGATATCTTGCAAAAAAAGGATTGTGTTTGATAGCACTTGTTAGTTACAACAAAAAAATAAATAATACATGTAATGTATATTACTTCTTAAAGAAATTAATAAATATAACAATATTTATTATAAAATCATGATATGTAGTATGTTTTTTTGAATTCTTGGAACGTAACAGTCCATTATAGCACGGATTCGCATAACACGCTAGTTTTTTTTGGAACTACCGTGTTTTACGGGGGTTACCTGTAATTTAATATATTAATTTAAATTTCCTGTGTCGATTATCGTTCATCATTTAACCAGTATTTACAGATCACATCCGTTTTTTTAAATTGTAATAGTTGTCTAAGATGAGTTACTATGAAACGACATGAACATAATTGAGACGTAATTAGCGCCTTAGCAATGGTTATGTTCTGTTTACATGATTCTATGATATTTATCTGTTATAACTTATTAGTCTTCTAAGTAAAATCCAAGCAGCTTTATCAGGTTTTCAAGAAAGTATGACAACATTATCACGTTTTTGATATCATTATCAATGATATTATGTCAAAAACGTGTTTGGAAGTTACTTTTTCTAAGATATGATAGCAAATTGTTCAAAATGTAGTACATTCTAAATATATTATAACCAACAAACAATTATTTATTTTATTCAGTTTGCCACTGTACAGATGGATGGATTCCGCTTGGAAACTGAGTTGATGCGAAGAACGAGCAGAATAAATAAGGATTGACGGGAGCAGAAAAGCTTCTAAACGATTTCAGGCTGGAAGAGTCGCATGTCTACGGCCATTGAGATTATTTACCGTGATAATGGAAATTTATAATAAAAATACTTGTGTAAAGTAAACAAATTTGGTTTTATTCAATGTAACCTAAAAAGTTCTAGGCTATAGCTTTGCTTTATAGATGGTAGTTCTGTACCCTACCATAAATGATCATTAAGCCTTTATCTATTATTTCCTTATCTATGATTAGGCTTATTTTAACTGATGGTTTTTAACACATTCGTGTCCATTAACCATTCGTGACAAAGTGAGCAAGAAATTTGACTATTACTATAGGATTATGATTTTAAAGATGATAAAACAATACATATTATTAAATGAGTGAAATATTATATTCACAAAATGTTTTGAGAATATTATATTCTGTATTAATACGCCTGTTGAATAATGAAATGTTTGCAAGTTCGGCGAGATGTTATTTATCAGGCGCAATTCAGATTAAAATATGCTTCTATTGATTTGATAAAATGAGGTCAAAGCAAATCAAGTTTAATTAAAAAGGGCTTCACCAGATACATCATTAAAATTATAATGGATCTTCATTTTTACTAGAGTTTTAGATTTTTTATTTTTATTCCTTTTTACTTTACATTTATGTAAAATGCAGAATTAAGCTCTTAATTGATTTTTACTTTTGATTACCCAAAAACTGCAATTTTCAATTATTTGAGCATTAAATAATAAAATGATTGTAATACCAAAAAGTTTTGCTTTGCGTTAAATATGAAATAATAGCATTTGAAGGGCACTTAAATCATTAATTTGTAACTGATTGAATAAATACTGACCACCCTCTTTAATATTATGTAATTTCATGTGATAGGTGCACTTTGCTAAAATCATGATATAAATAATAATTAATATTCTAGTAAAATTTTGCTTCATCTCATTTACAAAATGAATAAATCCAAAATTGTTTTAATCGACATAAAAAATATCGATCAAAATCAATAATAATTTAAGTGAAACTTTTTATCATTTCCTTGTATTTTACAGTGCAATGCCATCATTAGCAATAAATCTGCCAGGAACAGTTGTAACCTTTCATTAATATCTATCATAATTAACTTAGTTATAGTTTCTGTGTACGTTTAATTTTATATGAAGGAACTCTTCCTGATTGCATTTCATAAAATAGAAATGATTTTATTTTGTAGTTAAAAGAAGATTCAAATACATATACAAATTAATTCTAGAAACAGGAATTAGTTTGTTTAAAGATTACATTAAAGTATTTATGTTTTTGCATTTACTTCCCAAAAATGTAATTACAATAGAACTAGAACTGTTACAATAGAAAGGTATGTTATAATAATACTAGAGAAGATTTTGTAATTTAGATTCTAATCAGCATGAACTAATAAAATTATTATTACTACATATGTCTAAAATAAATGACTTTTATGATTAAACATTTAGTTTCGTAAACTACGTAATAACCAATCTGGTATTAAGATTATAATTCTAAATGCATGGCAATTTATAAGCATGTAAAATTTGAGTCATATTAATGGACAAACGTAATAAAGTATGAAATATTCACGTAAGATGAAGATGTAATTCGTGGATAACTCTGAACAAAATTTTAAAGCGTGGAACATAGTATATATCACAATTTCCTAATATAATTGCAGAATGAGTTCAAAATTATTTGTTCCTTAAAAAAATTTGATTGAATTTCTATATTAAGTATATTGAAACAACATTAGGAAAGGAGTAAATACCGAAATTATTTCTGAAAATGTTTCAGGTAACTAAACTTTATTTGGTACGGTAAAGTATTTTGTAAGTTGTTTGCGATATACAATAGATTCTGTATAAAAACTATTTACTATTTACTATTTACTATTTATCATTTACTATTTAATTTTACAATTTACTATTAAAGAAATATATTTTTGTTGAAGAAGTGAGAAAAAACGTTTCCAAGGCTTATTGCAATAGACAATACCTAATAGAAATATCAAAACACTAAGATCTCGAAAAAGTGTAAAGTGAATAATACACCATCATTCTTTATCGAGAGTTTACAATATTACATTATTCGAATGTTGTTTCTTTATACTAGATTTTACACAATAATAGAGAAACAAATAAAAATCGGACTATTCAGGATACAATTCCCAATTAGTTCGAAAATAAATACGATACAGTCATAAAACACTTTGTTCAACCCATGAATCAATGACCACAAAAAAGCTCGCTAATACAATAGTGGTTTGCAAATTGGTCTTGATTAGAAATCATTGATTGAGTACTGCGATAGTAATTTATTTACGATCAAATGGAATAGCATTAGAAATATATTTTAATTCGCATAATGGGTATTATAATATTTATTAAAATCATTTTACTTTACAACTTTCGCTCTCTAAGTCAGAATGCTGAGCGCGATGGTTGCGTGATGCACTTGCACTATTAGTGCACAGATACACACCAGTTTGATAAGAAAGCAGCGATAGTGGTACTGGCGAACTATGTAATTGTGTGTTTTCTGTATCAATTCCATTGGCGCTGGAAAATTAACAAATTTACTCGATAAAAAGCCCCAAACAACTGAATTAAGCTACATTTTGCATTCAGACAAGTTGCCGATCATTATGAACTTTGTTGAACTCTTAAGGGACACAACTAGAAAATTTCAAAAGATCGAATTTTCAATTTTTTCATATTTCGCTAGGTTATACCGTTAAAAATAACATTCCAAAATTTTAAATCGATATCTTAAATAGTTTTTGAGTCACACCCATTTAAAGAGTATATATATATAGTATATAGTATAACGATCATTTAATCTTTAAACGCGTTTTTCTCGAAACAGCATTTTCCGAATTTGCTGCAGCGATTACTCAAAAACAAATGATCCGATCACTATCAAATTTTTTTTACATGTTCTATATATAGTTCTCCGTAAAATGAACTATCGATTTTTTGATCGGATCAAAAATTGAATTTTGGCAGTTTAAAAACGACCAAAATTTTGGGTAAAATACGATTTTTTTAAAAAAAACGCCGTCATTTTGTCATTTTTTAATTTTTTTTCTTTATCGTAGTTCATTTTACAGACAATATTATCTAGTTTAACGAGATTTTTTTTTTAAATATTTAGTTTGTATCAAATATTTTACTATGTATTCTTAAAACATGTATAAATATATTCCTAAAATCTTGAAATGATTGATTAAGTAGTTTTTTTTAATATAAATTCCCAAAAATCACCTTTTTTAAGCGGTTATACTATTTGTGCCCTTTAAACTTCAATTTTCTACTGCTTTCTCTATTCGTGCGAACAGGCCATCTGCTTTACCTTTGTACCAATTCTTTTAGTGCTTTATTTTATTCAATGGCTTCTGCAACATATATCCAAATTCAGTTTCCTATTTTGTAACCATATTTAGCAAAATAATCTCCTGTCCCACATTCCCTATTCCTTTCCAAAACCAATTTTCTATACTTTTCCCAAATTCAAGAGTTAATTGTTTAATAACGGATTTCATGCATTTCTTAAAATATAGCAAAAATAATATTTGTGTGTATGAAATATATAAATCAAGTTAATATTTTTTCTTATATTTAATATTTTGTCACAAAAATTTTTCTCTTTTACAAATGAAAATAACTTCATACGTCATCATTCTATATTACTGAGTAATTTTATGATATCTAGTGCAGCACCTTGAATTTCTGAACGAAATCTTGAAAATATTTTTTATGAATAAAAATAAAACAAAATACTAATCTAAGAGATATATTCTCATTCTCAAGTAACTTAAATCTTATAAAGATCGATAAAAGATGAAAGAATCGGCTCACATGCTTTTTCTAAATGTGGTCTCTAACGATTCAGAAGTGTTAATAATGAATGCAGATACTAATACAATAGATGTAGAGACTTCACGTTGTCCATGAATATATTACATAATATCAGAATTTTTAGAAAAATTGCGTAAGAGCATCTAATACTTCAGAAAACTTTTTCAAAATTCTTAAAATACGCACGAGCATACTCTCTTATATAAATTATTGGAATATAAGATAAACATAGAAAATTTCAATCACGAACAATAACCTCCACTGTCAAAAACTTAATGAAAACTTTAACTAGTTGGTTTGGTATTTAGCCTTGAGGCAAGTTACATGAACTTCCCGATATGTGTAAAAAATCGACTTAATCAATAAAAAATAAATTCATTTATGATTGATTAGAAGTATTCCGAGTGGATTTACTACACATAATTGAAAACGAACGAACACGTTGACTCGAATTTTCTGAAAGCAAATTTTCACAAATCAATAATTTTTATAATTGAACCAGTTTTCTTAGGACTTTAATGGTTTAGTATATTCATTAAGACCAAGTACTCTATCGTTATACCAAGTAAATCGTCTAATTTTGATTTTAACAAACGTCAAAAAACTACTCATTTTCTCAAACTTTGATTAATTTTTAAAATTAAACTACTTGTTATAAGGCCGTGATATTACAGTAAGTTTTACAAGACCATGATATCCAAAAAAGTTCCATAAAAATCCGTATGATTTTTTTTTCTAACAGTTAATTACAAGAAAACGGCTCGATAAATTTTCATCTAAAACTAATCAGTATCATTCTTAACTAATATCTTTCGAACAATTTTTGATTTTTTAAAATCGATTCAATAGTTTGAGCTTAAATGTGAATGATATGTTTAACACTTTTTTTCAAATTACAAAGAAACGGCTCGGAAGATCGTCTCACAAAACTGGCAAATTATACTGCTCATTGAGATACATTAAATGGCTTTTAAATTTATGAAATCGGTTCAGGCGTTTTTGAGAAAACGTCGATCAAAGGTTTAATTTTGTCAAATGCCAAAAAAAAACGATACCAATTTTTGCAAAGTTTGACGAATTTTCAAAGTTAGACCAATTGTCGTGGATCCGTAATATTTTAGTATGATCTAGAAGACTATGGTATCTATCGACAAAAAAATAATAAAAATTGTCGAAATAATTTTTTTAACACTTTATTACAACAAAACGGCCCGGCCGATCACTGCCAACAACTCATCAGCACGATTTCCAATCAATCTTTCTAACGGTTTTTGAATTTTCAAGATCGATTCAGAACTGCGGGCTAAAACGTGGACGAAAAAATTTTTACTTTTCTGCTATTTACAAAGAAACGGCTTGGCTGATCGTCGAGCAAAACTGATAAACGCTAGTCCTCATCGAGATACATCGAATGGCTTTTAAATTTTTGAAATCGGTCCAGCCATTTTTGAGAAAACGTGGATTTACGGCAAAAAATCTGTTCACACACACACACACACATACACACACGCACACATATTTTTTCCAAATTTGGTCTCATTCGATTCAGAGTGGCTTGAAACGTCGAGAAAACATAAAATTAGCGAATCGGATTTTTTGATGGAAACATAAACTTCTCCTTCGGGAAGTTAAAAAATAGCTTCTAGAATTTACTTCTAGTGAGTGAAAAATGTGCATGTTGAAATTGGTGAAAAACCATAGACTATAGTATTTGGTTTTTCCACGATTTTATGATATTATATTTTAGTACGCCTTTGATTTAGCAGATTCCTGCGCCTTTCACCGTCCACGGCAATCTCGCTGGACTTGTTATTATTATTAGCTCATGTCTCTTTCAACAGACGCCCGATGTCTTAGCGGTTAAATTTCTCAATTTTCACGAAACCTATGCAAATACAAAAGAATGCGAAAGTTGTATCATATCTGATTACGGCTATAAATTTACCACTCGGTGTCAGAAAAAATAATTTTGATAATTTATTAATAACATATTGTAATATGTCTTCATTTTATTGCAATTTTTTTATTTTTGTTGAAGAACTTAAAAGAATTAATAAAATATGAATATGCAAGGAAGCAAACATACAATAACCCTCGACTTTTGGTATAAGGATAAAGGTATCATCAATCTGTTGTTTTGAAGTTTTAGAAAAAGTTAATTTTGACGAATTCAAACATACTGTTCTAACTCAACATTTGTTGTTCAACTTTTGAAATAAAGTTCATAAGTTTGAGCTTTTTAAATCATGATATTTAGTTTACGCATCACATGGAGTGCTGTATATCAATTTGAATAGTTCATATTTGATCAAGCCAGTTTGTGAATAAAAGTACTCGAAAAAATTGAAACAATATCATTAACTTACATAGCAATATTCTACTATAAAGCGATGATGGAGAGAGCAAGTTGCAATAAAATAATCAACTAATAATTAATAATAGAAGGAAAAAAATAAAATAAAGGAAATACATGAACGGAGAGATATAAAAGCAAAAAATATTTTTGTAATTGAAGTCTGTCTAATAATATAATTATCAGTTAATTTTAGAGTTCATTCATTTGTTGTTTATAAAAATGCTAAAATATTCGATATAATACAAGTTATTAAAAAAAATCGTCACTATGATTTATAAAGGATAATTTTGTTTTAAAGAATAAATAAATTTCAAGAATTAAGAATATTATAAGTTAAATATCGAACGTTATTATTTTTTTTAAATTTGTTGAATTTGCTTACCTAGTTCACAATAAAAGTGATAAATATTGTAAAAGTCGACAACTTATATTATCTATTCAAGGGACTAAAAATTAAGGGTAATAATCAATATTTTATATTAAACAGCGAGCAGATTTTGAAGATTCTATGAACTGTTAAGATGATACAATTATCTAGCTACTTCGGTTTTTAATAGATTTATTCTTTTTTTTTATTTTATTTTCATTCTGCAATCTATAAAAATAATTATATTTAGCAGAGAATGCTGACAAGTTGTTTACAATTGATTGTTTACAAATTATTGTAAACACAAATTATTGTAAATAGTAGATACGCCCAGTGGTGTATCTACTACAATTAATATAAAAAAAACTAAAGACAAATATGGAGCAAAAAATATATATATAAAAATAAACTATATTAGATCCCGAGGTATTTTCTTTTTGAGCCTGGTCGGCTGACCTTCTTGGTATAAGTTGCATGCTAGTTGGTTACAGGCAAGCATTGATATATGTTCTTGAATTGTAGGTACACCCGTGTCTTTGTGGAGGATTCATGTTGGCGTGTAGTGAGGAGCGTTTAATATTTGCCGCGTGAGTTTGTTTTGTGTTCGTTGCATTGTTTAAATTGCTCTTTTCAGCTGTACCCTAAAGTTGTAATCCGTAGGTCCACACGGGTTTGATCACAGCCTTATATATAAGTAATTTGTTGTAAGTTGATAATTCTGATTTTCTATTCAGAAGCCAATAACCATTTTTGAAGATTAGATCATATTATATTATCTATTCAAGGGACTAAAAGTTAAAGGTAATAATCAATATTTTGTATTGAACAGCGAGCAGATTTTGAAGATTCTATGAACTGTTAAGATAATACAATTATCTAGCTACTTCGGTTTTCAATAGATGATCACCCAAACGGTTTTCCCATCCCTATGATGAATTTTATGAATACAATTTCTGTAACGACATGATGATATTGCAGCAATTCCGAATAACAGCTATTTTTACTTGGAAACGTATTGCTATCTTTCTTTTTCAAGTGAAAACCGATGTCACCACTGCTTGACATCAGACTGCTCGAGACGAATATAGAACATGTGACCTCTGATTCAAACCCCATAGTACTAATCACGAAAAAGCAATATAATATAAGCAATATATTATAATCAATAATTAAAAATTTGGGTTGCAATAACATTTTCAATTGCAACATTCGTATCAGTACAGTTACAAATGCGTTCTGTTAAATACCAGAATAGAGATAAACAATGTACAGTGCGATGTAGCAATTCGAGATCTCCATTTATCACGTTTATCATAAAATATTATAATGCAAAATTTCGCATATACCATACATAGAAAATAGTTGATACTTTGTGTTCGCAATAACATTCTCACACGCAACTTGCGTATCAGTAGGTTGTTATTTCGTTCGGATATATCCCATGATTACGGCCTATTACCGCGCGCACAGTAACCCCGCATGCTCGCGGCAACCGCGTTTGTTTTAAAAGTCACAGCGGATTTTGTAATTGAGTTTCCTTCCTTCCAATATATGTATCTGACCAAGATAAGGCAAAAGCGGCCATTCGAGATCTAATTGCATCGGGAAAATACTGCAGATTAGAGTTTCTTAATGAGATTGATAAAAGATTCAAGTTTTTTTGCAGAATCGCATTAGTGATAAAGTTGTTTGCTTCAATGTATAAGTGAAATTTAATCATATATTTATATAGATAACATATATAAATTTATATTGCATCATGCTTAGCAAATATAGATAATCATAATAAATGGTCGTCAGGTTCATGGTGTGAGAGCCACCACAAATAAATAATTCCCTTACCCTTCGTCTATCATTCCCATTACCACTATTTTCCCTCCCCCCTTGTTTTTCATTTATTTTCCTATCCGAACTTCTGCTTCCATGCTTCTTGATCCCGCCCTTCGGCTTTCAGTTCCCTGTATTTTCTCTTCTCGCGTAAGTCGTCAATCATCTGCATTCTTCTTCTTCCCATTCCTTTTAGTCCTTCCATTTTTCCCTAGACGACGTCATGCAGGAGACACTCTTTTTGCAGAAAAGGTCCAATCCAGTTTCCTTTTCTTCTCAAGATTGTGCTCAGTAGAGTCCTTTCTTCCCCACTCTTCTCAGAACTTCTTCATTTGATATTTTGTCTGTCCACTTTACCTTCTCCATTTCCCTCCAGCACGCAAAACTCTCGAAGTAGTTCTTATCGTTTCTTAGAGTCCATGACGTAGCACTTTATTAGTCTCTTCCGCAAGTCAAGACTCAGTTTGCTCGTCAGTAGCGTTCTTTTTTCGTGAATGCCGCCTTGGCACTTGTCCTGATTTTTCTCGTGCAGTATCTGCCTCCAGTGGCGGATTAATCTTACTACCGTCCTAGTACTTTTTAATAGACAAAATTTTACTTTTTTAATTAAATAGTTTATTTTAAACTATTTAGATATAATTTCAATTTCTCGTAGGTCAGTTATAGTAACAGCAAAAGAATCCAAAATAATTTTCTGCATATTTCACGTTTCAAGTTTATCTGAGCATATTGGTATTTCTTTAAAAATGTGATGTATGTGTATATGTATGACCGATATAGGTCAATATTGGTCAAGATTGGCCAAATTTGACCAATATTGACCAATATTGGCCGATATCGACCGATATTGACCGATATTGACTAATATTGACCAATATTGGCCGATATTGACCAATATTGACCGAAATTCCCAAATTGTGGCGCCTCTATGTCCTACCGTTATCCTCAGGAGATCATCTCTTTTTGTGATTCTCGTCACTTTCGACTTGTAGATGTTGATTTCCGTTCCGTATCTTCTATCCACTTCAACGATTCTGCTCATCATGTTTTGCAGCTTGATTTGGGTTTTAGATATCAAACATAGAATATAATAATATTAACTATATTAATAGATATAATAATAATAATATTTGCAGAGAAATAATATCTTCTGCAATAATTAAAACTTTTGGAGAACTTCTTTATCAAATTCCTCGTATATTTTATGACAACCGTGAATACATAATAGAGACTGTTTATCATTAATTTTCAATCTTCTTACAAAATCATTTTATTACAATTCTTGACTTTCTTCCGTAATGAAATCTTCAATAAATAATTTTAATAATTTCTAATCTATTACCACTGCGATGAAATCTTGAATGAATCACACATCCAATACATTTTGTTAACTGCAAGGTATAAATTTCTCTGGCAAACTTGTTAATCCAGATCAATTTATTTCATAATTGAACATCTCGTTACAATATATTTTCCACTTTCTATAGGTTGGATGGAGTTTTCAACACTAGTTGATTTGTTGAATACATTTTCCTGTATTTTCACATAATCAGCATATACATGTTTAGCAAAGTATAATTTATCCGTGGAAGTTTTATATGCGCAATAGAATGGTGAACAAATTGTGTTAACGCGTCATGGTATAATTAATATATTTTATTATCTCCATGCAGGATAGCGACAATAAACCTTCATCCCTTTCATTATTACGCATCCTGTCGCAAAATCAGTAATCCATTTTTCCTAGAATTTTTATCACCTGCCCCTGACTACATCATACAATCATCCTTATATTTCCAAGAAATTCGCACTACCTGTATCCAGTTTAAATTCTCCGTATCATGCAATTTATCAACCAATACCTGATCGATTGATAAATGTAATAACCACTGATTGGTTCCAAAATTGTAATGGGGTGTCCTTAACTCCACAAAATGGGCCAATCAGAAAAATATATAAAAATTATAAAAGCTACATAATTTAGTATCAACCAAAATTTCATATAGCTAAGATCAGTCGTAAATTAACACTCAAATCCAAAAACATCTAATTAAAACCTCAACTATCTAATCATCTATAAGTCTTAATATTTCAAATACACAATAATCAAACAGTTATTCAACATCTTTTATTTTTATTCAAACGGTCTGATATAGCCAACAACTAAATATATCTGGTCCTTCGGCAAAGTGCAAGTGTTCAATAGAGTTCGGCAGCATCCAGATAGATCACGAACTTCTTAAACACTTTGAACCTATCTAAACAAATACTTTTTTGGCCATTCAAACCGAATGGTCAATTTACTAAACAAATTGTTTATATAAATTCTCACAACTTCAGAATATGATAAGATACAATGATACATTTAAAATATCTGCATTGCAAATTGCTGTATTAAAAATAGCAAAACATAAGTCAGGATATATATTGGAGGTATATGACATGTTGACCGCTAGAATTTCGATGTCCATTACATGGATAACAATAATTGAAATTCCAGTTTGAGAAGTTTAAAGAATATAGATAATATATTAAATAAAAACTGATATTTGAAAAAATCATATTAAATCACGAAGGAAAAAATAACGATTGAACTACTACTGCAAAGATAGGAAGAGAAAATAATTCTACCAGAAATGATGTGGAGAAAAAGGAAACTAGATCATAATTATATTGGAAAACAAATGTCTTCTGCAAGACATGATTGAGGAAAATAGAAAGACCAAAAAATCGAGGACAAAGAAGAATCCAGATTTTGGTGCATTCAATGAAAGAATAAAAATCTGTAAATTAAAATCAGAGGTGCAGTAAATGGAAGCATAGAAGTTTGAAATAGAAAGTAATCTATGATCAAGAGAGGAAAAAGGCGTAAATAAAATCTCCCACCATCTCCCTTAAGGCAAAACACCAATAATAGTAATAATTCTTGGACAATCCTACATCTAAGAATATAACGTGGGAACAACATGTCATAATTATAACGTTACAAGTCGACAAGTACTTGTTATATAATTATATCTATATTTAATTGTTATTAAAGTAACGACCTATAGTTAATTGTTAATATAAAGATATCATATATAATAAACTTCGTTGGATATTGAAGTTTTCCAATGAAACAGAAATTTTCAGTTCAAATAAAATATAAATCTCGCGACGTATTAAAAAATATAATTTAGTAACAAAGTAAAACTTGCGATTTTCAAGGCCCATTAATTCCTCCATTGAATATTAAATCAGTGAAAACAATAAAAATAATAATGACATTTATCGAGTAATATAGAACGGCATAGAAACTAAACCAGAACGTGTTAGAACGTAAAGCTTCGTCTGAAAGTTACTTGCTGTTTCGACTGAAGAAAGTGACTTTATACCAGTTTTTGTTTTCAGGAAAAAATCAATTTTAGCTCCATTATAATATAAATGATAGAGAAATACGTACAATACCTGATATAGATAATAATGTATAAATAACTCTTAAAGCCAATTTCATATAGCTAGGTATATATTTGCTTTTGACATGATAAAATTTAAAAATTTAAATTCCAAATTGAATTTGTTGAGTTAGTAACGCAATTTCTTTATATATAAAATATATGTATTTTTAAATAATATATATATATATATATATATATATATATATTTAAAAAATTCAAAAAAATCGATACGTTCAATTATTATTAATGTTCACTAGACTTACGAAATGAAAAATCAAACATTTTCGTCGAATTAACAGCATCCAGTAGTTTTAACTACTCGATTTTCTTAAAAATACTAGAGCCATATGTTTAATTTGAATTAATAGTTTTTTTCCAAAGGTTCAAATATATTACAATTTGTAAAAAAATTAATATGTAAAATTTTTCAAATTATTGGCTATAAAAAGCTCATGATTTCGTTCCAAGTTCAAATATGCGTTTCGCAAAAAATGATATCCAGCAGTAGTAATATCAATTTTCAGTTAAAAATATAGATCAGAATATATTTTCAAGAAAAAAACACCCCTCCCGGCGTTGCAGCTGTTATTTGAAAATATATCATCAATATTAGACAAATTCCAAAAAATAATATAAAAATTAATAGAATCGCCGTTGGGTTGCCCTCTACAAAAGCCAATTAGCCAAAAATTGTAATCACAAAAGAAATATTTTGAGAAGAATTGTAATCACTGTTAGACTTTGATGCTCTAGTTATTGTTCAAAAAACAAATATAATAAAATAACTATAACTACAAAAAATTGTATTGCATTCAATCACATCCACGCAATTCCTCGAACTCAGCACAAAAAATCACACTTTAAGTACTATCAAATAATTCGCGTTTCAATAATAACTTTTTAAATTTGTTATAAAATTAAGGCTATTAATAATAAACGTATTTCAACATCGTGCAAATAATTCATTAAAAATGTCATAACTATTATTATATGCACTGTAGATAAAACACAGTTGCTACATTGTTATAAACTTTCTGATAATAATTGTTCTGATACGAATTTTATTGACATTAATGTTTACATAAATTAATTAGCAACTTTTTTAATGAGGCGATAAATCTATGTGGGTATTTTGATGATGGTGTTACAGGCCTGCACAATTTTCTACTCTGCGGAGTTATTTGATCGCTTTGTTTGTAAACAACGCAGCTGTTTCAGGGATAATGAACAAATTTTAATATCTGAATTATTATTACGCCTATTATTGATACATCTAGTACAATGTAGTAGAGCCATAACCTTGCAACCACAGGATTTCGATTTGAAATCCTGCGTTGGGTGCTACCAGCAGACTTCAACCAGTTGTGATATCAATTTTTAGTTGAAAAGATAGACCAATAATAGAAGAAATAGGCCAATGTCGATGTCTTTTGAACGGATTTTAAATTTTTAATATTGGTTCAAGTATTTTGCACAAACCTGATCAAAAATTTTTTTGAATCTAAATCTAAAACAACTAAGATGATCGTCTCGCACAATTAACCAACGAGAGTCCTTATTGAGTTACATTTACTGGCTTTTAAGTTATTGAGTTTGGTGCAGCCGCTATAAATACGTCCATTAATCACGTGACCATTTTTTAAAGAGATTTTTGGACCCCCTTTGTCCTCGGCGATACGTCGTGATATTTAGAATTACCCCCTCTCCCGACAAACATTACGTATATATTTAGATCGGAGCAAAAATCGTAAAAATTTTAATTTTTTTAAAAAAATGTTTGGATTTTGGTAAAAAATAAACACACGTGATATCTTACTAGATCCCTCCCATCTCCAAGTGATATTTCATGATTGTTTGTCACCCTCCTTCCCCCAAAAGCCTCGCGAGATTAATGTACGCCCCCTATTGAGAAAACAACGACTATATGTCAAATTCAAGTTCACAGACATATGCTTTTTTCCAAAATTGGTCTCGAACGTCGAGAAAACATAAAACTAGCAAATCGAGTTTTCTAACAAAAAACTACTTTTTAAGTTAGTTAATGGCATCAGTTGATCCAATCGTGTTCATAATATTTGCATTTTTCGTTATTTTATTCCATCATAATTTTGGGTTTCGAACCCCTGCTTATATAGTCATTATTGGATATGAAAATATTCTTAGCGACTAGATAATGATTAGGTACGAGTGAATGGTACATGCATATACAAATTAACCAACAGACCACTGTTACGTGTTATGTGTATTGACATTGTAATGTCAGGAGTAGATGTTTGTATAAAATATAATAATTTCCGTGAAAAGTTGCTGTTTTCACTATCAAGCAACCAAAACTTAAAGAGCCCTATGAGGGTCGTGGTAACTCCTTGAACGGCATGACTCTTATAAAAATATATTGGTGTATGTATTTTTAAGTAAAAACCAATGTCACTACTGGTAAATATCAGACTAACCACTATACCACGAATAAACCCTCAAATAAATAAGAAAAAAAAGGAAATAAGAAAAGGCATCTAATTCGTGCTTTGGATAACCTTAAAACCCCTTATTATAACCTGAATACCACACATACAAGTTTTTACACCCACAATTATGTCATTTATAACACAACTAGCTTTTATGCTAATATGCAGATATATCCATACTTAGATTAATCTCTATATCATTTGTTACTCTATTTTTACAAATGTTACAAATACGTAACACCTCGTACATTTCATTTTTGATCGTTGTACATGATGGTGGCATGCATGAGAAATGCAAGATGATAAAATAAAGAAATAAAATTGTTGAATAAAAAGAAACTGATGTATTCATTCTTAATATTTTCCTTATTGCTTCCAATAAATTGAAAGTATTATGTCACACATGAATATTATAGTATCATTAAGAGTAATTACGTAAGTGTCTTTTATTAACTTCCCGTAGGGCAAGTTATAGTAATCGCAAAAAAATCGAAAATGAAAATTGTTATATATCTTTACGTTTCAAAGGTTTCTGAACATTTTGGCATACCTTAGAAAAAATGGATGTATGTGTGTGTGTGTGTGTGTGTGTGTGTGTATGTATGTATGTATGTATGTGCGTGTGTGTATGTATGTGCGGATACAAATTTTCGTCGACGATTTCGGGAACACGAATCAACCGATTTGAATAATTCAAAAAACATTCGATTTGTATTGATTAGTTTTTGGCGAAGGCAGGTCTAGCCGTTCCGAAGATACGGGGCAAAAAGTGCCGAAAACGGTAACTCAGTTTTTAAGAGAACGGAGCGTCCGATTTGAATAATTCAAAAAACATTTCACTTGTATTAACAAGATGAAGAATCGATAAATTTTTCATGAAGGTAGGTCTAGCGGTTTCGGAGATATGGAGGAAAAAGTAAAAAAATGAGCCATTTGGCGGTTAAAAATGATCATTAGACATATGCACATCAAATTATCAGATATTTTATAGAGATTTTAACAATAAGTATACATTTTGTTAACATTTCTTTGGGTTCCGTACCAATGCTTATGCGTTAGACAACGACGCGGCGCTTACGCGCTTTATATTTTGTCCCTATGCAGTTAAAGCAGTACGATTGCTTTGAAAAAAAGTTCAGATCTTCTACAATATGTCAAAATAAAGAAAAAAAAAATTTTTTCAAAAAAAAAAATTTAAAAAAAAAATTTTGTTTTAATTTTTTTTTTTTTTCAAAAAAAGTTATTTTTTGTCCAATTTATAGTTTCTCAAAAATCTTATCCTTTCAAAGTAATTTTTTTTCAAAAATGTTAATTGTTTTTAAAAAAATAATAATTTTTGGTACGGGAAGTTCCAGCAATTTGCCTTAAGGCACGATGCCTTAATTGCCTTAAGACAGAATTCCACTTACAGCTAGTTTAATAATAAGAACTAATGCACTTAGTCAACCTTACATAGACCATTTAATGCAGTGTGATTTATGAATTTGAATAATTACTGTTATTAAATGTAATTACTATACAGTTAATTAATAAAGATACCATATTGTTATGAAATAAGTGATTAATTAAAATAATCACTTATTTTTGTTAGGCAAAAAAATGTATCATTACCAGCGTCTTTCTTACAATTAGTGGCATTAGTATTTTTATTAATTGATAAAAATAAATCATGGGGCTACATTAAATTAGTACAAAGTTCTCTAATTAAATTACAAATAAACATAATTTTCAGTTTAAGCTAAAGTGGCCTAGATAAAATAATAGTTAAATGGTTTTGCTCATTGGGGGGCATCTATTGATCACATGAGATTTTTAGGGGAAGTTTGACAAAATATCACGTGGGGAAGGAGGGGTGTAGTAAGATATCACGTGTATTTATTATCTACCTGATTTTATTTTAAAAATCAAAACATTTTCAGAAAAAAATTAAAAATTTTACATTTTTTTCTCGCAACTAAAAATACACGTAATGTTAAAAAATGTAGGGGGGGGGGGTAATTTTTAATATCACCACATGTCGCCAAGAGGGAGGGGATCTAAAAATTATTTAAATAATCAATCACGTGATTAATGGACATCCCCTTGATCAATGTTTTAAGATCCTCCATTATTTTGGACCTTAAAATGTTCAAGATCAATATTGTAAATGAATATGAAATTCGTTGTTATACCGAATTCAAGATCAATGCAAAACTGCAGCTACAGTTCTATCTGAGTTATTTATTATATATGTAAATAATGAATAATTTCAAAATTATGGACAACGGACAGGATAGCAATGTCAAAGAAAACAAATTTTCGAGAAGAAAAAAAGATAGGATTGCTTAACACTATCATTAACTCTATCATCGTGACTTGAAGATGTATTTCCCACCCAATACCAATGTTAATCATTGAACCTCAAATTTTAAAATACAATTTAAATGTGATTATTTAAGCAAAATTTGATCTGTCTAAAAGTGAAAATCTTCTATTACTCGACTATAAGTGGAAATTGTAAAAATGTAGCTCTCTCAAGGGAACTGCATTCCTTTCGAAGAATTGAAGAGATTAAAACATGCGTGCAACGGCCTTTATATAGAGGAAGTGTGCAATAAATGCAACATTTTTCACATGAATAACATTCAAATCGGTTTAATTATAGCGGATATAGAAATTACCAAGAAATTAAAACAGCTTCAAATTGTTTGGCAATTTTGGTTTAAAGTAAAAACCGATATCACTGTTTGACATAGCTAGATGTTGTATGTATTTACTTGTATAATTTTGGATTCACTAATTAAAACGATCAAAATATCTGAAAAATATAGTGCTTGGACAAAACTATTACAAAATTTTATAGCATAATAAGTATATTATTTATTTCACCATGGAGACTGTTTAATGTCAGAGACCGTATATAGTGTTAAGCTTTACTTTAGACTTTTAAATCTTTAGATTAAATGTTGCAAAACTTAGTATTTAAGATAACAACTTAGTATATCGCAAGTACTGTTATAACTTTTCAATCTATCCGGATATTGCTTTAATTTCTCATGTTCAATTTAATAACAACATTCAATTTTCCATATTCTTGTGCAAAATCGGAGCTAAACGTCTATATTTAACAAATACCTCTACTTTTTCAAAACGATCGTGAACTGTGTTTTATGTGTAATAATTATATATGCATGTTAATTTTGAATTAATTACCTATATCAATTAATCACCAATGAGTACTTTTTCTCCTAATAATTAATTAGGAATTCGACAACGATATTTAAACTACGTAAATAAAAGCAAGTTTTATATAATAAATTTCAAAGCTACCAAAAAAAACAATATTCTAATATTCTAATATCTAATGATATTGATATGAATATTAATAACATATGTTAAAAGTTATCTGTTGCAAGTCACTATAGGTACATAAATTGTCTTCAATAAAATTATATTTTTAATAAATATAACATGGTCGTAATAACAAACGGCAAATGATTGATAAATCGAATAACATTTGAAATAAGTATTTGCATCATACATTGCTTTGATACAAGGCTCTCAAATTTCTTTGGTAATTTTATAGCTACATCATGCAATGCAATTCAGTGCCACGCCCTTAATCTCGGAGACGATGAAGCGAATAAAATGGATTATGGGTATGCAAAGACACACTAGAATAGATAGCATTTTAGCGTGTCTTAACGCATTATTATTCGTTTAAATACAAATATATACAGGAGAACAGAGCAATCTGAAACATTCTTTTCCCCAATATATTTAAACCTGCAAACTATCAGTTTCTAATTTTGAATGTTACCAGTGATTACCATCTGGAGAGACTATTATTAATCCAAGAACCAATTCCAAATTAGTAATGAAACTAATTTTATCAAAAACAATCTTATCATATGGAGCATTTAAAAGTATTTTTTTCGTGTTCTATTTAAAATTATAAAGTTTTATCTAAATACTAGCTGACCCGGCAAACGTTTTGCTAAGTAATTTATATTCTAATCAATTTCTAGAGATATTCAGATATTCAGATATTCAGATATTCCGATATTCCGATATTCCGATATTCCGATATTCCGATATTCCGATATTCCGATATTCCGATATTCCGATATTCCGATATTCCGATATTCCGATATTCCGATATTCAGATATTCCGATATTCCGATATTCCGATATTCCGATATTCAGATATTCCGATATTCCGATATTCCGATATTCCGATATTCCGATATTCCGATATTCACATATTCGGATATTCGGATATTCGGATATTCGGATATTCGGATATTCGGATATTCGGATATTCGGATATTCGGATATTCGGATATTCGGATATTCGGATATTCGGATATTCGGATATTCGGATATTCGGATATTCGGATATTCGGATATTCGGATATTCGGATATTCGGATATTCGGATATTCGGATATTCGGATATTCGGATATTCGGATATTCGGATATTCGGATATTCGGATATTCGGATATTCGGATATTCGGATATTCGGATATTCGGATATTCGGATATTCGGATATTCGGATATTCGGATATTCGGATATTCGGATATTCGGATATTCGGATATTCGGATATTCGGATATTCGGATATTCGGATATTCGGATATTCGGATATTCGGATATTCGGATATTCGGATATTCGGATATTCGGATATTCGGATATTCGGATATTCGGATATTCGGATATTCGGATATTCGGATATTCGGATATTCGGATATTCGGATATTCGGATATTCGGATATTCGGATATTCGGATATTCGGATATTCGGATATTCGGATATTCGGATATTCAGATATTCAGATATTCAGATATTCAGATATTCAGATATTCAGATATTCAGATATTCAGATATTCAGATATTCAGATATTCAGATATTCAGATATTCAGATATTCAGATATTCAGATATTTCGACATCCCGACATTCCGATACTCCGACATTCCGATATTCCGATAGAGCTAAATGTACAAAAAATAGCAGTTTTTGAGAGAACTAAGTGTCCGATTTGAATGATTCAAAGAACTTTTTGCTTGTTTTAACAAAATAGTTGCTTTTGGGGAAAAAAAATTGTTATAATTTTTTTTCAAATTTTATTTTCTTGAATTTTTTAAGTTACGAAGTTTCAAGTAACATTCGATGAATTAACAAACAATTATCTGACTACGTTCGGTAAAATTGCCAGCTACTTCATCATTGTAGAAATGTATATTTTTGATGTCTTTCAAAAATTTGTTATCTACACCTTTTTACCCTATAGGCGGGGTAACTTGGAACGGTCAGGTGGCAAACACGTTTAAAACCTTATTTTAATTTACAAAATAATTACATTTTTAACTAATGCAAAAAAACTACCAACGGAAGAAAATACTTTTATTATGAATTTTCAAAGATGACCGATATTTTGTCAATACAATCAAACTGGAAGTTTTATATACTTTCTATAGAAAACATAGTATATATATTGACTTATACATAGACTTATATTGTCGTAAATATTCACGTAAAACTTCCTATTAAAAGTAATTGAACACCATCTGTCAAGAACGTTTGACATTTCACGTAATAGCCACCGTCTATTGTTTTATTCAAATTACGCTTCTACAAAAATTTTCAAATTAAAAATGTAAAGTTTCTACGCGATTTTGGAATAATATCTCACCTTTTGGACTTTCTCTGGATAGGCACGAATTTTTCAAGACTAAGACTGGCCAAATCGGTTTAGCCGTTTTCGAGTTTAACTTAGACATTTGAAAGAGAGCTCCATTTTTATATATAATATATAGAATTAATTATACATCATGGTATACGATTACACTGCGCGACACTAAGTTTTTTTCCTGAGATGTTATGATGGTCATTAACTAATTCGCGGACGCTGTTTCCGAAAACAGTAACAAAATTTTTGTAACAGCTCTAGTTTTTTATATGATTTTCAATTCAGGACTTTGGTCAAGGCCTGACTGATTTTGTCGTAAGCTCCAACAACTGTCAGCCATAATGTGGAAGTTCTACACCTTCCATGATATCGCTCCTCCAAAGTCCTGATACGAGATATCAAGAGTAGATACTCTCACCCTTCTCTTCGCTAATATCTCCAATATTTTCCAAAAACCGTTCTGTATGAGAGTGCGGGCAATGATCAAATCAATTACATCAAATATATCAGTTTGTAATTCTTCCTGTTTTGTTTTTCAAGTTGGTTTCTACATCCATTACACATGGCAGAAGTTGTTGAAGTTCTAGGTTGTTCATCATTAGCATGGATAAAAGTACGTGTAGCTGATCGTAAGTAGACCTCTATACCATTGGGGTTGTGGTTTATGACTATTTATTTCCATTGTCTGAATTTATTTCATTCATATTTAACTTACAGAAACTTACAGAAACAATTGTCGTGGTGATTATCAAGGTTTTTATAGCATTTCAATCCTTCTGGATAATATTGTAAGCATACTACACAACTTTTTGACATACTGTGAGAGAAGAAAATACGATGTCTTTACGCAGTTCGACATAGGTTTCCGCTATTTGTTGAAAACATATTCACCACGAAAGTATCAAAAACCATCTAGATTATGCACACAACATGTTGGAGACGGAACCATACCAAAAACAACAGACAAAACTCTTAGTTAATCGCTAAACTGCAATAATTATAGCCTAAATGACTAGTTGGGGTAGTTCCCTAAAACTCCAAAACTAGAGCTGTTACGGAAACATGAAAGGTATATTTGAAATCAGCATGCAATTCTGAGTTTGCAGGGACACAACAAAGTTTGAGGGAAAATCTAGAAGTAACATTTTAGTCGCGCAGTGTTATCAAATCGCACCTTCTTCAGAACACAAATGACTTTAGGAATTAACCCTGCAAAATAATATTTTAATTCAATTTTTTTGCAGGATTGGAACAGTGATCAGCACTTCATGATTCTATTAGCTGTTGGTCATGATTTTACATAACTAAGTACGTCGGTTTTATAGATGGCAATCTAAATATTTGTACGAACTGCTAAAACTAATTGTTAAAGAATTCAAGTATCAGTTAAAAGTATCAAAATGATTAATAGGAATGAAAGCCCAAGATAAAAAAATAGATTAAATTCTGATTACATTTTTACACCCAGGTATACTACTACTACAGCGGCTGCTTATTGAAGGCATAATTCTGAATCTGAAACAATAAATATGACAAATGCACTCGTTTCCCGCTATAAATGTATTCAGATATAAATATACATCAGTATGTTCGAATTGCATAAATCGTTATGTGTCATATATGCATATGCGACAAACTTTGCGAACTTTAAAGCGCTCTACTCGCCGCTAGGAACATGATATAATTATTACGCAACCGGAAATTGTACGTATAGTCAGTCAGGTATTATGAATATATTCAAAATGGACAAAAACTATAGTAACCTTTCATCTGAATAATATGAATTAGCCGATATTAGAAAACTTTTGTTCAAATGTATTTTATAATATTGATAATGAAAATGAAAATCGCAAAATTGTATAAGGTCAAATGAGCTTTTCTCGTGCTTTATTTGCTTAAAGTTCATGTATTATAATTTAGATAACTGAACAAATATCTTTTAATTTAAATTTCTAATTTATGCGTATATCACAGACGTTGTTCTTCTAAACACGGGAGATAGTTAGATAAAATATATACTTGATTGCTAAAAATCAGATTGCAGTAACCTTGGGGTCCAAAAATCCTTAAAAAACCGATCACATGATTAATGGACGCCTCTCAACCTTGTTATATTAAATCGTATACGTGTACCTAAACTTTATGTATTTACTAGTGATGTTCTAAGTCGAATCAAATGATTTGAATCATTCCAATCAAGTCCTCAACAACTTGATTCGAATCTTTTTTTACTTGATTCGTCGAAACAACGAATTCGTCAAGCCAAAAAATATCAACAATTTTTATAATTGAACCAGTTTCCGTAGGACTTTAATTGTTTAGTATGTTCATTAAGATCGAGTACTCTATCGTTATACCAAGTAAATCGTCTAATTTTAATTTTAACAAACGTCAAAAAAACTACTCATTTTCTCAAATTTTGATGAATTTTTAAAATTAAACCACTTGTAAGGCCGTAATATATCAGTAAGCTCTATAAGACCATGATATATATCGCCAAAAAAGTTCCATAAGAATCGGATTAATTTTTTTTTTCAACAGTTAATTACAAGAAAACGGCCCGGTAGATTTTCACCAAACACTAATCAGTATCATTATCAATTAATATTTTTCGAACAGTTTTTGATTTTTTAAAATCGATTTGGTAGTATGAGCTTAAATGTGGACCTTTCCTTCGGAAAGTTAAAAAAACAAAAATGAGACATTGACAAATAAGAAAACTTACGAATATATTGATCATCAAGCGGGCAATACACCGATTGCAAAAAGTAAGCAGGCTATTTGTAGGTAAATCCCTTCTTGATATTAATTCATTTAAAATAGTAATTTTACTGGGTTAAATATATAATAAATAAATCAAAAATGCATTTTTTTGTGATTAAAAAAAAGTCAACGATACGTGGTGTTCCCAAGCGGTCTCCCATCTAAGTACTACCCACGCCCGATGTTGCTTAACTTCGGTGATCGGACGAGAACCGGTGTATTCAACATGGTATGATCGTTGACGACGAAATAATGTTGTCTCCAGTTGATAAAAGTGTAGATAATTTTTATTAAATAGTATAATAATAAAATAATAAATAAAACAATACTTGGTACTCCCAAGATTAGTAATTATTAAATTATGGTTGTTTTATAAATCAATCAAAATTTCAAAGTTTAATTTCGATCATCCAACATTTAAAATCGTCAACAATGAATTTTTGACATTTTTAAGGAATTACAAAAAATAAACTTGGTTAATTTAAAAATAAATATAATTAATTATTATTTAAAATGTCTTGTTATTAGAAAATCCTTTATCATCAGATGAAGTTCAGTTCGTGTTACGTTCTGTTAGTGTTGTATCGTCCAAACTTGATGATCAATGTCTTATTTTTGATACTTAAGTTTTATCATTTTGGTTACCTAACTTTTCGAATAATTGCGACCAAGAATTTGCATTCTTCGAAATCAAAGAGTTGTATAGTAATAGAAATCTAAAAAGCGCAATATAAAACAATGTTATAAATCACACATCAATTATTATAAATCAGAATTATCATCCAAAATAAGTAAATGGAATTTAATTTAGCGGAAAATCCAGCAATACCAAAACGTTTTAGAAGGAAGCAGGCGCTGCCGAAATGGAGTAAAAATATTTGTTAATTTCATTTGTTCTCTTCGCTTCACAGAAATTCTTAGAAAGCATTTATTGCAAGAAGTTTCTCGGCTCATAGGCGCCTCTGATTGTGAGCATACATCAAATGTAAATGGAACTATTACGTAGATTTTCCATCGTTCAGAAAAGATAATATCTGCGTAGTAACATATTAGTCTAGTTATTTCACGATTTGTACATGTTCATTTCGCAATTCAGAAATCGTTTTTATTTGTTTCTCATATATATACATTGATTCTAAATCGTTCGCATTATGTATGCAGGTTTATGGTTATTACCTTTTGTTGATATTTTATGATTTTTAACCAGATCAGTAAAATGCATAATTTGGAAATTTGATTTATTAAAATATTTCTTCTTTTGTTACCACTTTAAATAAAATAGAGCTACTGCATACGTGAAATACCTAAGTCAATATTTTCGACGACATTCGCAATTATTTTAATTGTAATAATGAAGTATTGAAAATGATTTTAGTACTTAATAAGTTACACAAAAATTAATTAAAATGAGTACATAAATATATTGCCTTTTTACATAAGTGTCAATCAAAATGTTTAATTATTATGTTATATAATTTAATAATCAATTTCATTCGTGAAGTGAATTAAATGAAGTAGTGAAGTAGTGAATTATCAAAGTAAGTGATAGAAGTAATAACGAATTAAAATCTGGATTATTTGTGACACATCATCTCAATATATTTGCTTTCATTTAGAAACATTTATATCCACTAAGCAAGTATACCTGACATTATGGATTAAGCTCAGAATAAATGATTATTGCACAAGATTAATGCAAATTCATGAAGCACTTGTATGATTCATTAGTCTTATTATCGATATTGAAAATAAATATTTTCTAAGATTGCGTTAGTCTATCATGAAAATCAGAGTTTTAGTACCGTCGTTTTTTTGTAAAATAACATTTAATTGCTTTTATTGAAAAGTAACGTAACATGACTTTACACTTTTTTAACCATTGCGACAAGGTTTTGTATAATCGTTTAAAATAAATTAGTATCAAAACTTATTCTGATAATATAAAATTCATTATTTATATACAATTATGTTACTTACAAACAAAAAAATAAAACTAAGATAAATGAAAAGCTAGAATGCGGTCAAATTCTTAAGATCATTTAGCTGCATAAATAAAGTCAGACCATAATTACTTCAATTAGTAAAAATTATATATATATATATATATATATATATATATATATATATTATCATATCCTTATATGAATTATCTCTACTCCTCAATAGACAAGAAGTTTTACTTGTCCTTTTCGGACAGTTCTGAAAATTTGACTAATTAAAAAAGTGTATTATAAAAAACAACTGATGATAGGGGGTGGTTTTTATCCAGGCCTTATATTATAAAAAGTTTTATAATATTACTGAAACTTAGATCAGAATATATATTGTAATCCCCTACAATTTTGCATGAATCACATCACATAACCCAATTAAGTACACCGTGATAGTAATAGACTATATGCAATTCATTTGTGCAATTCATTAGAAATGGATATGTTTCCTTAACCTTTGCTGGTACAACATTCATAACTCAATGTGTAACATTGATATATTATATATTTACTCATGGGCACAAGTAGCAATCATTAAAACTTTAATCCTATATCTGTAAATTAAAAACGGATCGAAATATTATTACATTTATTGATCTTATTTACTCATTAAATCTGGCATATCAAACATATAATTTGTTAAGAAAATACGATGTTGGTTTCGTGATATTTGATATAAAATATATATTTTCTAAATTAAAGGTAACATTTTCAACGGTTAAAATTATTGACATTTTGAATCGAGGTAAATGATTCAATTACTAACTATGCACTTGATAGTGAAGAATGAGAATTATAAAACTTTTGGTGAATGCCTTTCTAAGTATTTGACTCATGGGTCAAAAGAAAATTGAATTGTACGGTAATATATATGTGTTATTTGGTTTCTGAATGTACCACATAATTATGTCAAAGCTTGCTTGATAATAATATGTTCAAAATATCACAAATGTTGCACAACAATAGAAAATCTGATAGAATTATGTTGAATAATAATCTGTTGTCGATCAAATTTTAGAATAACCAAAAATAATTTCTACAGCAACCATACAAAAAATAAGACGATTATTGGCCATAATAATATTTTTTTTATAGAGAACTGATAAAACTAGTGGTGCATTGCATTGTGCCGCAAGGCAAATTTCGGAACTTTCCGTACCAAAAATTAATACTTTTAATAAAGATTCAATTTTCTTTTAGAACTTGTAATTGTAATTTTTGAAATTATTAAAATTTCTGAAGAAAATGAACTTTTTAAAAAAATTCGTTTTTTTAGACTTTGAAATATTTGTAGTATAATGGACAAACATTGGTACGGAAACCATAAAAAAGTAAACAAAATTTGTTCTTATTATTAAAATATCTATAAAATATGTGATAATTTGATGTGCTATGTCAAATAGATCATTTTTGTCGGCCAAATGGCATTTTCACTTTTTTATGAGATCTCCAAAACCACTAGACCTGCCTTTCCAAAAATTTCACCAGTTCTTCACTTTGTCAATACAAATAAAATGTGTTTTGAAACATTCAAGCTGGTTGATCCGTGTTCTCGAAATCGTCGACGAAAAAATGTATCCGCACATACATACATATACACACACATACATACATACATACATACACAGACACACATACATCCATTTTTACCAACGAATACTACAACTTACCCTACGGGAAGTTAATAAAAATACAGTTTTTGGATTGTAGTATAATAAATATTCAAAAACATTAAATTAAATATAGTTTATTGTTTTAATTATAAGCAATAAATAATATAAAAAAATAACCATTATTATTATTTTTTTAATTAAATTAAAAAAATATTCAAAGTAATTTATGGGCCATAATTACTAAATTTTAATAGTGATTTAATAAAATTTAAGATACAGTATTTAAATTCAAAATATAATAGAATAATTAATTACAACAATAAAAATTAATATTAGATTTGGCATGATTAGTAAAATTTCATAAAGAATTAATAAAGCTTTAGAATTACCGAATAATATGAAAATATCAATTGTCATAAAGAGCACGATATTCGTCGGGGATATAGCTCAGTGGTAGAGCATTCGACTGCAGATCGAGAGGTCCCCGGTTCAAACCCGGGTGTCCCCTAAACTATTTTTATTGCAGGAACCGATAAAACTTTCGATAATCAATTAAAAGCATACATTATTAAATATTCAGGAATTTATTTTAACAACAAATTCAAGCAATATTTGGATTCATTGAATTAAGGCATAGAATTTCATCTTTTTATTACAAACCTTCTACGATTAGGATTAACTGCATTTTTCCTTGAGGCAAGTCAAATTTTGATGATAAATGGATTTTAAAAATTGAGGTTCGGCAAGTTCTAAATAAATTCAACATGTTATTCCATGAAACTTTGGACTTCATTAGTGCTCGACCGATCATTACCAAAATCTAATCAGTACTATTTCCAATTGATATCTTTTGGCGAAAACGTTTATCTACCAGTCATAAAGAAATTCTCACCAGACACCAGAAAAATTTAAGTATATTCAGATTTAAATAGCAAAAGTTGCTTAAGTGATCAATTACTGACAAAGTAAATAATTTAATATAATTTAATAATCAAAGCACTAGTACTGAACCGTCTTCCAAAGAAACAAAGCTACAATTATTCATTTATATCGAGTTGCTGTAGGGATTTTTTTAAAAAGAACAAACGTGCAATAAAATAGACCCTAAAGGGCTTTGTTGACTCCATTCACAAGCGATATAATCAGTATCAGTAGCTATTATCAATTCCACAGTTACTTCATACAAATTGAAATGATATAAAAATGAATAATCGTCCTATTGAATGATATTAATAGCATAATAAATTAAAAATTTGCACCGTAGAACACTTATTCTGTTGCGCAATTATTAATGAATTGAAGCTACGTATCCATGAAACATGGAACAGATACATGAATATTATGGACTGCAATGATAAGTTAATTATTTCAAACATTATCTCTTTACCTACCTATTTCTTCTATTTTTGAAACTATGGAATGATTTTTTTAACAGCGATCTCAATTGCATGTTCTATGAGCTGTGTTTGCTATAGTTCATCCTAGCCTAGTATTTTTCTCAGGAGAATACACCAGGACAGACTCCTTTTACCTGCTGAATATAACAAAGTTATAATTCTCAACAATTAGCATCAACGTATTTATTGGTTTTTTTAATTATAATTTACTCATTTATATTAACTATAATCTTGTTCATAGGCACGCAGCCTAAGGATTATCCTGCGATATCTGATAAAGCGTCTGAATATCAGAAGTGGGATCGATTGATCCAGAATTTCATAATAAGTATTAGCATGCTGATTTGCAAATTAAAATGAGTTTCTCAATATTCGAATGCAATTGATATTGTGCACCTGTGATTAAAAATACTTATACATGATCAAAGATTTTAATTAATGGTTAAAACAATAGAGCGCAAATAGAGCAAGCAAGTTTGCAAAGGTTAATTATTTGCAAATTAAAAGCAAAGAAAAGTAAAGGCAAAGTTAATGTTTTAGCCAGAAAATCTGATTTACCCATTTCATGTTGTTTCTTGTCATTCTGAATGAATTGACCCCAATTTTGGAAATCAGTATTGTTGAGTATATGACCCAAGATCAGACCTTTTGTGATCAGAAAGACCAGGAAAAAATAAGATTCAATTTCCTTTTTTCAATTAGGATAAGTTCATATTGGTTTGAAATTTAATACAATTTTATAGCATATGAATAAATCTAGAACTGTGTAAGACGTAAACAGAGTAAGGACATAAAATATTGACACATAATAAAAGCAATGACTGAAACAATGAGGTATAATAGTCAACGACAATGCTAAAACACGATTTCTTCACAATGAAATGCGGAATGTCTTAAATAAATATTTAATTCTAACTGGACTATTGTTTAAGTAACATAAGATAATTCATCAGATATCAATTTGAAACATTATTAGGCCAAAGGCTTTAAGAAATAAATGTGTGGTTTTATTTTTATTTAAAAAAACATACTTTTTAAATTTAATACTTAACCAACTTCCTAGCCATCTTCCCCTAACCCCAATATTTCGATGTAAAGGTTTCGCAATACGCTCTACTTTGATGGTGTTAAGCGGGGAATTACTGTATTGGCAAAAGTCTTTATACATTTTTGCCCACTTTCAAAATCGCAATAATGAACATATTAAGTATACTATTATAACAAAATCATAGATTTAACAGAATATAATAGTTGCGCCGAGAGTAATATAAGGTTAATAAAAGTAATAATAATCTTCATAATTATTTATTTGAAATATGTTATATTACCACAGAAAACAGATAACATAATATAGCTATGCTAACCGAGAATAACCCCATAAATTTTCAATAAATACATATTTTTAACTTCCCGTAGAGCAAGTTATAGTAATCGCAAAAAAATCGAAAATAATTTTTTTTATATATCTTTACGTTTCAAAACCTTCTGAACATTTTGGCATACCTTAGAAAAAATAAATGTATGTGTGTGTGTGTGTGTGTGTGTGCGGATGCAAATTTTCGTCGACGATTTCGGGAACACGGATGAAGCGATTTGCATAATTCAAAAAACATTCGATTCGTATTGATAAGGAGACATGCTAATTAATTTTTGGCGAAGGCAGGTCCAGCCGTTCCGAAGATATGGGCGAAAAGTGCCAAAAACGGCAACTCAGTTTTTAAGAGAACGGAGCGTCCGATTTGAATAATTCAAAAACCATTTTACTTGTATTAACAAGATGAAGAACTGATCAAATTTTCATGAGGCAGCGGTTTCGGAGATCTAGTAAACAAAGTAAAAAAAATGCCATTTGGCGGTCAAAAATGATCATTAGACATATGAACATCAAATTATCAGATATTTTATAGAGATTTTAACAATAAGTATAAATTTTGTTTACATTCCTATGGGTTCCGTACCAATGTTTATCCGTTATACGACGACGCGGCGCTTACGCGCTTCGATATTTCGTCTCTATGCAGTTAAAGCAGTACGATTGCTTTGAAAAAATGTTCAGAATTTCCAAAATATTTCAAAATACATTTTTCTTCAAGTCATTTTTTTTTCAAAAAAAAAGTAAATTTTTGATAAGAATTTATAGTTTTCTAATTAAAATTAAATCTAATTTTTTCAGAGTAAATTTTTTTCAAAAATGTTAATATTTTTAAAAAAAATAATTTTTGGTACGGAAATTTCCAGCAATTTGCCTTAAGGCCCGATGCTATACGCCCCACTAGTTGAACTTAAATTTTATAACATATAGAACTAATTCACTATTTTGTAACATCTGCCACACGAAATTTATATAATATGTAATAGTGTACCAATTGAGCAATTTACAATAATAGAGACTATTGTGAAATAAAATTATAATTCTGACAGACTAAATTATCTAGAGGTTTTGCACTAGGTTATTTTCTTTGAAATTGATAAATATAATAATATGTGAAACAAATCGATAATATTCTGAAAAGTTAACGCTTTAGGAGCAAGCATAATGGATTAAATAATACTTTATGTAAAAAAGCGAATTGTTCAAATTTATGAAATATTTTAAATCGTTGAGAGGCAAAATATTTGAAATTGATAATAGAATAAAACAAGCTTTTACCAAGAATGGAAAAAAATCATATTGCAATCTAATTCCTTTATTGCACTATAAATGCAACACCATGAGGGTTTTGTATATAAGGCTTGAGTATGATATATATTTTTCTAAACACTTACGTATTTATTAATTTATTTTTGATAAAACTTGTGGGATATTCTACGAACATATTATATTTTAATACTTCACGACACAGTGACTTGTATTACTAAGTAGTTACACTTTTTTTAAAAAAAAAATCCTTGTCTGATACGTTCTAATTTATTTATGTAAAAGTAGAACTTTCATATCGTTTCAAATAAGATGAAACGAGCTATGATATATGTTATTTAAAATTAGAATTATAAAAAGCATCCATGGCTTTTGATTATTAAATATATTTTGATTATTATTGAGATAGATGAGGTGGAGGTTTATACACTCTTCTAAAATTGAAATGATAAGTTTCTGAGTATTGTATAATTTCCCATTACTTATCATTAGAAAAGATGCTGATATGCTAAAAATTAAATATAGTTAATAAATTTACTAAATAAAAAAAATGTGATACAAAAATATATAGAAAGCATCGTATAGTAATCCAATAACTGAAGATTGATTATATTAAATAGTGTTATTGATTGGCAAAATATACTTTTGTAAGACACGAATTACAAAATTTAATGTATATTTACAAAAATTGCAAAAATGGTTTATAATATAATTAATTCGAATAGAAAGTTCAATTTCAAGTATATTTATAATGTATAGTTACTAGACAGAACAATTATCGAATAAGAAATCAACAGTAAGAGTAAATAATTTTATTACTATTTTATCCTTCAAATCTTAGATGTCAGAAGTAGCTCGGGGATATGCAACTAAACAAATAATTGACAAATTATAGAAATTATTTACTTTTGAGTAGAGATTAGAAATCATGATGTATTTTGTATGTAGTCAGATATATTTTTAAATAATGTTTTTAAAAATTATTATGTAACGGGCTTGTATATTTAGGCCAAATATGTACCAATAATGCAATATGTACTTTATTTAGAAACTTCGATTGGAAACTTATTTTTACTAAATTTCCTTCCTGATTAAACAGATGCTCTTGAAATTTGTATATATTTGAATAATTGCATTACTTTTCAAAGTGACCTTCTCCACAATTGTTCTTAAGATTATAAACAATAAAAAACATTCAGATACAATAGATGATTGCAATTAGCTCAGATTAGTATCTAATAATCACCAACAATAGGTAAATACATCATATGATAATCACTATTGTTATAAGCATTATGCATATTTGTATTAAATAAACTATTGATAATAAACAGTAGACAATGTAGATGAAAAACTAAAGGTAATGTTGGAAAATGCATTAATAAAGAATTGAATACATAGTTAAAGCGATTATAATGGGAGAGATTCCTTCACTTACAGTCATTAATTAACTTACAAACAGAATGACATGAATATTATAGTAACTATTTAATAAGCTCGGACTAAACTTTGGTGGCTACGTGTGCAAAATTGAAAAAAAAACTAATGATCTATCCTAACAAAATTTAAAACTGCCATTGTTTTCAAACTCTATTGGTGACATTATTTGTCAGAAACTTATTCAAATATCGCAATTTTTATAAAACGCATATCCTTCCGTTCTTTTCTGTTAAAGTTGTACAAAAATCTATCAAAGATAAAATTAACGAAAAATATGAATATATCAACCATTTAACACGTCGATAAAAAACGAATAACATTTTTTTTACAACTATTAAACACGAATGAACGATCCGGCCAACCTTTACTAAAAACTAATCATCACGTACAATTTGCACTTTTTTGCTAGTCTTAACTAATATATCAGCAATATGAGTAGTCCTTACTGAATTACATTAATTTTGAGAAAACGTCCACAAAATGTTAAAAATCGGCTCTCAAACAAACACACTTTTTCCAATTGGGATGATAAACGACTGAGAATGACTTGAAACATCGAAGAAATGAAATTATTATGTGAAAATTTCTGGCAAAACATAAGCTTCTACTTCAAAAAATTGATAAATTTTGATATTTATTTATAAATGTGTTCTTCAATGCCCACGAGTACATATGAATTAAATTTTATTGCAATTTCTTTTGTTCTAAAATTATACTGTACAAGATGTCGAGGTAACGTTATGGTGTCTCATAGACTTTTTAAGTTAAAATATTAATGGCCAGATAATTTTTATTGAACTAAAAATTAAACTGTGCTTTTCAAAATCACACTCTCGTACTTTTAATTGTTCAATGAAATAAACTAGCTGTAAGTGGAATTCTGTCTTAAGGCAATTAAGGCATCGTGCCTTAAGGCAAATTGCTGGAACTTCCCGTACCAAAAATTATTATTTTTTTAAAAACGATTGACATTTTTTAAAAAAAATTACTTCGAAAAAATACGATTTTTAAGAAACTATAAATTGGACAAAAAATTACTTTTTTTTGAAAAAAAAATTTTTTTAAAAAACATTTTTTTTTAATTTTTTTTTGTTTTTTTTTTTTTGAAAAAAAATTTTTTTTTATTTCGACATATTGTGGAAGATCTGAACTTTCTTTTCAAAGCAATCGTACTGCTTTAACTGCATAGGGGCAAAATATAAAGCGCGTAAGCGCCGCGTCGCTGTCTAACGCATAAGCATTGGTACGGAACCCATAGGAATGTTAACAAAATGTATACTTATTGTTAAAATCTCTATAAAATATCTGATAATTTGATGAGCATATGTCTAATGATCATTTTTGACCGCCAAATGGCTTATTTTTTCACTTTTTCCTCCATATCTCCGAAACCGCTAGAGCTACCTTCATGAAAATTTTATGGATTCTTAACCTTGTCAATACAAGTGAAATGTTTTTTGAATTATTCAAATCGGACGCTCCGTTCTCTCAAAAACTGAGTTACCGTTTTCGGCACTTTTTGCCCCGTATCTTCGGAACGGCTAGACCTGCCTTCGCCAAAAACTAATCAGCACGTCTCCTTATCAATACGAATCAAATGCTTTTTGAATTATTCAAATCGGTTGACCAGTGTTCTCGAAATCGTCGACGAAAAGTTGTATCCGCACATACATACACACACATACATACATACACACACACACACACACATACACACACACACACCCACACACACATACATCTATTTTTTCTAAGGTATGCCAAAATGTTCAGAAACCTCTGAAACGTAAAGATATACAAAAATTTTCATTTTCGATTTTTTTGCGATTACTATAACTTACCCTACGGGAAGTTAAAAAAATACAGAATAAACTATTACAATAAGAATATAAAAAATATGAAAATAAAAATTATTATTTAATAGTAATATTACTTCAGATGTAACCTAACAATAATAACCAATACTGAATGAAATTGATCCATTATAAGAGACTCTTCCCTTTTTATGTCATTACAAAAGACAATCACCAATTTCCATTCGGTCATGTCCACGATCTTAATTGATCTCGAATTAAAATTGCCGCAAAAGACGATGGTAGCGCGGAAATATTTTTCGTATCAGGAAATGTTCTATTACAATTATAAATTAATCGCTCTTCGCAATCTAAAATTATTGATTGCACAATGAATGACGCGTCGTTTTTGTTTCTGTTTTGTTTATTGTTTTTGATAGACGTTCGATCAGATTTGGAGAAAGGATTTCTCTAATATCACATACTCCTACGAAACATTTCTTATCAATTTGTAATATGGATTCAGAACCAGTCAAACACAGTGGTATTTTCATCCAAAATCCCATTTTGAAAATGTGCAAGAACCTGTGATACTTGCCACAAATACTACTAATACCGCTCCCAATACTAGTATTGAAACAGATTGTACGTTTTCAAAAATGCATAATTCCATTTTGATGATACTTGACATACATTGTTACTACACTTTACTAAATATTTGGCAGAAATTTAAAGTTGGAACAGTCAATAGTTTTTGAGATATGCGAAGTTGATGGGTGGCTGGCTCCGCTCTCAATACTAGTATTGAAACAGACTGTACGTTTTCAAAAATGCATAATTCGATTTTGATTGAACTTGACACACATTGTTAATACACTTTATTAAACATTTGGCAGAAATTTAAAGTTGGAACATTCAATAGTTTTTGAGGTTGATGTGTGGCTGGCTCCGTGCTCAATACTACATTTAAAGTTTACTTCAATACTACATCATTTCTAAAGTTTAAATCATTTCTAAATATGCCGTGGACCCTCATTTTTATTTCGTGGACCCCAAAATATTGTTTTCCCTGCCATGGACCCCTTGAAAGTTGCCATGAACCGCTGGGGGTCCAATTTTGGTGATTAGCACCTAGATATACTTATCCATGATATAATCCCTTCAAATAATCTGAAGAAAAATACGTAATATTTCATTAATTTAGAAGAGTTAATACCTTTTCAATATTTCTAAAATTTCGAAAATATAAAAAACATAGGAATTTGGGGATGAGTTCAACTGAAGAGAAGTCTAAAGAGAAAACTCACAATCAGTAAAAATTTCAAGTAAATCGGTCCAGTAGAAGTTGAGAAACAGTGATATATATAAAGATATAGTATCGAAAAATACTGTTTCACGCGTTTTAAGTTTTGTTATATCTCCAAAAATAATTTCAATTATAAAAAATCCTTTAGTAATCCTCATATTCTTATATAGTCAAACTTCAAAAATACCCAAATGAAAAACAAAACTGATTTTTTTCTATATATGTATACGAGGTGTGTTCAAAAAGTACCCGGAATTTTTAAATTTCGCGGGTCTGGAGTGTCTGATTGTCAAATTTTTTTTTTTATTGTGTTGGTATACATGCCCCTAAAGTATGATGAAATTTTCAGCTATATTCACTGTTTACTTTGTCTGTGGTAGTCGCTAAGGTTCGACGTGTTTTTCTGAGCTCGGCGATTTTTACAAGGGAAGAATTGAAAAGTCAAAGAATTTGTATTAAATTTTGCGTAAAAAATGAAATAAAGTGTAACAAAGTGTGTGAAATGTTACAAAAAGCCTATGGTGAGTCTGCTATGAAAAAAACAAGTGTTTACGAGTGGTATAAGCGTTTCCAAGATGGCCGCGAAGACGTTGAAGATGACGAACGCTCCGGTCGACCCAGCACGTCAACAAACGATGAAAATGTGAAAGAAGTGGAAAAAATGGTTATGAATGATCGCCGAATCACAATTAGAGAAGTTGCTGATGAAGTTGGCATATCAATTGGCTCATGTCATAACATTTTTTCAAATGTTTTGGGCATGAAACGAGTGGCAGCAAAATTCATTCCAAAACTGCTAAATTTTGACCAAAAAAGCAATCGCATGAACATCGCTCAAGAGCTGTTAAATGACGTCAACAACGATCCAAGTTTGCTTGAAAGGGTCATAACTGGTGATGAAACATGGGTGTACGGTTATGATGTCGAAACCAAAGCCCAATCGTCCCAATGGAAGAGCCCAGGTGAGCCAAGACCGAAAAAAGCACGTCAAGTTCGATCGAATGTCAAGGTTTTGCTTACTGTTTTCTTTGATTATAACGGCATAGTGCATCAAGAGTTCTTACCACAAGGTCGTACGGTTAATAAGGAGTATTACCTTGAAGTGATGCGACGTTTGCGTGAAGCAATCCGAAAAAAACGCTCCGATTTATGGAAAAACAATTCATGGCTGTTGCACCACGATAACGCACCTGCTCACTCATCGTTGCTTGTTCGTAATTTTTTGGCCAAAAACAATACCGTAGTCATGCCCCAACCTCCATATTCACCAGATATGGCTCCGTGTGACTTTTTCCTATTCCCAAAGTTGAAGAGACCCATGAAAGGACGGCGGTTTTCCTCGATTGAAGAAATAAAGGCCGAATCGCTGAGAGTGCTCAAGGACATATCAAAAAGTGAATATCAAGGGTGCTTCGAAAATTGGAAAAAACGCTGGCATAAGTGTATTATATCTGGGGGGGACTACTTTGAAGGGGACCACATTAATGTAGACGAATAAGTAAATATTTTTTTGAAAAAACGAAAATTCCGGGTACTTTTTGAACAGACCTCGTATATTTCTATATAAGTTTTTGACTAGAATAACCCAAGTCAACCCAATGGTAGACACTTGATATATCACTTACTCTAAATTCTAATAATTTTCTTTAATACGATGCAGCAATGGTGGGGAAAGGCTATTTTTACTTGGAATCACAAATAAAATATATATTTTCCTTATAAAGATGCGGAGAAAATATCTTTCTAATATAACATACTCTTCTTTAGTTCTTTATTACCAATCTTTCAAACTTGCCTTTCATGCTTCCATTTTCAGTATTTTCTATATTATCGTTTCTTTCGCAATAATGCATTTTCTTCGTGCCAATCTTCCAAGTGAATTTAATGGTCCATACGTTTCAATTTATGTTAACAGTTATAGTTTGTACTTTGAGGTTCAAACTTTTTTTATTTAATTTTATGAATACAATTCATATTTATTTTTATTATTTTAGCATGTCTCCAAGTAACAATTTTTATATGTAACTTTGCATATTTACTTGTGTTGTGTTTATTGCCACTGTCAAAGAAGAGTGAAATTGGAACTCGAAACGTATGAACCATTAATTCACTTTTAAAAAACAAAATTTTCTTTATCTTCGTATCTGGATGGATGTTTGTTTAAAAAGTTTTATCAACATATTTATATATATATATATATATATATATATATATATATGATTTTATAAAAATTCCAAAAATGTTAACCTATTAACATTTACTAATCGTGACGTTAAGCGAAGTAAATTTTAATATATCTCGGTTTAATATAACGCACACGATTCTGGGTAAAATTATTCATGAGTAATATCGACTTTTAAAATTTGATCCCGTGCAAAAACCTTGTTCCATTTTAAGAAAATCCAGATCACCAAATGTCACAAGGGTGACACCATGCACTCGGCTATCCTGATGAGGTAACATCATTACTCATTTGCGACTGACAGGGTTATGCGAAAGGAATCGAGAAATTAATTAGTTAAATAATAAACGATAAATGGCTATCGTTTTAAATTCAAAGAAAATTAATCAACAAATGAAAAATTGGAATTTGCATGTACATGATAGAGAACTCTGAATCTTAACATATATGACCAGTTTTCAATCTTGCATTGACCAACAATGATCAACCATAAATCAGTTCAATTTAATTACAAAAAAGGTTATATTTTTTTACACATCGTTTTTAAGTTTTAATTTCATTTGCCGTATAATGACAATCAATATGCATATAATTTTTACCAATTTTAGCCTTCTTTAGGAAGTTCTCAAAACTTTGAAAAGAATTTAAAATATTTTTCTTCAAATATTTTGCCTCTTTCTTTAATTCTTATTGCTAAGACTTAAGACTTCAGATTTCCCTGCAAAGGAATCTTTCAAAACAATTCAAAAAGCAAACATCTCAGTTGCTTCCTTAAATGAAAATAAAATAATACAGATTTTATATTTTTACTAGGTAACTATTTATTTATTTTAAGTTATTGCAATTGTCCATTTTAAAGGTTTCTGAATATAGAGATACACTTTTTTGTCCACGTTTTCGGGCGCACGGGTCAACCAATTTGAATGGTTCAAAAAACATTCGATTCCTATTGATGGGAAGATGTGCTGATTAGTTTTTGGCGAAAGCAGGTCCAGCCGTTTCGGAGATACCGAGCTAAATGTGCTAAAAACGGCAGTTTTTGAGAAAACTAAGCATCCGATTTGAATGATTCAAAAAACTTTCTGCTTGTTTTGACAAAATAATTGCTTTTGGGGAAAAAAAATATTTCAAAATTTTTTTTTCCATTTTTAACTTCCCGTAGGGTAAGTTATTGTAATGGGCCGAAAATCGGAATTGAAAATTTTTACATTTCTCGACGTTTTGAAGGTTTCTGAACGTTTTGGCATACCTCAGAAAAAATGGATGTGTGTGTGTGTGTGTGTGTGTGTGTGTGTGTGTGTATGTATGTGTGGATACAAATTTCCAGTCACGTTTTAGGGCGCACGGATCAACCGATTTGAATGGTTCAAAAAACATTCGATTCCTATTGATTGGGAAAAGAGCTGATTAGTTTTTGGCAAAGGCAGGTCCAGCCGTTTCGGAGATACGGAGCAAAGAGTGCAAAAAATAGAAATCAAATTTTTGAGCGAACGGAGTATCCGATTTGAATGATCTAAAAAACATTCAATTAGTAATGATTGGGAGAAGTGTTTATTAGTTTTTGGCAAAGGCAGGCCCAGCCATTTCGAAGATACGGAGCTAAATATGTAAAAAATGGCAGTTTTTGAGAGAACTAAGCGTCCGATTTAAATGATTCAAAGAACTTTCTGCTTGTCTTAACAAAATAATTGATTTTGGAAAAAAAAATTTTGTTCCAATTTTTTTTTTTTTTTTTTTTTTTTTAGTATTTTGTATATCGAAAATATTTCAGATTTTATTTTTAATTCTGACTATAGTTCTACTATACTTTAGAAATAATTTCAACTCTGCAATTCGGTTTATATAATTCTTATAAATATTAGACAATGTTACTATATTTATAATAATCTATTTGAAAACATTCAATATTCCTCGAACATTTCGTTACGGTGCGGGAAGTTCCAGCAATTTGCCTCAAGGCACGATGCCATAATTGCCTCAAGACAGAATTCCACTTACAGCTAGTTTTTTTTGTATGTCGAAAATAATTCATATTTTAATTTGGATTCTGACTAAAGTTCTAATGTACTTTAAACAAATAATTTCAACTTTGGAATTCAGTTTATATAATTCTTATAATTATTAGACAATATTACAATATTTATAATAATCTATATGAAAACATTTCATTACGGTACGGGAAGTTCCAGCAATTTGCCTGAAGGCACAATGCCATATACAACTAGTTAATTTTTAGCTTCACGTTGATAAAATGTAATATAATAATAAGATGTAATATTATAACATGACATTCTAAATAATTTTGATCAATCTCATCTCTCTAGTGGAAACTAAAGTTTCCTCACAAATCACTAACATTTTACGTAGGTCGGGAATCGATCAAGTGCCTTTAGTTTTATCGATACTAAACATTCCATAGACAAATTGACTCGCACAATTCAATTATCTTTCGATAAAACAATAAAATATTTTTCTGGGTTAATTGTCATGCCTACAAGTTGCAGAAAATGAAGAACTAAATCCAATGCAAAAATGAATTCACATTTTACAGCATTTCTTGCGCAATATTTATTTACAGCCACATATTTGTTTACATCAGTACTGATTTATAGACCTTTATTTCATATGCTAGATCACTTGGAAAATCGTTTCGGTCAAGATCGGTTTTCCCTCTAATAGTTACTCTAACAATAAGTGGGGCTATAGTATAAAGACTCTTGTGAAAGCTCCCGGGCCGTTCAGTAGCCCCTCGATATCGTGTGAATTGATTTTAATGATAGATTGAATAGAAGATTAATATTGAATCATTTGTTTTTGTTGCTTATTATTTGTTTTTGTTACGATCTCTGGTTTTCAAAGTTTGAATTTTTAAAACTGAGGGAGTGTAAAATACATAAGGATGAAGTTATTACTGGTCAGTATGAGTGCTTTTATAATTATATATTTTATTTAGTGTTTTGCAGTGATAAATTATATAATAAAATCGCAATTTTGTATAATGATACCCATACTTATGTATGGGTTTTCTCGGGATTAAAGCTCCGGGCTTCCAATAAGAAGTTCCAGGTTCGATACCTGCTTCGGACAGCCTAATGTTAAGCAGTAGTAATATATTTCTAAGTGAAAATATCTTTTCCCCCGAAATCGATGAAAAATTATCAGTATTACAGAAATTGAAGTAATAAAAATTTATCAAAGATAGTCCAACCATTGGATTTCCTTCTGAATCATCACAATTGAGTTGTGATCTCTGTTCAAATAAAATAAAAAACTGTTCATAAATTTAATAGTTATAATAATTTGTTATCTTTATGATAAGCAATTATGTAAGGTTACATGGCAAATAAAGGATATTTTATCCAAAACAATAATAACTGCGTTATTGAATAAAAGGTTAATAAAATCCTAGATGATGTTTCATAGTATATCACTATTCCTACCGACATTTCATGTTTGCTATTCCTACCGCGACCGGTCAAATGACCGGTCATGCAAAAACGGTATTTTTCAGTATTGAATGAAGAGTTAATGCTAGTGTAAGAGTTTATAAATACAAATACAATATATTTCTTTTATTTTAGAATGCGAAATCTACATTTTATACTGTTTTATCCAATTTTTCACGTTTTTTTTTCTTAGAGTGTATTTTCTGCACACGAATTTTTTACGTTTTTGGCTGATTTTGTTTGCCCTATCATCTTTCTAAAGCATTATCTGGAATATTTTCTTTTAGGGAATATGTTTTGTACTTGTACTTAGTTGATTTTTTTCTGAATTCTTGTTGCAACTATACGGCAAGTTAATTGGAATAGAAAGTTCCTGCCCTGTACATTGTCTTCCCGTAATTTCTTTATGTGACAACAATGGATTTATCCTGAATAAATCCAAAATAATGTAAATCCTTGATGAATTCTCTCTAAAATTCATAATTTACCGAATGATTTCTGACTATTTTATGAATGACATCTACACCAGTCCCGACGCTAATACCTATTGAATTAACTCCCGTATTAGTGTAATTTTTTCGACATATGTGTATGTAAGTGAAAATTTCTTATCTTCCAAAATTGTAAATATTATTTGAGTGTTGAAGTCCTTGATTTTTAGTTCTGCCAGTATTTATAGCAGTTATATTGCTTCAATTGTACCTACCATCAGTTTTGTTTTACTAAAAGTTTAGCTATATATAGGATAGTAAAAACGTTATATATTTTTTACATCGTGTTAGCGATTTTGATAATACGGTTTCATTAGTTATAAATCTTCAAAGAAATTCTCAGTTTGCTACGTATACTGGATGGTTATCAAAATTTTACACCCTATTTGTGCGATTTGATGGGCATAATTATATTTACATCATATATTGAACGGTTACTAAAATTTATACGTTTTCCTGAATATTATTGAACATGTGGTGAATAAGTTTACATCTTACCTTTCTTGAGAATATTACTTTGTCGATAGTAACACGTGGTCTTTTACAACAATTTTGATTGCTGTCAATGTAGTTGAACCAACCGTTGGATTCAAAACAAAACCTATCAATTTGTTGTTTGGATTCCTTCGTAAAAATCTATCTACACATATACATTGAGCAAATATGAGAAAACTCGCTTTTTATACCATAGAAGTGCAATATTTATGCTCCTTGCCTCATTTGCGCAGCGTGCATACAAAATTGAAAAAATGCTTATAAATTTACAGAAGGTAGTTTTTACCACTCTAAATTCTTCTGAATTTACATTTTCTTATAAGTTTGATCATATTCTTAACAAAAACTACAAAAAATGACGTCCAAACATCGTCTTTCGTACTACCGGTCAAATGACCGGTCGCGGTAGGTAAGACAGTATACAATTTTTTTTCCAAAAATAAAAATTCAAAATACAAATTAACATTGAAAAATGTTTTATACTCACATATTAGGAAAAGTCATAAAGTTTGATGACGATTCAATTACGTTTGATATGAAAAATACTATCAAAAAATCAAAAACGGTCATTTGACCGGTCCCGGTAGGAATAGTGATATACACAACTTTGTGTTTTATCGATTGTTATTATCAATTTGAGTTAAAAAATATGAACCACAATTAAATTAATAATTTTCTATAGAATAACATTTAAAAAATAAATTTATTGAAATGTTATAAAAGAACTTAAAATTGGAAAATGATAAAACATTTAAAATATAAATATATAATTAATTAAATTCAGTATGTATTAAATTTTTGTACAAATTGCGACGGAGATCATGCAGCTAGTTATCGTGGATGCCCAGCATATAAGAAGGTATATAATCAAAAATTTCCAAAAATGAATCATAATACACCACAAACGTTTATAAACCAAAAATCCAACAACAGACATACGGTTAATCCAACTATTACCACTAACCTGTACCCGAATCTAAATCCAAATCAGATCGCTAATCAAGGTCACCCTCGAACATATGCACAGGCGTTAAATAACAACGTTAATCCAGAGTCTGCTTCAGGCATATCTGCAAGCTTCGCTCAGTTCATGCACGAATTCAAACAGATGTTTAATCAATTAATTCATCAAAATGGTGTGGTTTTAAACCTGCTAACAACTGTATTAAATAAAATTAATCCGTAATGGCTAAATTTATAAGAATTGCACTTTGGAATGCCAATGGGCTCCTACAGCACAAGCTAGAGTTAACTACTTTCCTCACTTTGAATCACATTGACATAATGCTAATAAGCGAGACCCACTTTACTAGTTTCTCTTTCTGCAAGATTCCGAATTACACACTACACTATTGCAATCACCCGGATGATACGGCTCATGGAGGATCAGCCATACTTATTCGAAATACAATAGTTCACACCGAACTTCCTCCGTACCAAAAAGAACACCTACAAGCAACAACAATACTTGTCAGTATGCATCTTTACAAATTATCAATCTCAGCAGTGTACTGCCCTCCACGACATAATATCAAGCAAACAGATTTTGAACAGTTTTTCCATCAATTGGGTGCGAAATTTCTTGTAGGTGGTGATTTTAATTGCAAGCACACTTCTTGGGGATCACGTCTGATCACAAGCAAGGGTAATGAGCTCCTGAGAACCTTAAATAATAATAATTATTCATTTCTGTCCACTGGAACCCCGACATATTGGCCTAGTGATCCTCAAAAAATACCAGACCTGCTCGACTTCTTTATTTTGAATAACATAAATGAGAACGTGATGAATATTAAGCCATCATACGATTTATCCTCAGATCACTCTCCAATTGTTTTAACTATAGGAATAACAGTTATACAAAAAATAAATTCGAATATATTACATAGCAAATATACAAATTGGGAAACATTTCGAGAAGTTTTGAAAGAGCGAACAAATTTACATATCAGTCTCAAAAGCGACGCTGAAATTGACAAGGCTACTGAAGATTTGCTTCAACACATTAAGACTTCAATTCAAGAAGCAACTCCTAAAACTCAAGCATCACCTGCATTCCAAGATATTCCGTTGGAAATCAAAGAGCTTATTCGGAAAAAAAGACGTGCTAGAGCTAAATGGCAACAAAATCATAGACCTGACGATAAAAATACATACAATAAACTTTGCAGAGAACTTAAAAGCAAACTTAGGCAAGTCAGAAATGAAAATTTTGAAAAGTACATTAATAATCTATCCAGATCAGATAACTCGATATGGAAAGCAGCTAGTAATGTGAAGAAGCCTAAATTCTTTTCTTCACCTATTAGAAACAGTGCTAATGATCCTTGGGCAAGAAGTGAAGAAGACAAAGCGCACCTATTTGCTAAATACTTGTCTAATGTTTTTAAACCATTTGATTCCACCATTGATAAAGAGATTGAAGAAGAATTGCTTAAACCTCTACAGTCTTCACAATCTTTCAAACCTATCAAACCCAAAGAAGTCAACTCTCAAATCCAGATGTTAAATACAAGAAAATCGCCTGGTTTTGACAAAATAACAGCAAGGGCGTTGAAAGAACTTCCTAAGAAAACGATTGTTTTAATAACTTATATATTTAATGCCATACTAAGAGTAGAGTATTGGCCAAAATCATTTAAGACTGCCCAAATATTAATGATTCCTAAAAAAGGGAAAAACTTGACTGAGGTATCTTCATATAGACCAATATCCTTGCTTCCCGTAATATCTAAACTGCTTGAAAGGATCCTTTTGGACCAAATCAACAACGAGCTTCCTTCAGATTGGATCCCCTATCATCAATTTGGCTTTAGACGTGAACATTCGACCACACAGCAAGTTCACAGGGTTATTGACACTGTACTCAAGTCATTTGAAAATAAGCAATTTTGTAGTGGTGTTTTCCTGGATGTTCGACAAGCATTCGATAAAGTTTGGCACCCAGGACTTTTATATAAAATTAAAACATACCTTCCATCCAGGTATTATGGGATTTTAAAATCCTATCTACAAGATAGGATTTTTCAAGTGAAAGTAAATCAAGTAACATCTGATTTTCACAAAATAATGTCAGGTGTTCCACAAGGTAGTATTTTTGGACCCTTCTTATATGTATTATACACAAAGGACCTCCCATTACTTGAAAATCTGACAATTGCTACATTCGCTGACGATATTGCCATACTAAGCAGTAATCACAGTGCTGATCAAGCTTCCCGACAAACGCAAGAACTTATCAATGAACTAGAAATGTGGCTTGCTAAATGGAAGATTTGCATAAATGAAACCAAATCAGTTCATATCACATTTACCCTGAGAGAGGGTACGTGTCCTCCAATTTATTTAAATAACGTCCAGATTCCGAAACAGAACATAGTGAAATATCTTGGTCTCCATTTAGATAGCAGACTTACTTGGAAAAGCCATATAAAAACAAAAAAGCAGCAAATAATGATCAAAATAAAAGAATTTGATTGGCTACTGCGTAAAAAGTCGAAGCTCTCTGTCGAAAATAAGTTGCTGCTATATAAATCGATTATTAAACCAATCTGGACCTACGGAATTGAGCTCTGGGGATGTGCTTACAAATCCAATATAGCTATAATGCAGAGAACTCAGTCAAAAATTTTACGTTCAATTCTTAATTCTCCGTGGTACGTGACAAATGAGACCATTCACAGCGACCTCAATATGAAAACGGTGCAATTAACGTTTAAAGAAGTTAAAGAAAAATATAAGCGCAAACTGGACTCACATTTGAATCCTTCTATAGTTGACGTTACTCAACCTTTTGGCATTAGGAGGTTGAAACGACAATGGCCCCTAGACTTAGTCTTAGATTAGGTCTAATATATCATACTAATTGTAAAACTGAGAAGTTCTCATTGGAGTTCTTCTTAGACATCACTCATAAATTTTGTCATTTTAGCTCATAGGAATCTTTATGTATTTCTGATTGCTAAATAAAACTGAGTTCAAAAAAAAAAAAAAAAAAAAAAAAAAAAAAAAAAAAGTTTAAACAATCATATTTAAACATCATGTAAAAGACCAAAAAATAAACATAGTATTGTTAATACTAAACAACTCTGAATTGTAATATGAATCTCGAAACAGTATGTATTTACAACCATACTGAAATAAAAATGTAGGAAGTATAACTTTTATTTTTGGTTCAATTAAGTAACTTTTGAAATTAACGACAAAATTATTTTTTTATACTTATAGCAGTGGTTTCCAAGCAGTTTTTGACCGCGCTCCCCAGCTCTAATAAAAAAATTGTTGCGCCCCTTCTTAATTTTTTTAACAGTGTAATTATATAAATTACTCAAATGATATCAGACTACAAATTAATATGCAATATTATTTAATATTGCATAAAAACTAATTATTTTTTAATATCATTTAAAAAATGTTGGGTTATTTTCGATAATAGCATTCTGGCAACAAATGTACGCGCTTTCCTGAAGGATCACGCTCCACAGGTTGGGAACCGCTAAATTTTAATAGTGAGACGGTTTCTTCAATAAATTTTGAAAAATTTTAGAAAACAAAGTATGAATCTTATAAAAACATAATAATAATTATATACAATGAAATACTTGGCATAATTGCTGACATTGATTTTAGTTGCGTAATTATTATTAATATGTACTTAAATCAATGTTAATTCGTGTTTTTTCACAACATTGTATTAGTAAATGAATATTATGGATTGTAACGAGTTGAATTATATTTTCCAAGATCAAGTACTCAACTACGAGTTGCATTCAAGTCGCCATTTCTCTTAATACGAACCAGTTTTAATATAATTTCACAGTAAAATTTCACTTTAAAGAGATACTGACCACAATCATAATAGACAAAATGTTAATTACATGAACGGATATAATCTGTGTAAGCATTATTATGATACATATATAATTAAAATATTTTTCATTTACTGCCTCTATTTTTATTAACTTTATGTTTTCACAAAAAAAAACCTGGCCTGGCTAATTTTGTGCTCTTCGTTTGACCAATTTTTAGAAAAATATGGCTCCCTATTTTTGACCTTTCGGCGACTCAAAAACGGATGCTCCAATTTCAAAAATTTAAAACTCATTCGTACTCACTAAGCTCTCTAAGCCGTTTCCTTCTTAATAAGCAGAAGAATGTAAAAAAAATTTCCAAGTTTGAGCCAAGAATTCTGAATCAATTTCAAAAATTCAAAAACTGTTTGAAAATTTGAATCAAAAATTCTCTGTGAACTATGGTGATTTTGGTAAAGATCGACAGGGGTGTTTGGACGTTGATCCTGAAAGTAATTTACCTAGAAAAATTAGTCATAAATCTCAACAAAACATAAATATATTCTACCTCAAATTGTTCGCGAAACAATAATCATAACAAATAATTAATTTATATGTACTTTATGTTACGTAGTTATGGAATTTATGAAAATTCTCCTTCGATAATTCAGGTTGTTGGGTTATAACTTAACCCTTGTAGCTGTGGACTGTATTAAAGACTGATTTGTTTGTATATTATGTATTTGTTGCAGTTCTAATTACAATCACTGATTTGTTACTAAGTTATAAATAAAGAAAGATATATTTATTAGTTATTTACTATACATGTATGTTATTTCGCGGACTTTAAGAAGTGAACAACTAGTTCAATTAAAACATTCCGCTACAACCTCTACCAGGGGTAGCAACCATTCCGTGTAAAGCTGAATGCCCTGAAGTTTGTCACCTTCGTGGCCAATATAATAAAACGAAAAGACGTCCGAATAATATATCATTCGATATTTTTTGTGTAACTTTTTACAGATTTTTTTTTATTTTGTATATCTATTGTATTTACCGCGCTACATTACTTAATTCTATTCGTATCAATATTAATGTAGTGTTCTATGGGCACATCATAATCGACTTGATCTAATATCTGAATGAGTACATTATAAAGTAGGCGTACTTTCGATTATTATATTATATAGGTGTAGGAAACATTATTCAATAATGGATGATTGCTCGTGAGAACGCCAAGTCATTTATATTGCACAGGAATTCACTAGCAGAAACGATAAATTATCAACTGCATCAACTTTGAAGAATTGAATTCTGATCTTTCTTTCGGAATAATCGAAAGATAACTTTCTAATGGAATCAAATAGTTTGGATTAAATTCATATAAGATTGTCAAATATCTCCCTTTCGCCTTTTTGTATTATAAACCAAGAGCAAAAAAGCGGAAGGGAGATATTTGACAACCTAATATTATTTTATGTTTATTATATAGAGATATTTTCACTATCGAGAAAATTCAACAAATTTATCTGTACTAGGTGTAAGTGGCATTTATCTTTAAGTCATTACGGTTAGAACTTGTGACAATTCAATTTGAGGATCATTAATCCAAACTTGGAATTTTTACAATGAAACCACTGGCCGCAGGCCTATAATATTTTAGTACTAACTTCCCGAAGGATAAGTCTAATACTGAACTAAATTAATCTCCCATTGTTTTTTCAAACGTGGCGGCATGTTCGAGCCTCACAAATTTATTAATCTCTCTCTACCTGACATAATAAAATAATTTCCTACCCTACTGTAGGTATTATAAGCTAGTTATAAGAAATTATTCATTCTGTACGTATACCTTGACCTGATAACATCTAATACAATTTACTAAAATTAAATACAGTACATTTCTATAAAATAATTCTGAACTAGTTATTATTTTCCATTCAGTTCTATGTTATTTCAGGTCTGATATAGCCTTTTTGATAATTAATTATATCTGGTTCTTCGAGATAGTAAAGTGTCCGTGTGTAGTGATTTTTAATTGACTTTTTTAATAAACATTGTGCCGGGCGTCTTCAGTTTTCATAAAAAAATCCGATTCGCTAATTTTATGTTTTCTCGACGTTTCAAGTCATTCTGAATCGCATGAGACCAAATTTGGAAAAAGTATGTGTGTTTGTGTGAACAGATTTTTTGCCGTAAATCGACGTTTTCTCAAAAATGGCTGAAGCGACTTCAAAAATTTAAAAGTCATGCGATGTATCTCGATGAGGACTATCGTTTATCAATTTTGCGCGATGATCAGCAAGCCGTTTCTTCCTCGTTTTAGCTCTCAATTCTGAATCGATTTAAAAAAATCAAAAACTGTTCAAAAACATAATTAACAGTTTTCGTTTCGTAACCGGCAAGCTGCACCAGCTTCTGGGACGCTAAAGTTCACAAATGCAATGCTGGGTAAGAACTTACATGTAACAATACAAAATCTATAAAATTCGATTAAATGTTAAATGTTACCCATTTTTTAATTAAAAACAACTTGTCATTATTCAAATGACTCATGTGCAAATCAGAATAGTCTCAATCTTTTGTTAATTTCAAATAATCTGTATATTCAAGTTCCAACATGGTGCTTTGATCCTTCTGCAATAGTATGCAGTTATATTTCCTTGTATGGCATAATAGAAATTGTAAATTGTGTTTCGACACAAAGAGCTTGGAATAATTATGATCGGGGATTTATTAATTTATATTCGCTCTGATCACAACATGAATTTCTAATTCATAACACACTTCCTTGATATGAAATTAAAGAAGATATTGCTTTAGTTTTATGTAAGTATGCATGTAAGATTTATCAAGATATTATGTAAAATCTTAGATCAGCTTTCTAAATTGAAAAAAGTATTAAAATGATCAATATGCTTAGCTGCACTGGATATATATACTTAAAATTTGAAATCATTTATTGACTACACTAAATCTGGCCATTAATTCAAAAACTACATAAGTCATCTCAAAGCTGATGCTATTGTTGTTTAATCTTGAAAACTATTCTGAAAATATTTTGTTTTCTTCGAAATGCTATTGCATAGTGAAAGTAAATAGAACTGACCGTGTGATAAATAAACTGTTTGCAAGTGAAATGAATCACTTTCAATTATATATACTCGCAATCTGCACGCCTGTTTGGAAAATCTCGATCATCAAAGTTATAAAGCAGTTAAAAAAATCTGGAGGAATACATAGAAATATCTATATAAGACCACTGAGTAGTTTTGCGTAGATTATTATTCTGCTAGTTAAAATCACAACTTATGTTTAATATAAAAAGCATCGGTATTAGAGAAAACTAATAAATACATCAAATAGAGACATGCCGACCATTGGGTTGCCTTCAGAAAAAGGTCACATAATTAAAAAAAGTCATTAAAACAGCTTATTGCACTCGTAATCTGGAAAAAAATATTAAAAGTATTTTATGTATTTATGAAGATAGTCTGTATTTTTGTATTTACCATTACAATCTGTTTTTACAGAAGAAACCTTCAGTTATTTTAGGATAAATGTAAATTATCAAACTAGTTCTGAAAGGTTACCCAGCCTTTTCGATTTTTATAAAATAAATTAAACTATGCAGTCATATGAAGTAAAATTGAAATAAAACATAAGTAAAATTAATAAATATAAGCAATAGGTAATTAAAAATAATAATAATTGTAGTTTGAATAAATATTTATAAAGGATTGTTGTCAGTGTTCAAATTGATTAAACAAATTAATTTTAGGCTGAACTTATATTTTCTCTTCGGATCTTAATTAACTGATGAACTAAATAGTTAATAGCCCACAAAGAATCCTCAAATATATCTCTGCATTTTAAAAATTATTTTTGCAAACAATCTATTTGTGACTGTATTGTATTGTATAAACTCTATGAAACAAAGTTGGAATAGGTTTTTTAGATTCTTGACTATTAAATTAAATTTGAACTAGTAAATCATGTAATGTGCCAGAAATTACAAATATATTATCTCGACAGAGCTTTTCGCTTTCTCTATAGTTGATTATTTAAGTGCAGTTTTTTTTTTATTATTTATCCACGTGTTATAATATATCAGTTGATATAGATGATTTTCTTTGCTTTGTAAAGAATTCATTTAGAATGCATTATAATAAATAAAACTATCCATGAAGTATCTATCAAATAGTACAATAGTGGTAATAGTTAATTAAAATATTCTTACATAAAATAAATTAAATAAACGAATAACTCTCTAAGAATTGCATAGCATATCACAAAATAAAGTAAGATATACATATAATTATATCTTAAATGGCATCATTATGTCAATATCAAAATAATAATCCATCCTTGTTTCATCTATAACAATCAAAATAAATTTCAAATCTCTTATCATATTTTCCAAATTATTTTGTATGACGCTTCATATGGCATGTGAGCGAAGATTTTTTACTAAATTTTTTATTACAAACTTCACAAGCAAATGGCTTATATCCTGAATGACTATAAGAATGTTGCACTAATGCCAATTTTGTTCGGAATTGTTTGTCACAAATTTCACAAACAAATGGTTTTATCTCAGAATGTATTCGTAAATGGGCTCTTAAATTATCTGCTGCAGAAAAACATTTTCCGCATGTATCACATAAATGGACCTGCTCTTTTGTGTGACTATTTACATGCAAAAATAAATCTCTTTTTTTATTAAAAGTCAGACTGCAAATTTTGCATTTATACAAACTACCATATAATTCTTCTGTTTCTCCATGCACATTAGCTTTATGACTCTCCAAGCTAAAAATGTTTGAATAACTTTTACCGCATTCTTCACATATACATATTTCCTTTTCTTTGTGTGATACAGTATGTTGATACAATGATTTTTTGTCATTTGAAACCTTTCCACAAATTTTACAGGTGAGTTTCTTAGTTTTACAATCATTGTTCGAAGTCATATGTTCTTTTAACTTTTCGTAACATGAGAATCTATTTCGACAGTGCATGCACATGAATGTTGATGTGGCTTTTATTTCAATTACTTTTCTAATATTTTTTTTGGGTGAAATTGTTGACTTTTTCTTATTTATAGTGTCTTTTCCATTTTCATTTTTGTTTTTAGCAATTTCACCACTACTGTCTTTTGATACCTTCTGATTTTCGGTACTAATGCTTTCTTCAGTAGGAATAGGATCACATTCATCAATAAAATCAGTTTTATCATTTTCTGGAAAGTAAATTATATTTTTGTAAGACGTAATTTTTTTCAGTACAACTCCTGTCTCTGTTTCATCTGCTTGTGATTGAGTATCTCTATTTAATGAAGTATCACAAACATTTGAAATTTTCTCAATATGTAATCCTTCAATTTGTGATAAGTTTTGTATCACGTCATCAGCTGTAAGTTCATTCATAGTTTTATTATTATTACTTTCTTGTATAAAAGATTTAATGTTATGTGTATCCAAATCTAAACATTTCTGAAAATATTCATTGGCATCGCACACAGTTTTGCTGAATTTGGATATCATTACCATTTTCGAATTGCAAGAATCACACATCAGTTTAGGTAATTTGTCATTTTCTAAGATCTTATTTGGTAATAGTTTATTTATTATTCCTGATAGATTTTGAGTGAATATATCAAATGTTACGTTCTGTTTACTCAAGCATAGTCTACACATATCAAGATAATCGAGGTCCATTTTTTTAAAAGAAGTATTCGTCTAGAGTAAAAGTATTCGTTCTAAAAAAACTTATAATTAATAGTTCTATACAAACAATATTAAAATTTGAAATGTAGGTGCCGATGCAATCAATCGGCATTCATTACATACGCATTTGATGTCACATGATATTTGAAAAATATTAAGAAAATCGTTTACAACATGTTATTGATAATTACAATAAATATCCTAAATCGAAAATACAAATTTAAAATAAAATAGAAAATACCAGAAACGTCAACTAATAACCTAACTTAACATAACCTAAAAGTTTTGACATACTCCCAAGAATAACGTAAATTCAATAATGGCCGACGAATTTCAAATTTGAAAGATTATCTTGGTGAATTCTTTCTAAACAATCAAGTTTAATAATCATATTATTCATCATTATTAAATGCGACTAACAAGCAAGTTAAAAAAAACTTTCCGAAATTTGTCGTAATAATTTATTTAATAATAATTGAAATTTGGTAATTTGCATAAAACTATCAACTAGTTCAATTTGTAACAAAATTCAAAGATTCAATTTCATATTTTTATTCAAATTTACAGGAAATAGACCAGGGTGCTAAAATCGGTTATCTGAGAATTAATAATTTATGATTATGAAATGATATGTTATTACATTAACCGCAATATTTGAAAATGAAATATTTGCTTCTATTAAGTTGGCTATACGTCCCGGTTTAGCCGGGAGAGTCCCGGATTTCCACCTTGTGTCCCGGATGTTGAAATATTGCAACATTGGCAATATTGGTTCCGGATGTTGAAAAGTTTGGGTTTAAACTTTGCATACTTATTTGATAATAAAACTAGTGGTGTTTATGGCATCGTGCCTTAAGGCAATTTGCTGGAACTTCCCGTACCAAAAATTAAATTTTATAAAAAAAAATTAAAATCTTTTTAGACTCTGAAAAATTTAGTTTTTTGAGAAGTTTTAAATTTTTGAAAAAAAATACTTTTTAGGAAAAAGAAATACTTTTGAAAAACTGTTTGTTTTTATTATGAAATATTTTGGAAATTTTGAACTTTTTTTTTCAAAGCAATCGCTCTGCTTTAGCTGCATTGAGACGAAATACCAACCCGCGTCTTAAAATCTCAATGAAGTATCTGATGATAATTTAATGTGCAATTTTTTGCAAATGGCATTTTTTACCTTTTTTTAATAGATCTCCGAAACCGCTACACCTGCTTTTCCAAAAATTTAATCAGTTCTTCATCTTGTCAATACAAGTAAAATGTTTCACTTTTTGCGCCGTATTTTCGGAACGGCTAGACCTGCATTCGCCAAAAACTAATCAGCATGTCTTCTTATCAATACAAATCGAATGTTTTTTGAATTAATCAAATCGGTTAATCGGTGTTTCCGAAATCGTCGACAAAAAATTGTATCCGCACACACACATATATCCATTTTTTTCTAAGGTATGCCAAAATATTCAGAAACCTTTGAAACGCAAAGATATTTAAAAATTTTCAATTTCGATTTTTTGCGATTACTACAACTTACCCTATGGAAAATTAATTACAACTACCCATCAAATATCTGAAAATAATATAAATGACGAATATGCTTATATTAAACAGTTTGTTATGAATGGAAAAATTGTCGAATTCAAAATTCCGAAGGGTTAAAATAGCATCTCACATAATAATAATTTCACATAATAGTAACTTCCATTTAGACGAAAGTTACCAAAAATTATGATGACGAATTTTTCGACTGTCTGGCACAAGAGCTTATTTTTACTAATAGTAAGTTAATTATGAAGAAAATTTAACAAAATTTAATACATGGTTCAAAAACGAAAAAACTATATATTTATAGAAAGGAATAAATATAAATAGAATAATATGAATAAAATATAAGTAAAACTTAAATATAATATTTGTTACTTTAAATTATATTCAGTCATTTAGCATAAATAGTAGTCTATATCGAAAAACTTCGATATAGGCTCAACAAACGCCAACCGGTGGGCAACAACATCCGCATTTTATAAACAATTCATTGTACAATAAATTGGTTCGTGCTATAAATTTTACTTTTCCTACATGAATTTTATAGTGGAATTGTGTTTTTTTTAATAAAACTGTGCAATAATAAAAACAATTGAATATTGTGCGGATATACGAATATGCATATTTGTAGCGAATCGTGCAGAAAGCGATTGTGGATTGATCATTGCAAATTTTCCGACAAGCAAAATCTGTTCCGTATGACGGAATCATTTAAATGATACCTTCGAGAGATTACCGTTGAAATGAAAGTAAAATGGGTGCAGCGTACGTAACGACCTACCATATAAACAACATCGCACGGCATAATCAAAGATTACCTGATTTGCAAAACAATATAATTAAACGCATTGAATGCCGAATGAAAAATTACTATATAGCAATAGTAAAAATGGGTTGAATGCTTATTAATACTTCAAGTCATCTTGAAACTTTTGAGACCATTATGAAAAAAAGTATGAGTATGCGTGGCTAAACTTCCATGTTTTGGTACAAATTCCTGAACCGGGCTTAAAAATTCAGTGTCTGCTCAAAATGGTAAAGATCTTCGGGGCCGTTTGTTCATAATTGATATTTGGATTTTTGTCGATGATTATCATAATACTTTATGATAACCATCTTTGAAGAACCTATTACCTATATTAAAAATTACTAAAAATAGTTACGATAAGTGTCTCGCCCATACGTAAGCTGTTAAGAGCGACGGGACTTGTTTCAGAGGTCCCGGGTTCGATACCTACTTCGAGCAGCCTGTTGTCAGGCAACAGTGACAACGATTTTCACTTGGAAATAAAAATAGCAATATGTTTCCAAGTGAAAATAGCCCTCACCCAGCATTCTTGCACCATTCTTGCCCTATTACAGAGATTGTAATAAAAAATTATCATACAGGGATGTGACAACTGTTTGGGTTGCCATCTGTAATAAAACAAACGTAGTTTGTAAGAGATTCATCACAACAGCTTATAGAACACATAAGTTCTGATCGCTGTTCGAATAAAATTTAAAATAAAAATAAAATAAAAAATTGATGTGATATGATTTTTAAATTTATAAATGTTAGGATTCCTAACTTAGTAATAATCATAAGAGTTACAAGCTCTCATCGACATTTTTCTAAAAAACGGGCGAACCAATTTTAGAAAATTAAAAACCATCCATCTGATGAGGTTCAAAAAAAATACTAACGATAATTAGTTTTAGGAGAAGATCGCCCGTTTCTTTAGAATTAGCAGAAAACTGCTAGATATTTCGTTCTCATTTTTGCGAAAGATCATGAACCGATTTTGAAAGATTAAAAACTATTCCAAAGATATTCGTTAAGAATTATGCTGATTAGATTTTGCAAAAGTAATCAATATGTTAATTGTAATTTTGTTATTTTTTTTTCGTTTTCAACATGGCTATAGAATTTAAGGTCTATTCTAATATATACTACTTCTATGGAAAAAATTATAAAAAATTATTAAAGTATGAAATAATGGACATTTTATGGCATACAAATATAGGGTCCGCCAAATATTTTTTTTTTTGAAAATGCTATAAAAAACTACTGGATATTTTTTAAAATTTCTTTTTTTATTAGAAAGTACAATTCTTCCAGTTAATAATGGACCAACTTTTTTTGAAAACGCTCAAATGGCTGTCTAACACTTAAATGGCTGCGAAAAAAATCTAAATGGCTCCCAAAAAAAAATAGATGGCGGACCCTTTACAAGCATGTATTTTTGCACTGTAATTAATACAATTACAAATATTTTAAGTTTGAAGAAACATATCGATTAAAAATCGCATTGTTTAGTTTTTAGTCTAATTAGTTAAATCCTAAATTCTAAATCAAAATTTTTATTGATTTTGTCGACAAAGATTTACTGCACTCGGTAGGTTTTTCTAAATTTGCTCATGGCATTTTATAGAATTAAATGTATATTCTTAATTAATTTATAAGTTGATAAGAAACTTCTAAAGCAACAACAATAGCAAACAATACTCAAATCTAGCTTCCTTATAGAATTAAATGTATATTCTTAATTAACTTATAAGTTGATAAGAAACTTCTAAAGCAACAACAATAGCTGCACAGCTCAGGTTTGCCAAATTGTACACATATTCAGTAAAAGATATTTACACTTACAAAACTGATCTAGATGAAGAGCTAGAGATATAAGGGGGCATCCATTAATCACGTGAGCGAGTTTTTAAGGAGTTTTGGACCCCCCCTTGGTGATACATGGTAATATTCAAAATTACCCCCTCTGCCCCACCAAACATCACGTGTATTTTTAGTTACGTGATAAAACTGTATTTTTTTTATTTTTTTTGTTGAAAATATTTGATTTTTTTTAAATCAGTTAAAAAATAAATACACGTGATATCTTACTATACCCCTCCCTCCCCCAAGTGATATTTCGTGATTTTTTGTCAGACCCCTCTCCCCCTTAAAACCCCACGTGGTTAATGGATCTAAGTTAATTAATGCCCCCTACCTTTATAATGATTATATTTTATTGAAATTATTTCAGAGAACTACATCGTTAGTGCTTCTATTATCATGCTGGGCATTGTGCGAGGAAGCCAAACAAGTAGCGCCGGCGAATGGAAAAAGTCAGGAAAAGCGCGGAGTTGCGGAAACCTCGTCGCCACCGCTCGGTTACGCAGGCCAAGGTAACTCGAAGAAAAACTGTTTAAAAGATCACAACGAATGCTAGATAGAAAATAGTTCAGTAGTGATAGTCGACGATCGCCTTCGATCTCCGCCTTACCTTACAATTAATTACAAGAGGTTAGAAATAATAATGAGACCATCTTTGTTGCCCCAATAATTCTGATTCTTTATGATCGATTTTATGTAATTTTAAAGGAACTTGGAAAATTGCTGGAACGTCCCGTACCGAAAACTAAGTTATTAAAAAAAAATTTCGCAAAACTTGGAAAAAATTGAATTTTTGAGAAATTTTGAAATTTTTGAAAAAATTTGAATTTTCTGAAAAAATTGATTTTTTAATATTTTGATTTTCTTTGTATTTCGATTTATTTTGAAAATTTTGAACATTTTTTTTAAGCAATCGCACTGCATTTGGATTCGAAATATCAAAAGCGCGTGAGCGCCGCGTAGTCGTCTAACGCGTTAACATTGGTACGGAACCCATATAAATGTACACAAAATTTGTACATATTATTATAATCTTTATAAAAAATCTGATAATATGATGTAAATATATCTAATATTCAGTTTTGACCCACAAATGGCATTATTTTTCACTTTTTAACTTCCCGAAGGAGAAGTTTATGTTTTCATAAAAAATCCGATGCGCTAATTTTATGTTTTCTCGACGTTTCAAGCCATTCTGAATCGAATGAGACCAAATTTGGAAAAAGTATGTGTGTGTGTGTATGTGTATGTGAACAGATTTTTTGCCGTAAATCGACGATTTCTCAGAAACGGCTAGACCGATTTCAAAAATTTAAAAGCCATTCGATGTATCTCGACGAGGACTAGAGTTTTATGCGACAATCGGCCGAGCCGTTTCATTGTAAATTGCAGAAAAGTGAAAAAAATTTCGTCTACGTTTTAGCTCGCAATTCTGAATCGATTTTGAAAATTCAAAAACCGTTCGAAAGATATTGGTTGGCAATCGTGCTGATTAGTTTTTGGAGAAGATCCGCCGGGCCGTTTTCTTGTAATAAAGTGTTAAAAAAAAATTTTGACGAATTTTATGATTATTTTTTTGACGGTAGATACCATAGTCTTCTAGATCATACTAAAATATTACGGCCCTACGACAATTCGTTTAGCTTTAAAAATTCGTCAAAGTTTGCAAAAATTAGTATCGTTTTTTAGGCATTTGTCAAAATTAGACCTTTCATCGACGATTGCTCAAAAATGCCTGAACCGATTTCAGAAATTTAACTAGCTGTAAGTGGAATTCTGTCTTAAGGCAATTAGGGCATCGTGCCTTAAGGCAAATTGCTGGAACTTCCCGTACCAAAAATTATTATTATTTTTTAAAACGATTAACATTTTTGAAAAAAAATTAGTTTTAAAAAATAAGATTTTTGAGAAACTATGAATTGGACAAAAAATTAGTTTTTTTTGAAAAAAAAAATATTTTAAAAAAATTTTTTTTTTATTTTTTTTTTTTTTTTTGAAAAAAATTTTTTTTTCTTTATTTTGACATATTGTGGAAGATCGGAATTTTTTTTTAAAGCAATCGTACTGCTTTAACTACCTAGGAACAAAATATAAAGCGCGTAAGCGCCGCGTCGCTGTCTAACGCATAAGCATTGGTACGGAACCGATAGGAATGTTAACAAAATGTATACTTATTGTTAAAATCTCTATAAAATGTCTGATAATTTGATGTGCATATGTCTAATGATCATTTTTGACCGCCAAATGGCTCATTTTTTTACTTTTTCCTCTATATCTCCGAAACCGCTGGACCTACCTTCATGAAAGTTGTATCGATTCTTCATCTTGTCAATACAAATAAAATGTTTTTTGAATTATTAAAATCGGACGCTCCGTTCTCTTAAAAACTGAGTTACCGTTTTCGGAACTTTTTACCCCGTATCTTCGGAACGGCTTGACCTGCCTTTGCCAAAAACTAATCAGCACGTCTCCTTATCAATACGGATCGAATGTTTTTGAATTATTCAAATCGGTTGATCCGTGTTCCCGAAATCGTCGACGAAAATTTGTATCCGCACATACATACACACACATACATACATACACACACACATACACACACACACACACACACACACACACACATACATCCATTTTTTCTAAGGTATGCCAAAATGTTCAGAAACCTCTGAAACGTAAAGATATATAAAAATTTTCATTTTCGATTTTTTTGCGATTACTATAACTTGCCCTACGGGAAGTTAAAAACCATTTGATGTGTCTCAATGAGGACTATCGCTTGTCACTTTTGTGCGACGATCGGCCGAGCCGTTTCTTTGAAATTTGGAAAAAAGTGTTAAACTTTTCGTCCACATTCAAGCTCATTCTACCGAATCGATTTTAAAAAATCAAGAACTGTTCAAAAGATATTAGTTATTGAAAGATACTGATCAGTTTTATGTGAAAATCTACAGAGCCGTTTTCTAACTATAGTCCTCATCGAGATACATCAAATGGCTTTTAAATTTATGAAATCGGTTCAGGCGTTTTTGAGAAAACGTCAATCAAAGGTCTAATTTTGACAAATGCCAAAATAACGATACTAATTTTTGCAAACTTTGACGAATTTTTAAAATCAAACGACTTGTCGTAGGGCCGTAATATTTTAGTATGATCTACAAAACTATGATATCTACAATCAAAAAAAATTATAAATATCGTCAATTTTTTTTCAAGAAAAACTTTATTACAAGAAAACGGCCCGGCCGATCTTTACCAAAAACTAATCAGCACGATTTCCAATAATATCTTTCGAACGGTTTTTGAATTTTCAAAATCGATTCAGAATTGCGGGCTAAAACGTGAATGAATTTTTTTTCACTTTTTTGCTATTTACAAAGAAACGTCTCGGCCGATTGTCCCACAAAACTGATAAACGATAGACCTCATCAAGATACATCAAATGGCTTTTAAATTTTTGAAATCGGCCCAGCCGTTTTTGAGAAAACGTCGATTTACGGCAAAAAATCTGTTCACATACACACACACGCACATACTTTTTCCAAATTTGGTCTCATTCGATTCAGAATGGCTTGAACCGTCGAGAAAACAAAATTAGCAAGTCGGATTTTTTTATGAAAACATAAACTTCTCCTTCGGGAAGTGCCAAACTATTAAAAATTGAATTAACTCTTCATCTGTAAAAAAATAGGAACCCTTCGTAGGTGAGATGCATGCAAATTCAGACAAATTTTGGAAAACAACCCTTCAAAAAAAAAATTTAGCCGCAGATAATGTAAAATATATCACAGACGGAAGAATATAAAAATCAGTTTATTCAATAATTAATTACGTGTTTCTTATTTTTTAGCCAGTACATCACCTGTAGGACACACTTCCGAACCATTTGGCACAGCCAGCACGCCAGCGGCCTATGCTCAAGGAACCTCGAAAGCCACAACAATAGCTGCTGCACAGGTTTGGCGAATTACACACATATTCATTAATAAATCACTACAAATTTCACAAGATATTTACACATGTAAATTACAACAAATCACACATTAATTAGTTTTGAACTTAATTACGAACCACTATAAACAGTTTTCCGTTTACACTGATGTACAAACGTATTTACATCTTTTGCTTTCGAGGCATTGCTAGGTTTTACATACATTTAGGTGCAACGAAAGATAAAATGGTTTTACTGAATCAAAGTACTAAATACCGAATAAAATATTATTATCGTGTTCGATTGAATAACGGTACAAATTCATCGGCCCAATACTTGCAAATGCGCAATGCACGTGTTTGAAGGTGTCACATATAAGTTGTCAGTCAAAATGGCGTCATATTGTCAGTCAGAATTACCACCACTAAAAATATTATTTTTCAAACTAACTTTTTTAAGAAAAAAAAATGGACAATTATTCATCCAAGTACATTTTAGGCGTCTTTAAACAAAATAATAAACACATAACTAAAAGTTTACTTTTAAGGGTTGCAGTCATTAGATAATCTATTTACATTGAAATATTCCTATTTATTGAGATGTCTCTTGAAATTGTTAGTTAAGCACAGTTAAGCGTTTATTTTGAAAATATTACATATATGATATCAACTTACCCAGCAGATAATAAATTACAGATAACTCCCGTACAACAAGGTAGTTACTTCCTGAAAACTAGCGTGTTATGCAAATCCGTGTTATAAGGGACAAAGAACTAGTAAAAACAGGGGTTACATTCCAAGAATTCAAAAAAACATAATATCATGATTTTTAATATTCTCGTCCTTTGAGCAGTTTTCTATACTATTTCCAAATCCGTGCATTATTTTTTGAAAATAAAATTATATTTGCGATTACTTGCTTTTAGCAAAATGATATTTATATATTTAACACATGTAAAGTAATCGTTATTAAACTTTTATGTTCATTCTATTTAAAGAATTATTTTATATATCATTATTATCTTTAATATTTTTAATATATTATAGATAATCCTAGAATTTTTTTCGATAGAACGTACGCGCTCTAATAAAATATATATCAAATTATATGTTTTGCACTCGTTTTATCATATTTATTGAGCTATTGTACGATTGTAGTAATTCTAAATTAAATGAAGTTTGCTTTTCATAGGTTTTACTATATTTCTTATTTTATTAAATCTTTCCTCAATTCTTAAACCGTGTTATGCTAACCCGAAAGTACCGTGTTATGAGGGGGGTAGTCTCAATCCTTAAACCGTGTTAGAGCGAATCCGTGTTATAAAAGTACCGTGTTATGCGGAAGTTATCTGTATAGCATTATTAACAAAAAGAAAGTAATTATAACTTTAGTATGGAAGCAATGCTGTTTGAAAATATAGTATAGAACTTGTAAATATCCGACCTTTCTAATATTATTTTATGGCGTAATTTTTTCAATGATTTTTAAATATTAAAGAAATAAACTCACAAGACAGATTTATTAAAGCTTCAACATAGGCGAAGAGTTTATTTTAAAAATATTACATGAAATCAAGTTATCCAACAGATTAAAAAAAAATTATAGGATTGCTAATAAAAAAAAAATAGTTATAACTTCAGTATGAATGCAATGCTGTTTAAAAACACTATAAAACTTGTAAATATCCGACCTTTATAATATTGTTTTACGGCGTAAATTTTTTAATGCCTTTTTAATATTAAAGAAATAAACTCACAAAACAGATTTATTACAGCTTCAAGAGGGCGAAGAGTTAATTTTGAAAATATTACATGAAATCAAGTTAACCAACAAATTAAAAAAAAATAGGATTGCTATAAAAAAAAATTAGTTATAACTTCAGTATGGATGCTATCATCAATAAATAAGCATGGATGCAATGCTGTTTGAAAATAGTATTAAACTTGTAAATATATAACCTTTATAATATTTTTTATGATATAATTTGTTTAATAGTTCTTTTCTGATATTAAAGAAATAAACTCACAAAAACAAATATTTTACAACTTTTATACGTGGAAAAATACTATAATGACAAAAACTTGGAATAATTTGAATATGTTCCTATAGTCAGCATATGGTTATATGAATTAAATTGATTAATAATATTTTCAATAGATTTCTAAAATTACTGGATACGGTTGCTTCATTCTGATTTGTGCCATTGCTTGTAAATTGATGATTTGTAAAGTTTTATGAACTTGTATATAAATATCGATTCATACATGCAAAATTGTATTCTTTTGATATTTTAACGACATTTTGACAATCTTACAAATAGATACATTTGAAGTTATCTGAAATATCTATACGATTGCGTCGTTGAATTCTATACAGCTGATTCCAATATCTAAGAAGTATATAAGTATTTTTCCAATTTTAATTAAGACGTGATTTAGCTTTACTAAAACTTATTTTAAGGGTTTCGGAACTAAAACTAGCATATCGCCACTCGCTTACGCTACCTCTCCGCCTCAGCTTAAGATAGCTGCATATGCAGCTCCTCAGCAACAATTAGCCTATTCGCCACAACCAGCAGGCCCTCAGCAGTATGCAGGCCAAATATTTACGAAGGTAATAGCAATCAGAAATCAAGAAAATACAAGTTAAAACATTCAGATTTAAATGCAATAACGTAATATATGAGTATGAAAATAGTAGTAACATAATAGTCCAGTCATCTGGTGCAAAAAAAGGCTGTTCCCGGTACAGTACTCCGGGAATTCTGAAAATTGGTAATCTTATGGATTTCGAGGTGCTTTTTACGAAAATCAACTTTTCCACCTCAAATTTGAACGGCAAGTTGCCGTCATATTGGAAAAATGGCGTCAAAAAACAGCTTTTTTAAAATATCTCCTTTCTGGCTGATTCTACAGTAAAAGTATCTATGTACGAATGAAGCTAGATAAAATTTCCTACAATTCTTTAGAAAACCGTTTTTTCGTAAAATTGATAGTTTGAGTTTGAGAGTACGGCCGCCTCAAAGTATTTGCTGCTCTCGCCGTAGTATCAAATCTCTCCTTATATGACAGCACTTTGAACTTGACCACATTCTCTCTAATAAATAAATATTTTCAATGTTAAATTAAGCGAATGAGATCTTGAAATAAAATAATTCAAACATTTTTCTGTTTTTTAGCTGATTTTTTAACACTTCAATGGCAAATTAGCTATAAGTAAGGAGCATGAATTGTTAAAAAATCAGCAAAAAAAAACAGAAAAATATTTGAATAATTTTATTTCTAGATCTTATTCGCTTAATTTAACATTGAAAATATTTATTTATTAGAAAGAATGTGGTCAAGTTCAAAGTGCTGTCATATATGGAGAGATTTAATACTACGGCGAGAGCAGCAAAGACTTTGAGGCGGCCGTACTGTCAAACTATCAATTTTACAAAAGAAACGGTTTTCTAAAGAATTATAGGAAATTTTATCTAGTTTAATTCGTAAAATAATACTTTTATCGTAGAATAAGCCAAAAAGGAGATATTTTAAAAAAGCTGTTTTTTGACGCCATTTTTCCAATATGGCGGCAGCTTGCCGTTCAAGTTTGTGGTGGCAAAGTTGATTTTCGTAAAGAGCACCTCGAAATCTATAAGATTACCATTTTTTCAGAATTCACGGAGTACTGTACCGGCAAAACGACCAAATGACTGAACTATAATATCATCATTTTGATCATGAATCATAAATAGTTAGCTCTGTTATCAGAACGCGTCACAAATCTAAACATTTTGAATCCAATTTCTAAAGATTTGTAAGGCTTTGGGCAAATATAATAATACTAAACTGGATGCTTTTATATACTTATAGCATAAATGCGCATTATTTGAACATCTTTGGATTTGGGTATAATGAAAAATTACTAATAAAAACTAATAATTACTAATTATAAAAGCATTGTGTATTTATTTGATTCATAACTTTTATGATTTATTTTATGAACTACCCGAATTGTACATACGCATGTGCTCTGGTACTGGTTTATCAGTTGTTAAATTTACATTATATGCATTAAATTATTATTTTCAAACAAATAATAATGATTAATATTTAATTATTACACAAGTCATTTCATTTTACGTTAAAATTTGTTTGCAACATCAATTAATAATTTTACAAGCATTAGTATGTGTGTTTCATAGTAATATTCAAAGCATGCACCGTTAACTTACCGTTGTATAGAAATATAATCATTGAATAAACTTCTCCAAAGGTAAATCTGATTCCTGCAATCGATCTGGGAAAATTGGGGTATGGAGGCCAACAAGGTTACATCGGCCAAGCATTCCCCGTGCAATCTCAGGGTCACCCAGGTTACGCTTTGGCATCACAGCATCAAGCATACGCCGTGGCACCTCAGGCATATGCGCCTCAAGGATATGCTTTGCCTCAGGTAAATCATTTTCCCATAAGATTTTATTTGACACCTCAGTTATTTATTTATTGTATTTCTGTAACTGCAAAATCTTTCAACAAAAATTATAAAACATTTGGCAAAGGGTATGGGCGTGTTTCCATACAGAATTGGCCCCACCCTGGTATTTAAATTATTTAGATGCCTTTTTATAGGTATTTTCGAAAAAATTCGATATACCAAATTTTGGCCGAGATATCAGTGAAAATATGTGAAAGTGGCCCCTTTTTTCAAACTCGCTTTTTATTGGTATTATAAAAGATATCGAAATAAAATTAACGTGGTTCTATTCGCATTGGTCTTGACTATATTATTTATAATGAATAATGTTAAAAAATTGTTATTTACTGGATGAAAAGTTGGAAATAAGTTTTTATTTGAAATTTTCGACCAGTACGGTTAATTTGACTACTTTCTAAATAGCATCATTTTAAAGCCTGTATATTTTACTTTTATTATCCAAAATTATATTTAAATCGAAGTGGAACTTTTTATAAAAAGTTGAAAAAACCGAAGGTAGTACACGCGGAACCCGTAGAATATCCATGTAAGTAAATGACAATTTTTTAACATTATTCATTATAAATAATATAGTCAAGACCAATGCGAATAGAACAACGTTAATTTTATTTCGATATCTTTTATAATACCGACAAAAAGCGAGTTTGAAAAAAGAGGCCACTTTCACATGTTTTCACTGATATCTCGGCCAAATGATGAGCTACGGATTTGAAATTTGGTATATCGAATTTTCTCGAAAATACCTATAAAATGGCATCAAAATAATTTAAATACCAGGGTGGGGCCAATTCTGTATGGAAACACGCCCATACCCTTTATACAAAATAAAATGATATGTATTTATAGGGATATGCATCACCTCAACAAGGTTACAGTCACGCGGGCCCTGCTGCTGCCCAACATGGATATCAGCAGCAATACTTGATTGCACAAGCCGCTCAAGGTGCTTATAGCGCACCAGCCCTGGCAGCTTTAGGCAAAGGTGCTGGTGGACCGGCTGGGCAATACTATGCGGCTTCGCCCGTATCTCTCGCTAGACCTGGTCCAGTTGGCCAGTATTATGCCACACCCATAGCAATTGCCAAAGGAGCGAGTCCAATCGGACAGTACTACGCGCCCGCTCCGGTAGCGTTAGCTAAAGCTGCTCCAGCAGCGCAGTATTATGCATCAGCTGGAGGTTACGACACGACACATGCGGGTATTGGTGCTAAGTTGGGAGGATATTCACAGCCGGCCTTGATCCAAACGGTATATATCCTCGTTTATGAAATTTGTACAAGATCATATCCCAATTTGAAAAAAAAATCCATGAGATAACACGAAATTTTCAACTAGGCCTATCCGCAACAAGCAGCAACTAAAGCCATATCAGTTGGCGGTGCTTCTGGACATGGGCAAGGTGCTGTGTCGTATGCCAGCTTTTCTCAAGGATTAGGATCTTCTGGGCATAGAGGTGGACCAGCCGCACCTCAATTTCAATACTCACAAGGAATTGCAGGCGCAGGCGCATCAAAAGTAATATTATTATTTAAATTTTTAATATAATGAATTCCAAGACGTATTTAAAAATAACGTTTCCAACAATATTTTTATTCCTTTTTGTATATTTGCGTATTTTGACATCCAGATATTATGAAAATAACAAAAAATTGAATAGGTCGCATATATACCACAAGTGGCATTTTCACAAGCACCAGCCGCTGGCTACTCAGGTCAACAGGCGTCAGCATACTCCCATCCGCCAGCAGGAGGAGCTTATACCCTGTTTTCATCTCCACAAGGACATATTTACGCAATGCCCAGAGGCTCACAGGTAATATTAAAGAAATATTTTCAATTTTGATTCACTTAAAAAAAAGTTCGCCAGTTATATTTCAAATAATCGGATAAATATTGACATGGTATAGATTTCATAAAATCTTAGTATCACATTGTCAACCCACAGTCACTTTATGATTATATTTATAAATATATATTAACTAGCAAACCCGACGAACTCCGTTTCGCCACCAGATGGTTTCGTGAAAAAGATGAAGAAATATTTTTGTTTGTTTTATATTTGAAAAGAAAAAAATTTGATTTTATTATACAACAGTAATGAATTTATTTCGATTACAAAAATGAAGTGTTTTTTAGTTGAACTTCTCTAAGTAAATGAAACTGAATCCGCAAATTATCCGTTTCACTGAAGTGCTCTTTGGTAAACCACATTTTTTGTTTTTTGGTCTGACGTTAACACAAACAAAGCGGATGGTTTTCCAACTCGTGAACAGGCAACGTATAACTGCCCATGTGAAAAACAATGATTTTCTAAATAATCTATTTGAAATTTATCCCGCAAACACTGGCCAACTGGAAATTGCAATTGCAATTTTCAGTTGGCCTTGCGTTCGCAATAACAAGTCGTTTGAAGTCAAACGGAAGACCAATCAGAATCATTGGTATGTCACCAAATCGCCGGCAAGTTTTGATTGAATGGTGAAATTCAGTGCGTGTACATCATTATTCTTTGCGGCAAGAATTGATCGTTGACTTAACCAAGCATAATTCTGATAATTCTCACTAATGTCATTACTCGAATTTTTAAGTACGGTGCGTGAAGTTCCAGCAATTTGCATTAGGGCACGATGCCATTCACCACTAATTTTCTTAGCTATAAACCTTGCGGAGCCCGAGACCTTTCCAACGAATGCAAAATTGTCGAAATCGGTTCGTGCGTTTTGGAGTTATTTCGTCAGGAAGGAAAAACCGACCTATTTTTATATATATAGAAGATAATAAGTATAATATTATATACTTAAATAAACTATTAATTTTACCATCATTCATAATGTTTTATGAACATTACATAAATTTTCAAATTACCTATATTCGGATTACTTTCACTGATAAGACTGCATCCATAGTGTACATCAGGAATAAATAAAATGAATGTTATTTTCGCAGGTATACGCCGCATATGACAATCACGCAGCGGCCTCGCCACCTCAACAAATTTATGCTGCCGCACCACAACAAGCTATTTACAGCGGAGCACCACAAAGCTCACATATAGCAGGGTATTTAGCAGGCACTGCTGGTAAATTTTCTGCTGGAGCAGCATATCATCCACAACCAGCTGCCACCACGCATGCTTATGCAGCAGTACCTGCTACTTATGCTGCAGCACCGGCAGGCTACGCAGCAGCGCCTCAGCAGAGCTACGCGGCTTCTCCGCAAATAGGATACGCTAAATTAGGATATGGACATCAATAATAATATAATAAAACTATTGCCATTCATTATATATTTCAAATTGTCATTGATGGAAAATGCTACCATTCGTCAATATGCCAACAATTACAGTAACATTTCAAGGCAGTTTTGCCACTTTATGGTGTCAATTACTTTGATGTAAGAACGTTGAATAAAAAAATATTTAATAAAAGTTATTGGCATATTATGTTAGTTGGTTCAAAAAAATAAAGATTACCGACAAATAGATTACGCTTTTTAACAGCCTAAATTGTGTTGGGCCTAATTTATATATGACTATATACTAGTTGGAAAAGCTCATATACTGGATTTATTAGTTGTAAATTAATCCATTTATATGTCATGCATAATATTTGTATGTAGAGCACCAACTTTTTCCAATTAAGTAAAGATTAGTAAGATATTCAATTTCATTATTCATACTTCCGCAAACAATTAGCAATCATTAACAATTATTGTAAAAAACACCGAGTGTTATTAGATTTAAATATATTTAAATTTAAAAATTATTTGAAATTTAGAAAAAAAACTTAGAAATCATTGACGGATATTTAAGGTAATAAAATGCACACACATCAGACTTTGGCATGTTATGTTGAATATAATATTTCCTGCTAAAATCTGCAATGTGGCATTAACTTCAATCTTATTTAATTAATAAAATTAAATTATATATGCAGATTGTATGTTTATATGCAGTTAAGACATATGTTTAAATCAGATATATATATATATATATATATATATATATATATATATATATATATATATATATATATATATATATATATATATATATATATATATATATAGAAGCCAAAATATATTTGGTTCAATGTTTCAACCCAAACGCATAAAGATATCATCTAATTATTTATACAAATAGAAAATGGATGAGGTTTTTCACTTTTTTTCATAAAACTAGTATATTAAATCTGCAAAACAAATTATAATTCAAAATGATTAGATTAGAATACAACATCTATAACAATCCTTTCTGTTATTGTATTAATATTCTAATCAATGTCAACAATATTATATTAAAGGATTATTATTTAAATGAAGTGTATCACATAATAATGTATTATGCAATAAATAGATACATCCAAATTTGTTCGATGCAGTAATTTTTAATGTAGATAAATCAAAATAAAATTAATATACATTATCTGCATATATATTGCCATCACATTTTACTATTTATATGAGTAATACATGCATACCATCACATTTTCCATGATTATATGTAAAATCAAGTATAAAATCAAATATATATATATATATATATATATATATATATATATATATATATATATATATATATATATATATACATTTTAAATAAAAACTTAAAAACATACCAGAATCACAGCTTTTCATATAAATTGTTGTAGGTAATATAAACCCAGTTGCATTTATCATTTTTTTATTTTATACTATATTAATTCCATTTTTTTATCAAAAAAAAACTTACTACAAATATATTTAATATGTAAATTCATATGTTTCTATGCATGTTCTTTCACAACAGAAGGGTTTGCAGGTGGTGATTCAACAATTTTTTCAGCCATTTCAGCATATTTTTTAGATCGATATTCTTTTCGTGCTTCATCAAGTAAAACATTATGCAGTAAATTTCTGTTGCCTGTATATTTCTGAGATAGAGGTGGAAATGGATTTCCTCTAAGTTCCAAAACAGATCTAGTATAGTGTCGGCCAGGATATTCTCTAGGAGCTTGATATAACTTTGTATATGATATATTATAATTTTCAAATCTTGGAACTAGTACTTTGAATAACTTATGTACAAATTGTTTTTCTAAAATCCAAAAATCAGCCATTTCCATTGTTTCTTTATGAGTGTCACCATGACGAATAGCATCCGATATAAGCTGAAAATCAACTTTGTAATTATTTGATAATAAAAAAAACTACTTTTTACTACTTACTCGTTCAGCATAGCCTCTAGCTTCATCGGCCCTATTGTAGTTCAATTCAATTCTTTCATATTTTATCAAAGCCGTTACGGTTTTTTGCAATTTCCTCAACCTCCCTTCAGGACCATCAATATTTTTTAATTTTCTAACATGGGGGTTAACGGGGATTCGTAATCTAGACACTAGTTTTGTAACTTCTGCTTGATTCATTTTTTATAATAACTTAAGGAAAACTTGACATTTACAGTAGTTAGTTATACATAACCTTTTAAGTTCCATGCGCCATTAGAAATATACTAATTGAATACAAAAGATGTCAGCTATAGTTCGGTTGTAATTCTCTCTAGAGAATATGGTTCTAGTCATAGATAAATAAGCCAGTCTAGGACCATTCTAGAACTTTTCGAAATTAATTTAAAATTTAAAACACTTTTTGTATGAATAAACTTAGAGAGTGCCCCAGAGTCCTTCAAAAATAGAGCATTTTATCCAGAGCATAGATAAACAAGCATCCAGAGATTGGGTTCAAAAGTAACCTTCTTAAATGCAACAATTTCATTTAATTTGAAACTGAATTATCTTCATATTATCTTTCCAACCCTACCACAGTCTCTTGATCTAAATTCAGTATCTCCTTTTCAATTATTAACACTCTAGTCTTCTAATCTATTGATATATTTATTCAGATAAAAATCTCTTCGCTTCTAATATCAGATTTAGGTATCCTATAGACAAAGTTGGGCTCTGCAAGAATTAAAACATGAGCTTTAAAAAGCCAGTATAATTATTTTTACAGAGTTTCAAATGGCAAAAAAAAATAAACAAGATAAAAATTTATAAATTAAAAATTACTTTATATACCCATACCTTCAGTAACAATATATAAAGAAAACTGAATTAATCCATACCACAAAAAAATTGGCTTTGCACATTCTATAAATATATTATATAAACATGATTTATATGATTTAAAAATATCCTATATATTTCATATATGTTAAAAATATTATTTAAGGCTAATTTAAACAAATTTTTAATAATATAATCAGATATTAATTTCATTTAATTTTAAATAAAAATTATGTTAAAAATATTATTTAATGCTAATTTAAACAAATTTTTAATAATATAATCAGATATTAATTTCATGTAATTTTCAAATCAAAATCATAAGAATGAGGCATAAATTCTTCTCATAAATCTCATTCCTGTAATTCATTGCCATTACTTATATTTTCTTTATCATTACTTAAAGGACTAGCACAGGTAGATTCCCGACTTTCTTGGGTTTGGTCAACTTCAACCATGCCCATTTCAATATTTGCTAAAGCTTGTTTCAGATATTTACATGCTACTTTATTACTTATTGTTGCCAATAATTGTGATATGCATGATGTCAGATCCAATTTCAACTGCCCTTCTGCTTTAATATTGCACAGAGATAAGGCTTTTGATAAATCCTGTCAATGGTATAAACAATATTATATTATAAGTGGATTCACATGTACATATATATAATAATTACTAAATTAAATAATGTATTTAATGCTTTAATTAATATAAAATATTGTTCTTACATAATAGTTTTTTACATACCAATTCCAGTTCTTCATTTTTGCGAATACGCTTTAAACCATCACAAAGTATTAGAGCAAGTTGGTTATGTATACATTCATCATTGTCTCTATTCGAATGTGTTAGAGCTATTACAAGCTTTAACATATTAAAACACTCAATATGTTTCAGAGGACTTGAAGAAGGTGCCTCATACCAAATCATTAGAGCGGGCATGAGTGCATTAATTAAAGCATCAGGGCCACCAGCATCACCATAACCCATAACAGAAAATAACTAATAAAAAAAAAAAAAAATTAGGTAATTACTATTGTATAATATAAAATTAACAATCAAAAATTTTAATTCCGTCTAAAAGAAGTTTATATTTACATGAGAAAATTACTAAAATATGCTAATTTGTGCTAATATCTTAATATTGCAAATTAACAAATGTGCTAATATTAAGAATTCTTTCCATAATATTTGAACTATTTGTTAAAAACTAAATAGTTATTTTGCCTTAAGCAAATTCTAAACTCCCAACATGTGTATTAGTATATGGTCATATCAATTTTAAAATCTGATAAATAATCAATTATTTTAATAATTGAAACTTAATACATTTCCTTTAATACATAATATAAGATAATGTTATTTGTTTACTCATTGAATGAAATATACTCACCAAAACTATATGTTGTCTAATATCATTATTTTCATACAAGTCCATTTCTGGATGGTGATACATCAACAGAAGATGAGCAACTATTTTATCAGATTTTATTTTATTGTTCAAGAACAATTTAATCAAGCCTTGAACCACTATAAGACGGGTAGAATGCACTTCACATTCTTGTAATAATTTCATAATAATCTAAAAAAAATTATAGCATTTTACAATATAAAGCAATATTAATATATAATAAAGTTTTCAATTTTATTTTAAAAAGAAGCTTGGAGTATTATTGATAATGTATATACTCATAAGATAATGAAAATAATAAAATATAGAAAAAATATATCTTACATCTATAAATGCTGCAGAAATGGATATGCCTAATGTAGCATTTAGATTAGCTCCAGGTTGAGAACATGTCTTATCCACAATACTTCCTTCTCCTTCTCCTTCCTATATAAAAATATGGATTTATACTTCACAACAATTTAAAAATAAAAAAAAACTTCATTATTATAGTATTTGATCAGTCATACAATATGCATGTAAAAGTAAATGTATTTGATAAAAATATATGTAAGCTGTTATGTAAGTGATTATTAATTTCAGCTTTGTTTAATAATAGCATAGTTCAATAGACAGCTTATCCCTATTGTTTTCATATAAAACTTATATAGCTTATAAATAAATAAATATAAAAAACAATTTACTTGTTCTTCCTGGTCCATTAGAAATAATCTGCGCCCCCGACGTGAACTTAGATTGGTCCCTTGATTACTATCTTCATTATTGTCTTGGACTTCAAAACTTTCGACAGAATGTGCAAGAATCATATCAAAGACGATTTTTAATGCCACATCTGGTATAGAATGGGGATCATTAACAGTCACTGCTGTAGCCGCACTAATAGCATCAGTATAGCTTGACATTTGATGTGTGGGTATCATTGGCGCATCCGCAAACATTTTTGTAAAGAATACTGGGAAACAGGTCCTAGCTAAGTTCAAATCGTGAATACAATAAGCTCCTGCACAACACATTGCCCAATATTCAACCTATAAGATTCAATAAGAATTGTACCATATAGAATTAACAAACGTTTTAATAAATCAATAATTCAATAATTTTATATATATATATATATATATATATATATATATATTATATTTATAGTTTATTAACATGCTACATGTTCAAAATTCTTCAAATTAAAGGTGTAAAAAATATGAGACTCAAAAACATTATTCTCGAAGGAAACAACAATGTAGATCAAATATTAATTTTTTAGATATATTACCTCTGAATCATTAGATGATAAATTTGGTTGAACAACATCTTGGAACAGAATGTTCATTTCTGGTGTAGGTTTATAATCACCTAAACTCAACATACTATAAAATATCATTAATATTTTTGTTAAATCTTCCGGATTATCAGTTGTAATTCTTTCTGGTTCATCAACATGGCAATCTTCTAATTGAGCCATTATTATCGTACCTAGAAAAAAGAATACTCATATATATATATATATATATATATATATATATATATATATATATATATATATGCATATATTACGTGGACAACTAACTAAATGTGGCTTTCTTTCTTATTTGGCTTTAATTAAATTTTAAAGTTTGATAATTTTATAATTTAATTTTTTTGTAAACTCATAATATTTAAGGATTTAAATTTTTTATTAAAACAGTCAAACAAAATATTAACAAATAATAACCAACTGACTACCTATCCATCAGTGTTTGAATTTTTATGATGGGTTCAGGAGTTTTGATTAAATTTTGGTCTCAAAAGATACAGAAAGACTTGAAACGTCAATGAAAAAATTAGCAAATTCTACCTGCGTGTAACTCATCCAACTGTTTCCTTACTACTGCCAATTTATCATCACATTCTTTAGCTTTCATGTAATTTTTCTCATTTAGGGCTTCTTCTCTACATGTTTCCAATTCAATTATCTCAATTTTTAAATTAGCTTTCTTCACATCAATTTCATGAGATTTTTCCACTGATGGTGCTTGTTGCTTCATTGAAAAGTAGTACATCATTAATGAAAAGGTAATAAATATAATTGTTAATCTATATACATGTATAATATATATATATATATATATATATATATATATATATATATATTAAAAGTTATTTGAGTATCATAAAAAATATATAATTAAATAAAACTAAATTAAGTAACAAACAGAAATATGTAAATGATATTTTTCATGCCTTCAGCATATATCATATTTGTCACAAGAAGTAAAACACTTTTGTTATTTGTATCAGATTTTTATGAAGCTCAGAATGATGATACATTTGTGTGGTATAATGGTATATAATGTATAACATTATAAATGGTTAACTAATAATATTTATAATACCATACAAAATATGCAATTTTTTATGGGAATCATTTTGAGCACCAAATTCTATCACCAAGTTTCATCAAAATTTAAGATAGACAAGGAAGGGTTTTTTTGTAAATTGAATTCAAGAATTTTTCATGATTACCTTGGCTGGAACTTCAGAGTTAACAGGTACTTCATAGATGTCGTTAATCACATTTAACAATTCAGTATGCCATCCCATAAAACTCAAACAAGTTTTATGTAAAATTTTGATAATTATTTTATAATGATCTTCAATCATGTTTTTGGCATGAAGAGCATTGTGCAGTAAATAATTATTTAATTTGTGTCTTCCGACTTCATCTCCCAAGCAATCATGTAATTCAATCATTCTTAGAAATTCCAATTTACCACTAAAATTAAAATAATTCGACTGTGGGTAATTATTATTATAAATAACTAATCAATATAAAGCTTAATCTAAAAACTAAAAAGAAAACCGGTGATTAAGATAAATAATATAAAGAAGATATTATGAATATAAATTCTTCAAATTGTTCAACTTACACATTATAGTCTAGCTGATCAAGTTTCTGCTCATTCGTAGGATTTTGTGCAGCCATAGTAGGTTCCCAATACTCATCGTAACTACAAATAAGATCAACAAGATCTGTTAAGGTTGGTAAAATTAGATCCACGTCTGCGCCAATTTCAGAACCATTTGATATAAGATATTGAACAAAGCTGCGCCAATATATCAATCTTTGAGGTGACAGCTTCTCAAGTGGTAAAATTCTGCAAAATTCGTAGAGAATTAGTCACATTTATCAAACAGAAGATTAACATTTATAAAACAAGCTTAGGCTTTTTTCATGTACATTTTTTGGGCAATATCAAAAAATAATTTGAAATTAATTGTTATGAATAATGTCATGAAAGCATGTCATGATATATAATATTAAACAACATATAATATATATTTAAACATACCTCTTCTCATCGTCCAAGTTTAAATCATTATATAATTCTTGCAATGGTAAAAGTTTAAATAAAACATTTAAAACGTTTTCTATCACAATATCATTCTCTTGTTTTTTCTTATCTGTTGTATCATGTCTAATAGTATCGATAAGATATACAACAGATTTATCAGACTGATTGAGCCAAGATGGTAATAGTGTTTTTTCAATAAAATTTTTTATTTTATCAGAAGAATCTTGAAAACCTCTAAAAATAAAATTGACTTGTAAATTCTAAGTAGGTGCTAACAACTTAAAAACAATTCCAAGTGTGCACAATTTCATACATGAAAAGTAGCTTGTGCCTTTGGGCCAATTTAATAGATTTTAAAGGCATTTGAAGGATCCTTTCAAACGCAAGCATACGGACCCCTTCGTCAACATCCATTATTCGTGAAATTATTGCTTCTCTAGTGAATTGAGAATAACCTATGTAATAAATAAAAATATACACTAGATAAACCATAGTTTTTATCACCTAAAACAATATCTTAAACTTTGTGTTAGAAACACTTCAAATGAAGTTCAGCATACTAAAAATTGATGAAAACTTAATAAAAAAAATTTGAACAAAAAGAAAATTATATAAAACTTTTATAAAAATTATATTATATAGTAAAATATAAGAACATAGTTATATTTATGTTAAGTATTAACAACTTATGTTCAATATTGTACAGTAAAAATAAAAATATAAAGAAAAATACTTATGGAATAGAAAATAAAAATAGGATTGAAGTTATAATAGGTTCATGCATCTTTGACTTGTGCTAAAAATATTAACAAAAACATACCAATATTTTCTAAGACAGCTTTCCTAACAACAACCGAAGGATCACTTTTTAAATGATATTTGTATGTTTTGCATATTAAATCATCTTGACTTTGTGGATTTTGTAATCGTTTGCCAGTGTAAATTGCTTCTGCTCGTATCTTAAAAAAAAAAAAAAACTATTGGTTAAATATAAATTACCTCTCAATAAATTAACACAACATTTTCTTTTATAATATATTTTCTAATTTTATTTCAAACCACAGTGTCCTAAATAGCCACTTTCAATGGGATATTGTTCATCTATATTTTTAAGTATTAGTTTAGTTTCCAAAATATAAACTTTATAATAAAATATGTTACTAATATGAAAAATAAATACAATTTCACTCACTTTGCTCTTAACATCCTGAGCACGTTCTAAAACACATTTAGTTAAGCCATCAAACATATCGTCATCTATAGATCTATCACCCATATTATTTAATATTATATTAATAAATTGTAAGGATAGTTTTCTTGTATCACTATTATCTGCACATGATATTTCCATAAGGAATCGAAGCATGTTTTTCATTAACCCATGCATTTCGGCTTCTTTTCCAAAGGTAGTATGAAACATTGTTTGATGTTCTTTCTCTATATTATTCAAAAATAATGCTATAAACTCCATAAAACAAGTCACCTAAAACAACAAAATTACAAATTGATTGCAACTCTAAAGACTTAATAAATGATAAACATAGAAAGCATTATAAAAACCTGTGGCATATCATCTCCGAGAGCAATGTGCTTTTTAGTTAAAATAACTAATATGTCGTATAGACGGTCTTCAGCCGTTTTGCTTGCAATTTTTTGGGCTTCTGCGAGATATTTATGATGTGTCGTGTTTGACTTTGAAGCTTCCAGCACAATAGTACTGAAAGCTAAATAAGTCTTATCCTTTAGTAATGTTGTTTGTTTCTTAGCAGGTCTTCTAGAGCGCTTCATGTTGTTATTTTTCACGATATTAAATTTTATATAAAATAATTATAATTGCTGTCAATTATTGTTTTTAATCGGGTAGAATAACGAATATTTCGAATTGACGTTAAACTGACACAATAAATTCTGTAGTTAGCATCGCTAAACAAATAATCTCTGCGTCTAACAGGTTAAATCGAAAAATACTGCACGAATCTTAACTTGCAAACTAAGAAAATGAATTGCAAAATTTGAACTCAAATGTAAATGTCTATTTAAACAATCAAACTATTGTATTGACGCACAACAAAACAATAACGCGTTCCCGGCGTCTAATGAAATATATCGAGTTTCGGTCTACAGGCGATCAACTGGCGCCAGCATAGATAAATAAACATGGCGCTAGTGAGTCAGAATTCAACCATAGATAAAAAAGAGTAAGTGGATTCAACGTTTATGACAACAAAAAGCAAAATTCCAATCGCAAATATTAGTTTGAATAGAATAAATAAAATAGTAATCACTTATCAACTTATCTATTGTGGTAATTGATAGAGTAAATCATGTGTGATTTACATTTAAAAGGATGATAGCATTTGTTTGTAACTTCATATTTCGATTTTATTTTAAAAATATTTTTTTTTAAATATTTTTATTTATTGCAATATTTATATGTATATAATGTTTGTTATTTTTGTGTCTTGTGATCTTCTTAAATTTAATACTCTCTTAATGGAAAGTTTATAATCAAATAAATATTTTTTTCATTTTAATATTTTTGTCGATGCTGAAAAAGCTTTGTAAACAGCGCGCCACAACGGAAGAAACTTGCTCTAGTTCTCAGAACTTGTCAAACAGGCATATAAAACGTCTATGTCATAGATAAGGAAATGTCTATGTATTATGCATTTGTAGGTAGCATATAGGACTGTAAGTGTCAAATCTTAAGTATAAATTAAATCATTTTTTATATTTTTAAGTTAATGATTTATTTTATTAGTAGTATCGAATTTTGAATTTAAGTTTTCAATAATTAACAAAATCTTTATCTTAATTGTGCAAAAGAAAATAACTTTAAAATGGAGAAACCTCAAAAAATGCCTAAAGTGGCTAAAGTTAAAAATAAAGCTCCAGCAGAAATTCAAATTACTGCTGAACAATTATTGCGAGAAGCTAAAGAACGTGATTTAGAAATATTACCTCCACCACCTAAGCAAAAAATCTCAGATCCAGCAGAACTTCGAGACTACCAGCACAGGAAAAGAAAAACTTTTGAAGATAATATTAGAAAAAATAGGATAGTTATTAGCAACTGGATCAAATATGCACAATGGGAAGAATCGCAGAAAGAAATTCAACGAGCTAGATCTATTTATGAAAGAGCCCTTGATGTTGATCATAGAAATATTACAATATGGCTAAAATATACAGAAATGGAAATGAGAAACCGCCAAGTAAATCATGCACGAAATTTATGGGATCGAGCCGTAACTATTCTGCCCAGGGCTAATCAGTTCTGGTACAAGTATACTTACATGGAAGAGATGTTGGAAAATGTAGCAGCAGCCAGACAAGTTTTTGATCGATGGATGGAATGGCAGCCAGATGAACAGGCTTGGCAAACTTACATAAATTTTGAGTTACGTTATAAAGAATTAGATAGAGCAAGAGCTATTTATGAAAAATTTGTTATGGTTCATCCAGATGTAAAAAATTGGATAAAGTATGCAAAATTTGAAGAGTCTCATGGTTTTATAAATGGAGCCCGTTCAGTGTATGAAAGAGCTGTAGAATTCTACGGTGAGGAATATCTTGAGGAAAAGTTATTTATTGCATTTGCAAGATTTGAAGAGAATCAGAAAGAGCATGATAGAGCTAGAGTTATATATAAGTATGCATTAGATAACATTCCAAAAGAAAATACAAAAGAGTTATACAAGGCTTACACAATTCATGAGAAAAAGTTTGGTGACCGAAGTGGTATAGAGGATGTTATTGTAAGTAAACGTAAGTTTCAGTATGAGCAAGAAGTTCAAGAAAATCCAACAAATTATGATGCTTGGTTTGACTATCTGCGTTTAGTAGAAAATGAAGGCAATATTGAAGTAATTCGTGAAACTTATGAGAGAGCAATTGCAAATGTTCCCCCAACTAAAGATAAACATTTCTGGAGGAGATACATATATCTATGGATAAATTATGCAGTCTTTGAAGAACTTAATACTTCTGATTTAGAAAGGACTAGACAGATTTATCGAACTTGTCTGGACTTATTGCCTCATAAAACATTCACATTTAGCAAAATTTGGTTGTTATATGCTCAATTTGAAATACGCTGTAAAAATCTCCAACAGGCTAGAAAAACGTTAGGTATGGCCTTAGGCATTTGTCCCAGAGATAAACTTTACAGGGGTTATATAGATTTGGAAATCCAACTTAGAGAATTTGATCGGTGTCGTATATTATATGAGAAATTTTTGGAATTTGGTCCAGAAAATTGTATAACTTGGATGAAATTTGCAGAGCTGGAATGTCTTTTAGGTGACATTGAACGTTCTCGTGCAATATATGAACTGGCTATAAATCAGCCGCGGTTAGATATGCCTGAACTTTTGTGGAAAAGTTATATAGATTTTGAGTTTTCTCAAGGTGAAATTGGAAAAGCCCGATTGTTATATGAGAGATTATTAGAGCGAACAATACATGTGAAAGTATGGATGTCTTATGCTAAGTTTGAAATGAGTAGTGATGATACTGATAATAAATTAGAATTAGCAAGACAAGTATATGAACGAGCAAACAATAGTTTACGAAACGCTAGTGAGAAAGAATCTAGAGTCATGCTTTTAGAAGCCTGGAGAGATTTTGAGAAAGAAAATGGCGATGAAGAAAGTATAAAGAAAGTAAACGAGAAAATGCCTAGAAGAATCAAGAAACGTCAAAAAATCACTTCAGAAACTGGTGCAGATCATGGATGGGAAGAAGTTTTTGATTACATATTCCCTGAAGATGAAACAGTCAGACCAAATTTGAAATTGCTTGCTGCGGCTAAAAATTGGAAAAAAGCACAACTAGAAAAAGAAAAGACAAAAGCTACTGAACCAGAAGAAACAGTGGCACCTTCAAGCGGTACTAGTAATGCTTTAGAATCTGAGAAAATAACATCAGAAAAAGAAACTTCAGATTAAGAGAATAGTTACTTTTATATAAAATAATCATAAATTTCGTAATTGATTGACCGATAAGTCAGTTATCAATTTACTTATTAAACATTTGTCTCAACATCTTCATCTTCAATCAACATCTTCTGGCCTTACTGGTGTAGTTAATGGTATCATTGATTTTTTAGTGATATCTCGTGTACAAGATTTTCTCATGTCTGTTAAAATGAATTATGAATTAGAATACATGTATAATATTTTTTAATAAAATGAATTATACAAGATAAATTACCATATGCATTTTCCTCCGGATCCCCAGAATAATATTCTAAGACAGTACGGTAAACAATGTATCCAAGATTCTTATACATATTTATTGCTACTTCATTACTAACTCGAACAAACAGGTCAACAAAATATGTATTTTTTCTGTAACAAAACAAGTTTGGCATAATTATTGAGGCAGTTGAGAACTACAGACCAATCATCAGCATTTCATATCAAAATATATTGAGTAATATTAAGTTGATACTAAATTTATTCAAAATTTATATAACTTATTTAAAATTAAAATATTTTTTTGATATTACGCCTAGTTTATTGGCTTCAATCAAAACTTGTATTGAATATTTCAGAATCTTCAGTTAAAATTGTGCAATGTTGATGTAGATCACTTCTTCATAAGAATACTTTAAGGATTATGTATATATAGTATATAGTGTTTTATATGAAGCTATATTAGCAAAGACAATAAAAAGAGGAAATGAATTATTGAAAAAAAATTGAATTATATTACTATTTGCCCTCATAACATATACCTTTCTGATACATCTTCTAAGAAATTCATTAATTTAGCTGCTAAGCCAAGTCTACGAAAATCTGGGGAAACAGTTAGGGCTGTGACATGTCCATGCCAATTTTCTCCATGACCTTCTGCTTTGCCCATTACTTAAAAAAAGAAACATGTGTATAATATGAAAATTACAAAAAAGGAAATAAAGGCATCAATAATAATATAAAGAACATAGTACTGTTATCTACTTCGCACACTCTAAAGTTAGTTGATACAAATAAATGAGGCATTGTTTATAAGTGTGAAAACTGTATAGTTCAAATTTTACCAAACAAAATTGCTAATAAGTATTTCTTTTCTACTTTTTACAATCTCATACTTAAGTGTGAAGTGAAACATTTTTGATATAGCCATTTTAAATATCTTCAAATGATGAGCAAATGATTGAATAGGTACCAAAATATTCCACAAAAATTTCAATTAGCTCAAAAATAACACCTAAGCTGGTGTGATAATAATGTAGTGAAATGCATTAATTTTAGTTTCTGAGTTTTTTGCACTTCTGATTTTATAACAATTTTTTCCGATTAAATAAACTTAGTTTTCATGACCATACATTCAATTAAAATAATTAGTGTATACTAACTATATCCCATTATTTCTCCGTTTGGGGACTCAGCAACTTGAAAATACTCTGGCCAATGCGCTAGATATTGCATGTAGAATGAAAGTCCATATGTTTCTGTTAGTGGATCTAAATTTCTAAACCAAAATATTATAGCATAATTAAAATTTCATGTTACTATTATAATATCAATAACCTAAAATTAATACTCACACATTATTAAAATTAAACATATCATTGCAAGTAAACGGTCTTAATGTAGTCATATTAATTTTATTGCAAAAGATATCAGAAGGAATTTAATTAACAAAAGTCACGCCTTTAATGAAGTAAAATATTCAGAGAAAAAATAAAACGAGTTACTAATATTTCTACTTCTGTTCCCGAACTGTAGCAAGAAATATTATTTTACATATGTCAACTGTCATTTTATCCCAAACAACAGAAGACATCGGATTTTTAGATATGAAACTCATGTATAAAAGAGTTAAAAGCTGCTGCAGGCCATTTTGGCTGTTTGGATTCAAAATATTAAATAAATAGATTGGTTATATACATAGATATAAATATATATTATACATAAATTACAAAACATACATAAATATTATAAGAGAAATAGCCCTTGCCAGGAACACAAATTCAAAATCATCTGAAATCAAAGAAATTCTAATAAAAATATATAAAATATAGATAGGCCAATCGTTGAGTTTCTTTGTCACAGCTCATTTAAAACAACTTAAAAACAATTATGATTATCTGATTAAACTAAGAAAGAATAATTAGATTATTATTTTATTCTCAAATTGTGTTAAGACTATCCATTGGGGAAAAAATTTACAATTACCCACAGCTGTTTCAATAAATTGTAACTGAAAAATAATGAATATGAATAATGAAATATGAATTAAATAAATTTATATTTAGTAAGAAGCAATGTCTTCATATTTATATGCTATATATAATCACAGATTATTTTTCTAATCAACCTTATGATAAAATAATAAAATATATTAGTTTAAAATAGTCTTACTCTTCGTATAATTGTTAAAAACAATATTATTTATGATTTAAAATTAAAATAAAGTATATCTACATTATTATCATTTAATGTGATTATTCACCATTTTTTGGATATTCAAATGGTTCTCTAGGAAGTTCCAATAATTCAGCTACTGTGGGGCGATCATATGGATTATGAATAAGACATCTTTTTGCTGTCTAAAAATAAAGTGATCACTTTTATTAAATCGATATAAATATAAAATAAATGTATATAATTATTATCATTTGGACCTACTTTTACGAGAATTGAAGGGTATAAGTCTAATTCTTTAAAATCTATTTTACAATCAGGATCTATTATTGCTGCCATTTTCATCATTGGCCTCGTAATGTGGCCAAATGGTGTTTTACCATAAAGTAAAAGATACAGTATGCATCCCAATGACCATACATCAGATTTATACGAAATCTAAAAAATGTATTAAAATAAATAGAATGTTGATTGGAATTTTTTCATCTGCAGTTCCAAAAATCTATATAAATACCTTAATATTGGGCATTTTTCCAGAATTCTGCATATCAACAGAAGATGAATCATGGAGTGCTTCAGGACTCATGTAATTAAAAGTACCAGTTTGTACATGCTTAATAATACTGGTACAATCAGATCCGATAGTAGATGCAATACCAAAATCTATTAATTTTAGGCGATTTCCAACTTTTAAAAAATTTGCTGGTTTTAAATCGGAGTGTATAACACCTTAAAAAAATAAAACATTTCTGTTACATATATATATATATATATATATATATATATATATACAGTTACTAATGCAGATAATGCAATATTAGTAAACATGTAACTTGGGCAACCAACCATTTTTGTGTATAAAATTTACAGCTTCCAGCATTTGCAGCCAGTATTTGACTAACAATACAATAGAAAATATAGGATACTTGTTTGCAACAGTTGATGTTTTGATAATAGTGCTAAAATCTGTCTCTCCACACTCCATTACTACATATAACATATTTTCTTTAGTGACATGAGCATAATGAAACATCTTTATTACTACATCACTGTTTTGTAATCTAGATAATAGTTTAACTTCATTGAGAAACCCTTGTACTAATTGTTGATCACCATTTAGTTTTACTACTTTTATAGCCATTTTGTTTAAAGTTGTTTCTTGGGTAGCTAAATGGACCACACATGAACCACCACTACCCAATTTTTTACCAATAGTGTAAGTAATATTATCAAATGTAATTTTACTAAGCTCACCATTTACATTTTCAACATTACAATTGATATTTGTGCATAAGGACTTATCAGTATTATTGCTTACAACTTCAGGAATTTTAAAATTTATATTATTAAACTCTTCACAAACTTTTTCAACTTCTTTTTCTAATATTGGTTTGAGATTACATTTTGATGATATAGGATCTTCATTGTTCAATTGATATATTCCGGTTACTCCATTATCACTACTACTTTTATTATGTGCTGCATCCTTGAATAGCAAAGACTGTATAAACCCATCATTTTCTTTAATAGATTTAAAGCGTTTTTCATTTCGTGGAATTATTTTTTTACTTGAATAAACTACTTGTGGGGGAGAAAATAATAGCTTTTTAACATCTTTCACGCCTTCGTCTAATCTATTTTTTTTAAGATATGAAGCACTCAAAACTTCATTTTCTTTATTTACATCGTTTTTACCATTAGTCTTGATAATACTACTCTTAACACTTGGTGTACTAAATTCATTAGTTCTATTTATAGAACTCTCAATGAATTCTTTTGTACAGCTATCAGTGATTTTTCTATCAATTTCACTTATATCAAATTTTGATACACGATTTTCAACTTTAGGTGTAAATCTACCACTTTTATTAACAAAATATCCTTGTGTGTATTTTGATTTTAATTGCTCTATAACTTTTTTCGAATCTGCTGCATCGCCGGAATCATCTTCCTGAAAATAATTAGAAACAACATATATTAATTCATTACGGTATCACAGGATAAGATAACAACTTATAGTTTACCTCTTCATCTTCATCTGATAAGTTTAAATCACATCTGCGAACGGGCATCAAGGCACTGAAAAAGATTGTTTACATATTTGACAGCGCTAACAGAATGTTCATAATTTAGAAAATACATACGTTTTTGGACTTGAGGGAATCATGCCAAACGCAATTTAACACTAAAATCCAATGTTTATTAGGCACTTAAAAAACTTTCTGATTAGAAATCTTTAATATTGGATAAATATAATGATAAATTATAAATAATGATAAAAACGAAACAAAACGAACCAAACAATGCCACAGATATATAGAAGAAGATAAAAGATGTCAACTTTTGTTACCAACATAGGCCAGCAAGAAGGAACAGTGCCTGCAACATTATGAATAATATACTAGACAATATAATAATACTGGATAATATATACGAATATATAATGAGCACCATAGATAAATAAGCACAGTTAAATAAACATAATGAGCCTAGACAATATACTAATAATTAGTAAATAAACAACAGAATCCTAGTTATAGTTATAACAATTAGATAAGGTTTTTGAGTAAAGTATGAAAATATATTCTAGTTTTTTTTTTTATATCTTGATAATGTATTTAGATAACAAAATAAGAATAATAATAAAAATTATATAACTTCACGATATACAAAAATGAATTGAAAATAATAATAATAATAATATTAATTTGAACAATCCTTTTCTTAATGATCTATATGTTTGTATTTGGTACAATTTTTACATGTAAATGCATAGGACAAGAAAAAAATGGTTTGTGACAATTTGGAATATAGAAATTTATTTGAACAGAGATAATTTTCGTCCGCTTGGCATTTTTCCATCTTCATTTAATAAAGCCATTGCAATATCACTTAATTCTGGCAATTTTTTAATATCTCCTCTTGCAGCTACAGCAGGTGGAGAACTCAAGAATCTCCTTGCTACCCGTATTATATCTTCAGCTTGAATGTTTTCTATAAATTGAAATATTTATTTATTTATTATTCATAATGTGCCTGCCTATTATATATATATATATATATATATATATATATATATATATATATATACATACATACATACTGGAAAGTAGGAGATTGACATGATGATAGCTTACCTATAGCTTCAATAAAATATTCAGGCCTTTTTCTCATGCCAGTTGCTAGTACTTGTCTACCTATATCTTCAAATACCACAGGACGAGCTTCCAAATTCATCAATAACATTGATTGAAGTTGTGTTTTTGCTCTCTTTTTCATAAATAATAAAATAGCTGGTTAGTAAAATTTAAGAAAACTCATTTCATCTCAAACAAATATTTGTCTAAAATTGCATTTTTATATTATTTTAATATTCATAATGTATTTTAAATATTTTCACAGACCAGTGCAGTTGGTTTTTAAATTTCTTTTAATTATGATATTGAATTTTATAAATCACACTTAAGTTTCTGTGAAAGTTTTTTTTAACTTTCTGTTTTTCTTTTTAAGTTTCTGTTTAAGTTAATTTATTTAAAATTTATTTCCATGCTGTAGATATCTTCAGAATAATTATTAATATTGTTAATTATTACCCTTAGTTCTTGAGCCCCTGGAACTGTAGACATGGCAACTAGTTCTCTGCAGAGCACTTCTGTTACCCCCCGTATATGTGTTGGAGGTGCGCTGGCATGAATGCAGAATAGACCGGTATCAGCATAAGCATGGTTAAATGCTGTTGCACTGTACATCCAGTGATATCTAACAGAGATATAGTCAAAGTTAATGATTTATTGAAAAATTGAAAATTAATTAAACTTATTTTAATTTTTTTAAATAATATACCTGTTTAGCACATTTGTATATAACCTAGTATACATTCCTTTACCAGGTCCCCCAGCACTAAAAGATCCTCCACCACCCATCATCATATTTAAAACACAAGCTGCTATAAAATCAGAGTCCTGATGTGAGCATCCTCTCAATCCTAAAACCACATGAGCCAGTTCTGGTAAACCTTCAGCAGCATACATTGGTATTTCACATGATTCCTAGATTTATGAAATTGTGTAAGTTCCATATTGCAATATAATTTTACTCTGCATCAATAATATAATTTAATGAATATAATATAAATTGTTTGTGTGCATAATACAGTTTGTAAAATAAATTAATCAAAGAAGAAATTACCTTGATAATTCCACCTGTATATTGTGCTGTAGAACTATCAATTTGTAATGATCGTGAAGATTCAATATTTTCTTTGTCCCAAATAGGTTCTGATTCAACAAAGTATTTATTAACCATTTCTACAAGGCTTTCATGTGGTACCTAAAATTTCTTATGAAATAAATATATGATTTGAAATAGTATAATATATTATAACTATTGGTTACCCCAACTCCAGCAACAACCATTCTCTTAGGAGTATGATGATGTTTTAGATATGTTAACAAAACATTTCTATTTAATAATTCCGCATTTTGTTGTGGACATAATTTTGGCAAACCCAATGTGTTATCTCGATATGCAGCCTGCAAAATAATTTTAATAATAAACTTGATATGCAATCCAAAGATAGTTGCTTAATTTTATTTAGCGTTAGTTATTATTATCATACTGCATGAATCATATCCATAAGCTTGACGTCTTGCTCTGGACGCATTGCTAGTGATTCCAATTCAAATAAAACAGCTTGTCTCGCCATGCTGACTTCTGTTGCATCAAGACGAGGTCTCAACACAACTTCTGACAAAACCTGGTACAATAAAAATGTAAAAAATATAGCTTAATTTAAATATTGAAGAATGACATAAATAAAATTATGCTAATTTTGTCCAACATAAAGATTCATGAACAGAAATCACCTACTATTATATTAATATTGGAATACAATATAAAATTACAAAAAATATAATAAGTGTGAATAATCTCAGAACAATTACTTAATAAGTAAGCCTTTACAGTGTTCATAAATAGTTTTCACCTTAGTCACAGCTTCTAATCCACGATTTTCTGCACTGGCTGCATATACAAAGGTATCTCTGGAGCTTTGGCAGTCACAAATTCCTCCATGTTCTTCTAATGCCCGTAAAATGCTGTCTTTATCTGGATATGCTACTGTCGACTGGCAAATAAATAAGATTTGAAATTATTTAACAAAAACCTTACATGAAATAAATACTTACATGAAAAGCTAGTTTCTCCAAGAAATGTGAAACCCCACTTGGATATGCAATTTCATATCTTGGACCAGAATCTATAACAACTGTAAAAATCCAAGATTATATAATGATTTATTAACATTTAATCATTTATCTAAATACATAGTACAGTTTCTATTTTACATAAATATACAACTAAATATTAATTAGGTGCAAGTGGCACATTACCCTTATGCAAATTGCACAAACATCCTGACATGATGAATTAATTGACTTAATTATATATATATATATATATATATATATATATATATATATATATATATATTTAGGTTTAATCATTTCAATCAGAAAAAATATAAAAACAATTATCTTACCTCCAACAGTAAAGAACTGGCCAAATCTATTTTCTGAAGCCACTCGTAAACCATTGCTGAGTGTAGTAACTTTTGTATTATGATGTTCAGGTAATAAAGTAGCATATTGGGGATCTGGAAGACCTGGTAAAGGCACTGTCAAAGGGGGTAAAGGTGTTACAATTTTAGCAGACGGACTATTAACCGTCGAAGCAGCGCCCGGAGTATCATGTAAAGTGGTCTTACAGTAATTGCGTATGCTAAATAGAATAAAACAGCATGAGTACTGTATTAAAGTATTTGAGGTTATATCATAATCTTACCATGACTTTCCCGACAAAAATCTTTTAGCTAAGATTTTTAAGTCCAAATGAAGCGACATATTCAACTAATATTGAAAAATGTTAAAGACAGCATTTACTCGACGGTTTTATTTCATATCACCAATGCAAATTTTTCATTAAAGATTAATATAAAGTATTTTTAATGTGTGATAACTTATAAAACTTCATAATTTAAAACTATTGTCTGCGAAAAAGATTTTCTTATTAGTTCGCTAAATAAATTAAAAACGCTTTATTAAAAACCCATGAAACTTATACCTAACCCACAAATACATACTTAGATCGAAGAGTTGTCAAAACGCGTGGTTCACGATTTCACTAATCAAAAAATAATAGAAACAACAATTCGGTAAAATTAAAATAATCAACTACGAATTACTTTACGTATCTTTATTAGTAATTTACATTCTGTTTTATCTTTTGGAATTTTATATTACAAATTATTAAATTATTAGAAATCCTTGAAAACTTATAGAAATCGATAGATTATATAAATAATAAAAATCAGGTATATGCATATTTCATTTTTATTTGTCATAAAATCAATAGTCCTATAAATTTGCTTATTAATTTATTACAAAAATTTAGGTTTATTCTCTCATTTTCATTTTGTCCTCAAAATAATTCACATAAAATGTACGCAGAAGTGTCTAGTCTGCGCTTCACTGCTACGTTTATATTGCACAGGGCCGCATTTTGCTACAGATTCTGAATTTTACTAATAAACTTCCCGTAGAGTAAGTTATAGTAATCGCAAAATCGAAAATGAAAATTTTATATATCTTCACGTTTCGAAGGTTTCTGAATATTTTGGCATACCTTAGAAAAAATGGATGTGTTTGTGTGTGTGCGGATACAAATTCTCGTCGACGATTTCGAGAACACCGATCAACCGGTTTGAATAATTCAAAAAACATTCGATTCGTATTGATAATGAGCCGTGCTGACTAGTTTTTGGCGAAGGCAGGTCTAGCTGTTCCGAAGATACGGGGTAAAAAGTGCCAAAAACGGTAACTCAGTTTTTGAAAGAACGGAGCGTCCGATTTTAATAATTCAGAAAACATTTTACTTGTCTTGACTAGATGAAGAATTGATCAAATTTTTGGGAGGGCAGGTCCATCGGTTTTGGACTCTCAATAAAAATAAGTTAAAAAATGTCATTTGACGGTCAAAAATGTTTATTGGACATATGTACATCAAATTATTAGATATTTTATAGAGACTTTAATAATGTGTACACTTTTTGTGTAATTTGGGTTCCGTACCAAGATTTTTAATTACGTTACGGGAAGTACCAGCAATTTGCCTTAAGGCATAATACCATGCACCCCACTAGTTTCGTTAATTATTTTATGTTATCAATTTATTTTATGACAATATCATTATATTTTTTTACTTAAAAACAATATTGGCGTTCGGATTACTAATTATATCGCCGGTAAATGATGCCCTAATTGCGAGGCACAAACAGCATTTTCATAAAAAAATGTTCTAAATTCTTGTATATGTTATCAAATTTATAAATTATTGAAAATCCTCTGGACTTCATTCATTACATACATAATTTACACTTACAAAAATATCTGATACAAAAATTTACTATTCACACATAATATTTGAAAAATAAACTAATTACAAATTAAATAAATGATGCCATTCATAAAAAAAATACTGTAATTTTGTATATTTATACCGCTATCTTACCCAGTACCTTTCTTCTTTAGTTAAAGTTTGTTTCACTTTTTCTAAAACTCTTACTGCATTTTTAGTTTCGTTCGCTGTATAGTTACCTCCGTTTTCAAAAAATCTAATAACATAAAAAAATTAGTAACATTAAATAAAAAAAATCTTTGTAGAATACTTCACAAACAATTTTTCTTACTTGAGATTTTTATTGAATTGATTGTTTGAACTCATTAAGGATTTAACACGTCGTAAACAAGATTCCATATACGGAATTCTCTCTGCAGTAGGCAACTTTTTCAGATTTTGCTTCATGGATTTAATGTTAACTGAAACACCCTAATTTAAAAAAATATTAATTATTGAACCGGCAGAACCAATAAATTGTTTAGTTTTTGTTAATTTAGAATTATTTACTTTATTGTGCTCTTTCAAACGAGCTGCATGCAACTTTAATTCGAATTTACGAATCTCAAAATCAGATTCCAAATCTAATTTCAATACTCTCAAATAAGATCTATAGTTATTCGACTGTGTATTAATCTCATCTAAAAGTGGAATTGAAAATTCCTTCGCCCATTTTGTAAGAGTAGCTTTATCTAATGATGTAAATTTCTTGATTGCTGAAAACAACCTAAAAAGTAAAAAATAATAATAAAATAATAAAATAATATTGAATTTGAATTTATTGATAATATTATTAATTCAACTAATATTATCAATATTATTAACATATTTCAAAGAAAACAGTAAACATAAATTTATTTCACATACCCTTGTTTCCAATGGATCATGCAAATAACTTTGTATTGAAAAGCTTTATATTCTGTTGGAAAATCTTCATCAAATTTTGGCTCCTTATTAAACTGTAAAAAGCAGGAAAGTTTTAGAAATGCTCTAACTATATTAATATAAGTTTAGGTATACTCACGCTTTCATGATTTATTAATAAAATTTTTAATTCATCAATTAACTTTTCTACTTCATTGTCGATAAGTTATCATAATATTCGATTAACGACGTCTGCCGATTTAGTTCCTGGACACACCTTTAATATATTATATATAACCTTTTCTCCAACTTATGAAAAATATTGTTATTTTTAATAATATTAATATTTTCACATACAATTTATCTACATTTGCAATGACTTTCCGGGCTTTTTTGTAAGATCTTGTAAGCTTCTTCGGTATACTCTCTTGTCTAATTACAGACAATAATGGCAATAATTTTGTACACCTTGCCTAAAATGGGAAAAATTGTTTTTGCATTAATTAGTATATAATGGTAAACAATTATCTAAAATTTAAGCTAACTGTTAATTTATTATTCAAATGTTTACCTGAAACAGTTTACTAAATGCAGTGGTTTTTTTTTCTAACGCCTTTTCTGTATCAGTTTTCATTGTGGTACTTCTCTCGGCGTAAAGTTTCCATAATGCAAATACATCCTCTAAAAATTCTTTTACTGCATTTAAGCATGTACTTATATTTGTTATATTGACCTGGATTAATATCGGTTTGCATAAATTTTAAAATATTCATTTTGAAAGTTATTTACCTACGTTTTATATTTACTTACTTTGTAAAACAAATGTTTTACAAAACTCTACTATAATAAGTTAAGATTCAAATTATAAATTCTTACAGATTATAAGCAGTAAAGTTGCTAAGTTTCTAAGTAAAAGTTTATTCATAAAATATAATAATAATTATAATGTGCATAGGATTACTTCACTAAAACTGGCGATAAAACTTGCATCCGATAGAGAGCTTCTGTAACAATATTCAGGTTTCAGATTTAATACTTTGAGCATCGGAATTTTGCCTAATTGATGCATTTTAAAAATTTGCGCAATTGAATTTTTTAACACATCAACCATGCTCAAAACATAAATTTCTGCAAAAATAATAATTATTAAATAATATATATTATTTATATATTATTTATTTTTATTTCAGCCTAATGACCTAGAAATACATCATTATACCAATAATACCTTAAACCTACTTTATATACAAAAATAAAAATATACAGAAAAGTCTAATCAGTGGTTTCTAATAACTATAACTCTTTTTTCCTTTGCTTTCTTCATGCTAATTATTAAATAATATATTGGTATATTAATGAGTCGACTTTTATTAGATAATTTATAGGAACTTTTTATAGATACTTTAGGACCTCGATAAAATTAAACACTTTTTAGGTACTGTAAGACCTTGACAAATTTACTGTTTTTAGATACTATAGGACTTTACCGCAATAAACTCTTTCAGATACCTTTAAAAACTTTTAATTTTAAGTACTTGATACACTTTTTAGGTACTTTAGGACCTTTATAAATTTAAACACTTTAGAAACTTTAAAAAAAATTAACGAAATTAAAGAAAGTTATAATAGTTCAAGTTTCGCAAACAATTATCATGTTGAATATACATAAAAATGACATAAAGCTTATAAAATTACCTAAATCATTCATAATTGAATTCCAATCCTTGGTAAGATCCTCTTCTCCTTCTCCTTCATCTGAACAGATAAACCTGAATGAAATAAATAAAATTGAGAATATTTTGTATACTTATTATATAAGTCTTTATAAATTAAAACACCTACAGCTTTCGTTGTGCTTTCAATTTGTCTTGATAGTCCCATTCCCTTTTAATCCGAGCTACCTGTTTCTGATATTCACAGCCGAGTAAAAATATTACATAATGCAACTGATTATACAAATCATTATGGCAGCTTGCATTCGATAAGAGGCTCTGATTTATTTTCTATGATATAAATTAAAGCAACCATCACAAACTATTAACAAGAAATATTTGAAATAATATCATTTATTAATATTACCAGTATCATCATTTCAAATTGTTCTTGAACTTTAAACGGCGTTACGTGGGCAATATCACAAACTTTTTTTGAATATAAACTCAAAATGGCTTTCAGCTTATCGGATCGTTTACGTTCAAAATCATCCAGCGTAACGTAAAATTCATTTAAAGTCGTATTAGCATTACGCAAAGTAACAATTGTTTTTTCCCAAGAACTTTAATGAGAAATAGAAATGTTATTATGATATTTAAAAAAAAATCATCATAAGCGGTAATATTCAATTTTATCGATATGCATACAACTTTCTTGAAGCTCATTTCCGAAAGCATAACAAAAACTTTTATGTTTCTGTTAAAATACAAAGTTGTTTGAAAAAGGACTTCAAATCTGTTTCAATCAGATCAACAATTATCTATCTATTTTATCATTTAAATAATTCATTAAACAATTTTAATTGAATTATTTAAATTGATCTCTGCTAATGGTATCAAGATTTTTATCTTCTAATTTTTTTTATCCTTTAATATTCTCATTAAAACTCGAAATAAATATTTACGACTCAGGTGGGCATTTTGCTTTTGTACAATTTACGTTTTTAAAATTATCTTCTTGAAACTATTGCAATCACCCAGTGACCCAGTAAACACTACATGTTACCGTAATTAAACCTTTGAGTTACAAAGTTATATAACAAATGTTAAATAAATGTAATATAAGCGAAATGTAACTTTGGCTTTAAGTTATATAACAAATGTTACCCTAAGTGTAATATATGCGCAATGTATATCGGGAGTTACAAAGTTATATAAAAAATGTTACCATTATGTTATAACAGTGATTGCAGACATCATTTTCAAGCTTGTTGTTGTTTTTGAATAAATTGTCTTAATGAATGGGACATTTAAATGCCCTATTGAGTGTCTTCAAATCAAAAGAATTTTAACGTGTAAAATTATTATACCCCTACCTGTAACATTGATCTGTAAATTCTTGCTGATTTAAAAACTTCAGCCGATAAACTTCAGCCTGAACGGCTTTCTGGCATGCGGTTAAAATGATTCTAAAGGTGTCGCAAGCAGATCGTATCTCACAAGAGATATTTTCAGAAAGTAGAAGCATTTCCTGATTCATTTCCTCAATGGCTTTCTCATGATCAGTCCGACGCCTTTCAATCAAGTTGTTTATAACTTTCGATGAGCCACTTAACGGAACTAAAAGAATGATAATTATTAATTGATTAAATAGCATACATGTATAAATAAAATAATGGAATACATGTATGAAGAATTTCAAAATTCGTACCCCAATCTTCCGGCAAATATTTCACTTCCCAATCCTTCGCGTTTTCAATTACAATAGCATTATCATTTTGTTCAAAACGGCACACATTATTCCTTTTATATTGCTTTAAAAAACTTGATTTGTTATGTAATAAATTTAAATCTATAGATCTATCTATCTGCATTGCTTCCATTTATTATTTAAAAGGTAATTATTCCAAAATTAAATTTTTGATATTCAAATTTGTTCAATTGTTTTTAAAATAATAAATTAGTAAAAACATTTTACAGCATGTTTTTAATGCTTTTTAAATTAGTATTCCTGCTGCGAATGTCATCAACAAAAGTAACATTCATGAACATAGTTTTGTAATCAATATAATTATATATATTGAATAAGAGAGAAAAGAGTGTTAAGAAATAATCTATAAAATTTAATATTAAGTAAAAACTATTATATATAAATAGTGCATTCAATATATTACACAAGATGTAGCCCAAATTAAGTTTTTAAAATCTAGTAATTATAGGAGTAAAATTCGCCATATTGTTTTCATTTATGAATTATTTATTAATGCATTATTCTCCAATAAATTCACATAATAAATTGAATAATTTAACACTGAAATGACATCGAGATTAAAAGTCATTGAAGTAAAACAAATAAAAAATATATCGAAGATGAAACAAATCCAATTTTTATTTTCTTGCTTCATAAGTCCATTCAATTTGCTTACACAATTTGAGAGAGTCTATTCGAGTCAGTTTCAAACCTGTTTAAGACACTTTTTTCTGTATCATGTTTTAAATAAATAAAATAGACTAGTTACAAAATAAAATCGATTGTTAAATTTTGCTATTCTATTTCTCCAGATTCTAAATCCGAGTCACTATCTTTATTCTTCTCATTTTTATAAATATGCACATCATTTTTATAATTAGCAGTCTTATCATTTATGTTTCCAGTATTCTCAAAACAATCATTATTTGCATCATAATCTTTATTGTAGCTATATTCTCGATAACTTGAACTACACCTTCCTTTCGATGTAGTACTCATATTAGTATCAGAGTAATCTGAATCATAATCATGTCTCGATTTTTTATTAAAATGATGATTAGTATATTTTTCTTGTTTATATTCATTGTATTTACTCCTGTGACTATTTCTAAACCGATCAGATGAAGAGATTCTACTACGACTACTCTCATGCTTATTTTTGTCATAATATTCTCCATCACTCTCTTCATCAGCTTTTCTATATTGTTTCGGTAAATTTTTATCTTTTTTAAGTATGTCAATTTTTTTCTTATTAGCTTCAATTGATTGTCTTTCATAATCATTTCTTCTAGATAATTTTTGCTCAACATATTTATCATTTGAGTTAAATTTATTGTTGCTATTTTTATTTCTATCGAATGACCATTTTTGATTTTTCATACTCTTAGCTATTACTCTCTTCTGATGATCAAGCTGTGGAAATAGATCTGCAAAATATGTTTCTAATTACTAATGTGATATGACGTCTAATATATTCTTTTGTTATAATTGTCATTGACTTATTGTTAGTATGAAACACAACCAAAAGAAAAAATAAAAGATATAGCTTGAACTAAATATAGAAATTCAGGATTAATAATTTAATATTTACATCTTCATATATATATTTTGTTCATAGATTTTTAATATTTATGGTATGTTATTAAATCACAGCCATACCTTGAGAATTTTCCAGAGCTTGTTTTGCGCAATTCATTTCCGCTTGTTGAATACTGTGACCAGTAGCCGTAGCTAACCGCTCACCTCGAAAATAAACTGCAACGGTATATACTCTGGTATTTGTGGGGCCAATGCATTCTATCACCCTGTTTAGAAGATCGAGTACATATATAAATGATTATCATTAAATGAGCTTTGTAAAAATTTTGATATTATATATATATATATATATATATATACTTATATAATATATAAGTATATATTAAATATATATATAATATTAATTATAATAATATATATTATTAAGTAAATTTAATTATTTTACTTATAAACTGGTATATCTGGCTCCCCGCCATCCATTGTTCTTAGTGTCAAACAGCATTGTTGCAGCTTACTTTTTGGATCATTCCAATCTTGATTCATGATAAAATCTTGTAGGCGTGGAAATAGACAAACCTTTTGAATCAAAATATAAAAATGAAATCATACTATATTGAAAAATAAACTATATAAGTTAGTTTACACCCACTTGACAAAATACTTGACAATGTTTCATGCCTTTATCGATATATATAGCACCCAGTAAAGCTTCAAGCAAATCAGCTCGATCTTTAGTTTTCAATTCTGCCTTAGGATTACTATACACAGCATATTGGGTCATTCCTAAATCATCACAAACCACAGCTTGTGTGCGATTATTGACCAAAGAACTTCGTAAAAGCTATAAAATAAATTATTATTTATATCCTGTTACTATTATTAAAGCTTTTTTTTATTTTATATTTACAGATAAGTGCCCTTCGTGATGTTCAGGAAAATGCCGATATAGATATTCAGAAGAAATTAATTGCAAGACAGTATCCCCTAAAAACTCTAGGCGCTGATTGGAACCTAGTGTTAAGTTTGTGAAACCAATACTCCGATCAGTAAATGCACGTGCCAGTAATCGTATGTGTCTGAATTTTACACCTAAACAAATAAAAAATATGTGTAAAAAAAATAGTAATAGTAAAATAGTAAAGTAATGTGTGTAAAAAAATAAAATACATGTAAATATTTGACAAACGGTAATAGTATAGGAGCCAGCAACGTTTTCAAAACAAGCATTTTAGTCAGGCTGGTTTTTTGGTATGTGGTCCTTGGTGCTCTCTCGGTTAGGGTGAGGGCCGTCTGGCAGCTGGAAGTGGTTGCGTTAATTAGTGCGCAGCCAATTTGTACAGCGCGATTTCAAAATTTTGAAAGCATTTTAGTCAGCCCAATTTTCGTTTTTTTGACTTCGAATAGGTTCACCAGACTCAAATTTTTTGTTGCCAGACATTTTGGGCGCTGCTAAATATGTGCCAGACGCCAATTTATTTATTAATTTTTTTAAAAATTCAAATCATTTTAGTCCGTCTGAAATTTTAGTATTATGTTCGTTAAGGGTCAAAACACGTAAAATTAATTTGCCAGACGTTTCTGCGGTTGTTAACCATGTCTGGCAAGCAAAAATGTCTGGCAATATGATACTAGTTTATAGCATTTTAGTCGGTCCAATTTTCATTTTTTAATTTGGTATTTGATTTGATAACTTGAATAAGTTATCCAGATTCACATTTTTGTTGCCAGACATTTTGGGCGCTGCCAAATATGTGCCAGACGCCAATTCATTATTCATTAATTTTTTTTAAATTTCAAATCATTTTAGTCCGTCTGTAATTTTAATATTATGTTCATTAAGGGTCAAAAAACATAAAATTAATTTGCCAGACGTTTCTGCGGTTGTTAAGCATGTCTGGCAACGAAAAAAGTCTGGCAATATGATACTAGTAGACAGAGTGAGACAATCGCTAAATACATTGGCGCGAATGAAACAAAAAACTATTATACTCGTAAGAGCGCTATACGTTTACTAGGCAGAAAACCATAAGAAAAATCAAGTAACTACATTAGACAGATGTGTTTGTTATAAACTTCTCTGCAAAATTGTGTTTATACCATTTTTCTTCAGAATCACCGTTTCTTACAAATTGCCATCTGGAAAGTTAAAAAATTCATATTTCTCATAATATGCAGCCTTTATAAATACATCATCGAAGGTGAATTATGAGTGAAAAATAAAAATCCATTGATTTGTTTTGGATAGATGAGTTTAACGAGTCTTTTGATATATCACATTGTAGTATTATTGTCCCAGTGTGGGAGGTTCGCATACCTGATTGTTTTGAAGGAATTAATCGAAATAATTATGTATAAATGAATGCGAGGCGTGTTATAACATCCAAAGTGCTTAAACAGTTATCATATTAAGCCATAAGACGAATAAATCTGTATAATAGATGTTTTTATTCGTTGTTAAAAAAACGATATTCCCAATTATAATCTTGATTTAAGAGACCTAGGTCGAATGACTATCATTATATAGTGATACATATTGATCTAAAATGAACCCATTTGAATTTTTGAATTATTAAATACACTTCGATTTTTAAAAAACAGTGCTCAATTTACAGCTAAAAGCTGAAAAAAAAGGGCGGAGAATGTTTGCTGTACAATATATATTGTATATATATATATACTAGAATTTTAATATTCTATTCTAGGGGTAGCTCGAACTGGTAAGGTAGCAAAACTAGTATTATCAGTATTTAGTATAGGTATGTATTACAATTAGTTGCTGCTAAACTGCTAAAGCCATGTAATATGTACATGTACCAATAATATTACATGTATCATGTAAAATGAAGTCATTCGACTCAGTTAACTTAGTGATAAAAAAAATTGCGTACAGCAAAATGATTATTGTCAGTTCTCATTGCAAAACTTAAAATATATGATATTCTTAGGAAATTGACGATGTTACTTAACCACTGTCGAGTCAAAGTTTTCAAAATATTAACAGCAATATTTTAGAATCATTAACATATTTTTTACAGCTAGTAAAATTAAAAAAATTGACTAATATGATGCAATTTCTTTGTCTTTTCTAATTAGGTCTTTATTTAACTTTATTTTATTTGTTTTATGAAAATGTTATTGAAATTGCACTAACTTTAAATAGCGCTCTTACGAGTATAATAGTTTTTTGTTTCATTCGCGCCAATGTATTTAGCGATTGTCTCACTCTGTCTACTAGTATCATATTGCCAGACTTTTTTTCGTTGCCAGACATGCTTAACAACCGCAGAAACGTCTGGCAAATTAATTTTATGTTTTTTGACCCTTAATGAACATAATATTAAAATTACAGACGGACTAAAATGATTTGAAATTTAAAAAAAATTAATGAATAATGAATTGGCGTCTGGCACATATTTGGCAGCGCCCAAAATGTCTGGCAACAAAAATGTGAATCTGGATAACTTATTCAAGTTATCAAATCAAATACCAAATTAAAAAATGAAAATTGGACCGACTAAAATGCTATAAACTAGTATCATATTGCCAGACATTTTTGCTTGCCAGACATGGTTAACAACCGCAGAAACGTCTGGCAAATTAATTTTACGTGTTTTGACCCTTAACGAACATAATACTAAAATTTCAGACGGACTAAAATGATTTGAATTTTTTAAAAAATTAATAAATAAATTGGCGTCTGGCACATATTTAGCAGCGCCCAAAATGTCTGGCAACAAAAAATTTGAGTCTGGTGAACCTATTCGAAGTCAAAAAAACGAAAATTGGGCTGACTAAAAATGCTTTCAAAATTTTGAAATCGCGCTGTACAAATTGGCTGCGCACTAATTAACGCAACCACTTCCAGCTGCCAGACGGCCCTCACCCTAACCGAGAGAGCACCAAGGACCACATACCAAAAAACCAGCCTGACTAAAATGCTTGCTCGAAAACGTTGCTGGCTCCCGTACTATAATAGATGGGTTAAAAATTTGCTGGCTATATTTTTTGATTTGCTATATTTAAGCCGTAAACTGAAAAATGTTCTAATTCTAATTATTCTTTTATTCCAATCTTGAGCTTGACTGCAAATGTTAGACTTTATTATGATGAATAACAAACATTCTATTTAATGTTTGAATGCTTTTTTCCAGCTCTTTTCATTTCAGAAACCCACATTGTGCAGCTTTATGAATATTCAAAATTACCCTAATTTAATTATTAATTTAGAATAAGCCTGACAAGAGCCTGAAATATTATTTATTGTTATTATTGATTATTGCTTGTTTATGAATGAATAAATAAATAAAATAAACAAATCTATGTCAATTCAAAAATGACCGAAAATAAAATATATTTAAATTGACAATTGCGCGGCATCCGGATTAGATAGATGGTATAGACAAGAACTGAACAAGAACTGAAGAGTGTGCAATTTAGCTAAAAATAATGACAAAAACATTCAAAATCACAAACAAAACGATTTAGCATCGCCCAATTAATTATCTTACGCTATGGATATTTTTTTCAAAGTGTGTACAAACCAATTAATTCTTCAAATTTAGTCAATTTCTGAAGCAATTCATAACTTGGGATCCACTGTCTGTCCCCATTGGGTTCTTGCAATTGTAATGGATGTGCAGGGTAATTCATCCATGTTTTTAATAATCTGTGTTCATTCATAAATAAAGCATTTCCGAAAACTTTATCAGCCACCTGAAAATTATTAATTAATTCATATAAACAATTTCAATTAATATAGTATTAGTTTATATTACCTGTATACCGCCATCAAGAAACAAGGCGCCCATAAGAGCTTCAAAGCAATTTGCCATCGCATGGCGGAGTTCTAATTCATGGCAAAGATCGGAACCATGAGCATATAGCATGAAATGCTCAAGTTTTAATTTCTTTAAATAGAATCCAAAAAATAAAATAATTACAATGCCAAAAAAAGCCACCAAGATCTGAATAGCCATGTATCATATAAATATTTAATTCTTAAGGTGATAAATTTGTGTCACTTTAAAGAAAGTGAACTCAAATTTTATTATTAGAAAGTATTATTGAAGATTTCAAATGGATTAGAAGAATTATTATGAAAAAACTCTAATTGATTTATTTTACCACATTTTACTAAAATTATTTTATATTGTAAAAATAAACAATATTATAATTCATTAAAATGAGTATAAAATATATTTATTTTTTAGTTTTTTTTATTGGCTCATTTGATATCAACTTAATTTTCATATAAAAGTTTAAACCTACTTTAGCAAGAACAGCAAGATGTTGGTTTTGAACAATAGCAGCTCGATATGTAGCTAAACCACCTTCTTCCAAGTCCGGAAACATGTGAAATAGGTGAATTGAAGTTAAAAACTCTACTACAGCATCTCCTAAGAATTCCAAACGTTCATTGTGATTGATATTTGATTCTGTTTCCCTTTGTTTTCCAAATCTAGACATGATGTTTATTAGAGTGTTAATGCCTGGAAAAAAGCATTGATTCAAAGAATATGGATCCATTAATAATAATGTAGTAAAAATTATAATTCACATTAAATTTTTAGCTATGAATCTAAAAATTTTCTGAATTAGTTGAAAGTTTCTGAATTATAATGCCCCTTAAAGATTATATTTGAAAATACGTCAAGATATAAATGTTTACATTTATTTGTGAGCACAACTAAAATTCACTGAAATTTATTAGAAGTTGAATTTTAATAAGTGTCAATTCCGGATAAATATTAGTTTCATATGTGAATTCCTTCAATTTTAAAACGATTAAAAAAGTATAGGAATGAATATAAACAAATTGTTTGTTTTTAATAATTTCTGAAGAAGATCCCATATTCCCGAAATAAAGAATAAATGATAATTTAAAATTTTGTTTTCTTTAATATTTGTATTAATATGATAATATTCTTTTTCATTAGTAAATTATACCTCTTTTCCTTGTATTTAAGTAATGAATTTTTCTATCCCCATATTCAGGTTGTCTTATTCCACAATTCGTCAAACTATTCCTAGCATGATCAGGATTTGTACCAAAATTTTCACGATAACTTGGATGTGTCAAGGCAAGTTGAAGCAAATATCTATTTTTAAATTTATAATCAATACTTTCTTCAAGTTGATATAGAGATCTATGAAATCTCAAATGGCACGCTAGTACGGGAATTAGCATGGCATGCTAGAAAACAGAAAATAGTATAATATACGATTAATGATAATGTTCTATAACAAGAGAATCCACAATGTTACACATGTGGAAAATATTATATGTTAAATATGCTCAAATTTACAAATTTAATTGTAATTAAAAATGTCAAAATGCATACATAATTAGATAATTAATATTTAATTAAATCAAAGGGCCTGTTTAAGACTATGCTATAATTGAAACACAATTTATTATTTAATAAATGGATTTCATTACCTGTACAATATCACACATAATTCCAGTTCGAAAAAACCCTTTGGAACTTAAAGCAACTGTTACATCTCGCTTAAGTTTACCTTGAGACCTCATATCTTGTAAGCGAGCTTCTTTACTTTCCAATTTACGTTTATCTTCAAATGATGGTTTTGGCATATTTGCAATTAGATGTCTGTATTTCACATATTCTCGCCATGCTTTCTGATATCTATATATCAATTAGAAATAGGTTTAAAATATGCAAAACAAAACAATAAAATAATCAGCTGTAGTAGTTGATGACATTCTACATGCAGCAGTTGTATATATATGTATATACAAATACATCAAAATAGAAATTGATCATGAGTTCCAAATCACTTTCAAGAACACCAAACAATTTGTGCTCTGGCTCTTGTATATACTTATTTATTACTTACATATTTGGTATTAAAAGTGACGTACACAAAACAATGCAAGCTCTGCCCAAGAGCAACTAATGATTTTAAGCAATTTGTTTAACTAAGTTAAATCTGCCATAAAGATTATCATAAATACAACATTAAATACTTACTCAGGGTTACCAGCATAGCTTAACTGTGGTGGTCTTATACCAAAATGAACTATTTCTGGATATTTATTTTTCAAATCATCAATGCAATTATTTTCATTTTTTAATTCTACGTTACGATCTAATTGGTCAACTCGAACAGAGCAAGGTTTACATCCAGGGTATGTAACAACCATTCCTGAAAAATGATACAATTGAAAAAAGAACAAAATACAAAAAATAAAATAATTTTTATATTTCATTTAAAATACCTTTAACTTGGTCTGCATAATCTTGCCATTCATATTGTGTCAATTTATGCATTTCATTAACTACATTTATGTTGACTAGTTCTTCACTGCTTGCTATTAGATATCTTAATACTTCATTCATTGACAAAACTTCTTTACCATTATCTGGTATTCATTAATTGGATTAAATATCTTATGATTAACTATATTTTAAATTATGATATATACCTGGAAGATCTCTAACAAATCTTGGCATAAAATGAAAAATTGGACAGCAATCATCGCTATTGTTTTGAGGTTTTAAGTCAAAATCGACAAGTTCCAGGATTTCATGAAATAAATAGTCGACTGCAAATAAAATATTACATTTTATATGGTTTTCAAAGGATTATCATAAAATTCAAGGAATTATCATTCAACCCCTCAAATAATTACAGAAATAAATTAATTATAAAACTCTTGAACAATCTGGTGTATACAAAGTTGTTAATTAAATTTTTTATTTACTTACAGAACAGATTTAATTCTTTCATTGTGTAATGCTCCGGATGTTTTTCTTCTATATATAGTATTGTATATTCTATATTGAAACGTATTACCTGCAGTTAATTTTAAACATTAACTCATTAAATGAAATTAAAATTATATTTGCGTAAATATTATCTTTACCTTGCATGTAGGTAAACTACCTAATGGAGTGTGGCTGAACATTGAAAATCCTTCAAAAATAAATTCATGCTCATCGTGTTTGATTATAGTGGGTGTTTTTGTTAAAAAATTGGTCGGTGGTGATATTGTAATTCTGTAAAAAAATAAATATTTATATATTAAAAATATTTAGTAAATTGATATGTACATTACACTATATAAATATGAGGGATGTAAAATAAATTATGAATTCATAAAATTTGTTTTAAAATTAAAGAGTATTAAATAATTAATTCCAAAATTACTATTATTACCTATAATGGTATAAGTTCTTTATATTATTAGATTCTGGTTTGCATTTAAATTCACCAACTTCTCCAGGATATACTCCATGGCGAATGCCAGATCGCTTTGATCTTGCTGAACATCTGCACAGTGGACCATCATTCATTTCCCCTGGATCATTGAACCTTGAAATTAAAAAAAATGCTGATATGGGCATGTTCATTATACTTATTATAATGTAATATCTATTAGAAAAACGTATTAATATTACAATAAAAATTTAAAGTGATTCTGTAGCAGAGCAAACCTGACTAATACATACTTACAAAATTAATTAAAATAAAACATAAGATAAAGCATTGCACCAAAAAGCATATCAATTAGCATTTAATCCTTTCATCAGTTAAAATTTGCATCGAATATATGTCAAAAAACTTACCACATTTCTCTATGTAGTCTTTGAGGATGTTTCAATTTACGTGATAACTCCTCCATTGCGCAGTCTTCTTCGTCTGATTCCATGCCACTCATTGAACTATCACTACTAGAATCACAATGTTCACCTACAAGAAATGGAATAGACAATTCAAAATGTTTTTATGTAAGTAAAGATAAATATGCAAACTCAAAATAAACTCACTTTTATGTTTACACATTTTTGTCTTGTGCTTGCGAGGAGGTACTTCATAAGGTTTTTGAGATACCCTTGCTTCTTTTGCACGTGCGATTAATATTTTATAAAAATCATCACACAATTGAGCAAGTTTTGGAGTTTGAACCATTGTTCCATCATCAATGCGAGTATAATATAAATCAGCAGGTGATGATCTTGTCCAAACCTTTTCAATATATTATGGTTACAATCAAAATATGAAAAGTGATGTAAAAGTTTTGTTTCATGATTTCATAAGTTTTGTATTATATTATATTATATAAATAAAATTTAATAAGTTTTGAATTATGCAAGAAATAAGAATCTGCTAATTTTAGAAAACTAATCTTACTTCTGTAATATTATCTTCTTGATTATTTAATTCTTGTAGTTTTTGTGATATTTCCTCTGATGTTGCACAAAAGTTTTTTCTGTATTTCATCAACAACATATCCCTTTCTGACCACTAAAATATAAGATTGTCTTCAGAAAAGTTGCTTAATAATAATTACATTATGTTTGAATAGACAAATTAATGTTTACCTTCTTATCATCACTTTTATGCCAACGATCTCGACTTCTTCTTCTTGGTCTTTTTTGTTCAAGTATATTCTTTTTACTATCCGTTCTGTCATTATTATATGATGAAGTATTTAGAGAATATTTATTATCGGCTAATCTTTCATTAGTATAATTATTAAGTGAATCATTTATATCTCTATCACAATCAGATATCAAATCATAATATTTAGTATCTGTTTTATCATAAGCATTACAATTAACATTAATTTTTGATTCTTCTTGCTTAACTTCAGAATAATTTGTATAAGAATCATTATACTGCGTAAACTGATTAATATTATAAACATTAGGTGAAATATTTGGATAGTTGTTAGCCGGTGTTGGATAATAAGGTAAAGACGGCTGATTATAATAAGACTGATAATAGTCTGGCTGAGCGGTTGGAGGTGGCACAATAACATGGTACGGAACACCATTGTTTGCAACTACAGCCAAATTGGGTGGTGGTTTAGTAAAATCTGGCAAAACCGGAGGAGGACAGGCAAAGAAATTTGGTGGCGGTTGATCCATTATTTTTTTAAGTAGTTAGCTCTGCAGATATATCTTCATGGTAATGTTTTCTTGCATTTAGAAATAGCGTATTAAATCATTTCACTCAAATTCATTAAAGCCATTGAACTGTCACATGTATTTCGATTCGTATGATATTTTTGACACTTTTATTTCAACCATTTAAACTGTGTTATTGACTAAACCTTAGTCGTATATAAGGTCTAAACCTTAAGGCGATCATGAAATTATTAAATTACAGGATACTCCGATGCAGTAATTTTACTTTCCAATTAGTTTATTCTAATTATTTAAATATATCAATTAAGACTTATTCTGGCATATCATATATATATATTTCACGAATGCAGATCTTATTAGATGTATGATAATAATGCATGTAGTTATAAGCATTGTTTAAAACATTATTATATCGTCTAACGTTTAAAACGTTATGTGAATAACAAAATATTAAATTTATGAAATATAATCATTAGAAAATAGTGATACCCCTAGACAATATTAGAATCCCCCGTGTTCATATAGACGCTTCTCTCGCCCGATTTTTACGTTCAGAAGGAATACTTAAAGGGTCCTCCGCTCGACGTGGTGGCGCTGCTTTTGGCATTCAAATTAATGGCGCAAAATTTGAAATGAAAATTAATGAATTTTAGTACACGGGTATTTGAAACTAAATTTGGTATTACAATCCAATTATGTTTTGTAATAATGCAATAATAACAAAAATATACTAGATATAATTATATTATTATAAATATACAATCAAATCGAAATATAAATCAACAAATACACTGCAATACACCGAATTATATATAATAGATATCACATCTAATCTACTGGAATAACTTCTACACTTTTTTCTACTTATTAATATAAATATTCAGTGAAATTTAGTGAATAATGCATTATAGTGTTAGTTCATTACATCGTCTGTCATTTTTAACTCTCATTAACTAGTAATCATCCCGTGCAAAATTTGACATTCTTAAGCAATTCATTTTTTCCCAAGTATATTCAGATCCGCGTGAAGTGGTAATCCAATATTAAACAGCTGGAACAGCTTTCTATTTGTGTATTATGTCTTTCTTGTAGAAGCGTATATTTGATTTCTTACACAATTTCCTAGAACTGATCTCTTTCCTTAAAGTGTATTATGATTAGACTAATATGTCAATGCACTACGTAGTATTGTAGTAATTATGTCCTCCATATGAGTTTGAAGCTGTTCTATTCATATTGTCAAAGGGCTATGCATTTGAGAGCAATTCCTGATGAAATCTTTATTAACAAATATACAAACACAAACGAAGAAGAATCGCCATTTTGTAAACTTATACAAAAATAACACTGACGTTTCTTAGTAACCAATATAAAACATTTGAAAATACTTTTTCATCGGCTCACTAGCGCCAAATCTGCGACTACAAATGGACCCCTAAGTATTCCTTCTGAACGAGGATTTTGTTCTAAGTGAAAAGGCCCTGGTGATACCGAACGCAACAACGTTTCTGCTTCTGACACTAGGTAGCAGCATCTCTCGTGACGATCTAATTGGTCGTCACCTTTGACCAATAACAAGTCAAGAATTTGAATTTATTACAGTTTAATACATCCGAATTAATATAATGAATATAAATAAATAATACATAAACATAATATAAATCATTCTGCTTTTTTTATGAAATTATGTATAATATATTTATATAAAGTTATTAAATATATTAATTATTTTGGTGTATTTTTTAATGGAAAAAAAATTGCAAATCTGCCAGTGAAGTTCATTTTGGTCGTGATTAATTGGAGAAAAACAAAAAAGGTTAGAGAAATTTATAAAAATAATTTACTCATTATAGCATCAATCATATATAATTTATTACGAGCAAATATAATATTCAAAAGAATTTATTGATGTTTAAATGCAGTTTCATAGTTACAATTACTACTGCAAAAATATTTTAATAAAAGAGACATTTTGTTACTAATCGAGTTACATAAGTACAATTTATTATTAATACAATACAGCCTTAATAATTACAATAGTTATTTTATAATTTCTCTTCATATATTATATATATATATTTATACTTTCTACACTGCTTATATATAATCTTACACTTCATTGTAAGAACATTAATAGTAAGATTTTATTCATTAATTTGACTGAATATAACTTAAATTGGCATAATATAAACTTGTAAGCTTACAATGAATATTAGTGATATATTTTATATAATTTTATACAAATCAATTTATATATATTTACATATATCTAATGTAGAAAGTTGATTTTTTACCCAAAAACTATAAATAACACTTCTTAATAAATTCAAATAAGATATGAAACTATTAAGAGCATTTTCTAGCAATACAAAATATTTTAAATAAGATTTTACTATTATTTGTGAGATACTGAAAATTTAATTTAATGAATAACAAAAAAGATAAATAAAAAAATATAAAAATCTGAAAAGCTTAACTAATAAATAGTATTATGAAAAAATTCAATTTACATAAACGCAATTTACTATCAATCATTTGTTTATTCTTTGAAGAGTATTTTATGTGCAATCCACAATGCCATAATAGCATTGAGGTGTATATGCAGTACACTTGTCATATCCAAAGAAATCGATTGTATGAAATTTAGTCGATCTGAATCTACTAATATTTTACTGCATTTTACAAGGATCAATGTCGCTTACCTATACAGTACTTGCTTTACTACTGAGACAATACAAATACATGAAATCTAAGCTTCGTATATAATAACAAATTTGCTTGAGCAAAACTGTATTTTAAATGAAATTTTTACACAATTAATTATTCATGATTGTCTTAAAAAATTAATAACAAACTTATCTTTAACCTTACTTTTCATTTTATTTTATTTAAATAATTTACATAAAGTAACTATTTTCTATATAATAAAGTTATACTTATAAATATTTTTATATACAAAATATTGTACATTGGACTAATTTCAGTTTTGAAAAATTAATTGTATTAAAAAAAAACTAATTGCCCTCCATTAATTCAAGCAATGGTACTTGATACCCCAACATTTTTATAACAATTAGATTAAATAATATTTAAATTATATACAAATATCTATAATACAATCACTATAGTATGTTCTAAAACTTTAACAATAAGTTAATAAAAGTGCATGAATAAATTTATGTTGCATAAAGTATATTCCTGCACAATACCAAACTTTTCAAAACTTATTTTCTAATGAATATTTTTTTTGAGTTAACATACATTTTTTACATAATTTTTCTATTCAATAAGTAATAACAGAATTATTTTCGATACTCACATAGAAAGGGCGTGTGCACATGTCATTATTGTAAATACGTATAAAAGAAGTATATTAACTTTATTATTGTTCAGGTTCACATTTACATCAGGTTCATTTACCTCTTACTGCCATTCTCAGCCAGTATAAATAAGCTAAAATTATAACTCAATGTTTTTTGTATATATATATATATATACCACTTCACTGGATACATCCATATTTGCACTACTTTTTAATGTAAGTCTTCAAAACTATTTTATAGTAACACATTATAAAGATTCTTCAAAGGCTGCCATTAAATCACTCTGCATATTCATATCAATTTGATTAGCCAACTGAAAATATAAAGTGAAATTTAATATTTTCCTCCAGGATTCAACTATTTTCCAGTTAAAATTTAGTTATATGTTATACTTTGATCGTATTTTTATGTTTGTATAAAAAAATGAATACCATAATACATACTCTATTTTTTTTGTAGTAAAATATTGTGATATTACAAAATTTGAATTTGAATTGTCTATTCATTATTTGTAGCAAAATTAATCCAATGAATATTAATTAATTATTAAAAAATATATATTTTATTTATAGTTGCACAAGCTATAACACTCACAGCTTCTCTCTGTCTCTTTGCTTTCTCTCGTTCACGCTCCCTAGCAACTTTGTCTCTCTCTGCAGCATCATTATGTGAAGACTGGCTAGTGTTAGAAATAATATTGGGCAGTTGATTATTTGGGGAACCCTTTACACCACTTGCAGGTGAATGCACTAGGTCATCAACTCGGCCTGGTGGGGCAGGAGTTATAGGTGTAGGTCCAGCCCCAATAGGGGGTCCTGCTTTCCTGAGCATAACGGGGCTGCAATAACAATATTATTAATATAGAAATGAAAAAAATTCAATTGATAAATTAATTTTCATGACTGCATCATATGAGGCAGAAAACAAAATCATGGTAACAAACAAAATTTAAAAAATATTCTACATTTATCCTGCAAATATATAATTTTCTCAAATAATCTATAACTCACTTTGACTTATCTGGTGTTTCAGATGCTTCTTTCTCTCTTAATTTTTCCATTGCTCTTTGTTGCTGCTGCAAAGCCTTTTGTCTATCTTTCGCTTTGTTTTTAAATGCCTGTTAAATATTAAACATTATTGACACTATTAATAAAAATATAAAGATGACTATAATAATACATACCAAAAATGTATCTGAATGTGTCTTAGGTTTTGATCCTTGTGAATTTTGAGGCGAATTAGATTGTGATTGACTCAATCCTATGGAAGACCATGAACTAGCATTTTTAACATTTTGTTCTTGCTTTGGTTTGAATGCTTGTACAAAATTTGTTACAGAGTTTTTCTGTTCTGGTGGTGTTTGCTTTTTCTCATGACTCATGGAATTTATATTATTAGGAACTCCCATTAAATCCTCAATTGGTTTTGGTGTCAAAATGACCTTTTCTTCTTTTTTCATAATGTTATGATTAGAAATTGGCAAATGTTGCTGTCTTGCCATCATATGCTGTTGTTGGGTTGTCATTGGTAATTGATCGAACAAGGATGTTGGTGGCATAGAGTTATGCATGTTAATATTATTCATATTGTTGACATTCATCATATTCATTCCATTACTCATTTGCATATCCATATCTGTTTTCATCATTCCAAATCCATTGTTACTAGAACCAATCATATAAGAATCCTGTTTGATTGCTGGTATATTCTGGGTAATTTCCATATCTAAACTGTGCATAACCGAGTTATGACCTGCCATATCAGCCATGACATTATGCATGTTCCCAGGGATCATATGTGAAAAATTAGGCTGCACCATATCTCTTTTGCCTAAACTTTGTTCAAGACTGGCCAAAGAATGCTCTAAGGGATCAATCATGAACTGGGATTGAGGAGAAGGTGGTTTAAGTTGAGGCATTGCCATACTGCCTAAACTCCGATTTTGTTGCATACCAACAGAACTATTCAATAAATTATTGTTATGCATCATATCATTCATTTGCGAATTCATATTAGGCATTGTATTGTTCATTACATTCATTCTGCTTTGAATAGATGGTTGTTGAATAGCAGATGTAGTTTTGACTAATTCATTCTGGGTTATGGTGTTCAAACTCTGTTGCGATGTAATAGGCATGATAGGTTGAGTCATAGCTGGATTAGCCATTACAGGTTTAATAACTTCGGGGGTTGATATCAATTCATCTGGCAAAATTGGTCCATTATTATTAGAGTTTGCAATTGGCATATTTGTCGTTATACCAGTATTTTGAACTGGTTTAGTTATTGAAGTAACAGTATTGTCAGTGGTTGTCACATTACATAAAGGAGTCGATGTAATTGCAGGAGCCACTACTGGTTTACTTATTGCATTCTGCACACTAATTGAAGCAGTAGTCACAGTCGATTTCTTAAAAAAAAAAATAATAATATATATATATATATATATATATATATATATATAATTTTATATATATATAAAAATGCATTTCTATCATTTTAAAAAATATATTATAGAAACATGAACATATAAAGACAAAATTATCAAATTTTATATATATATATATATATATATATATATATTTATATATATAAATATATATTGATAAAACTATGAACATCCAAACTTTTCGACATCTGGATGGAAGTCTGTTTAAAAAGATTATAGTTTTATCAATATCTTTATCCCAATCTGAAAAAAATATCAATATATATATATATATAAAACAAAAAAATTTTTAATGATATTTTAACTTACCGGTACAGCAGGATTTGTAACAGGCGATGTATCAGTCTTTTTGGTTTTTTTCCTAGATTTGGTGCCACCTGTGAAACAAGACAATCAGAAATGTAGTTAATTACTCCAAATGATTCATCTGTTATATAATATGTGATACTCACAATAAATGCTAAGGAGCAGGAGCCAATATAATTTGAGCACTCGTTTAGCTGACTTTATATACCAGATCAAAGTTAATAAAATTCACTATTTTATCTAAAGCTAGTATTGTATATAATTCAATGTTAGAAAACAATAACAAATAAATTGCATTGGTACATTCAAAATTATTTTAATACGATAACTAGAAAGGAGCTGATTGATTCGGATGTAACAGTATAGCAATCCCAGATTATTTATATTTTATTAAAGTTTAATACAAAGATCAAATCAATACTTTTAAGAAACTACATAAATAAGAATCATAGAAGTACAAGATATGTAAAAAAAATAAGAAGAAAATAATAAGGCAATGACATTCAAAGAATGTATTATATTTCATAAATCACTTATATAGCACAATATTCATGTTGTTAATTGAATTTTTTTCACAAGATGTCGATTAGTGCAAACAATGTGTAAAGAAGGGACAGACAGCATAGATTTTGACCATAACAACTTCAAACACATTTTTATCACCGGTGATCTATAGACTAACTTAATAAAAATACATTATCCCATTACAAAAATATGGCTTGCGCAAAATGGTGGTACACCATAAAAATATATTACACATTGTCTGCATAATAGAAAATCGAAACCGATTTCAGCCCCTTTTTTGTTAATAAATAAGATATTTTCGAAAACACTAAAATTACTTCAAAATTATGTCAAAACATCGAAATTATACGAAATAAGATACATGTATTTAAATATCAACATGCTAGACCCAAAAAAACTTTGATCTGGTATATTTGTCACGAAAATAATGTTAGATAAATTGGTTAAGTTCTTCACCAATTTTGCTATGATTTGTTTTGTAATTGTCAAGGATATTGGCTGCCCCTCCTTTAACATATTATTGCACTTAACACCACCATGTGTTTGTTGCACTGTGAAGAGATCATCTACCGAAAGTTTAAAAATTGGTATGATTCTCATAAATTATTTTTTTTACCCATATTTATATAAGAAGATTATACTCTTTTATAATAATTTTTACAAAACATCGACTTAGAAGAAAGCATACCCAATTTTTAAACTTTGATCAAAATAGTTATATAATGATCGTTGGCCTTCAAGATTAGATCTTGAAAATATAATGAATATATCATTATATATATATATATATATATATATATATATATATATATATATATACATATATTCAAAAAAATGTATTTCCTAAAACTGCTTAAATACTAAATTTACTCAAAGTAATGTGAAATTTTGCGTTGATAGTATATGATAAGTTACTTTTACAATTATTATAAGTGACAATTCTTATAATCATAGTATGACAGATGTATGTTTAAAGAAAAGCATTTAGAAATGAGAAAAAAATACGCTATGATCCCTCATACAATATAAACATTTTTTCTGTACATTTAACATGAATATATTTAATTAATATAAATATTTTCGGTAAAACTAAAAAGTAAGTCAAAAGTAATTTGTCTTTATCTATGGTATGAACAATGTATTAGAAACTTTATTTGGATTAAAACTTATTTTTATTTTAGTCAATTTACAATTAAAATAAAAACAACCGAAAATATAATGTAGAAGTGGACAAGAAATCAGGCTTGAAAATATTTGTATTTGTATTCCATTACTGTCGTAAATGAAAACTTTTGATCAATAAATAATAGTATTTCTTGGATTATAAATAACAGTCTTTAAACATAAATATTTTTGCGATACGTTTCTTATTGGGGATATTTAATTTTTTTTGAATGATATTAAGATGGCACATCAAACATTCTTTCTTTATTAAATATTTATTGTTAAAATGTATGTTCTTAAAAGATATCAAATAACTAAAATAAATAATATTGCTGATAAATAAAATTTAATATAAAATCTCAAATCATACGCACATATAATATCGATTGCAATAGTGCAGGCAACAGATAGGAAAATTATTACTTTTAAATCGTTTATGTACAATTCGGCAGTGATTTGATATACATATTACGTATTATCCAATAAATTCTTATATTTGTAACAAGCAAAAAATCCAATAATTTGTTTTCTAAAGTTTCACTAAATTGATAAATGACTTGAAATCAGCCTCAACTTTAAAGCTCACGAAGAGACGATTGTATGAGCATATTTTAAGTATGGTCGATTTATCTTTACGCCTACGAAATTATCATTATGATAAAACACGCCACCACAACCTTTGAGGCTGATTTGAATAATTTGATTATATTTATGAATTATTACATTTTCTAATTTTTTAATTCTTATGAAGTAATATCAAAAATGGAATATCTAATTTTTTGTCTTTTGAGAAAAAATATTTTATTAATACTAAATTATTTTAAATCAAAATAGAAATGTATGCCATATGAAATATTTTTTAAATATTAAATTGGGCACAAATACAATATAACCATCTGATAAGTCACGGAAATAATGCAAATTCTTGAGGATTTATATAATATTATATAAATTATGATTTTATTTTATCAAGAAACTCTCAGTGAATAATAAATTGTTGTTAGCCTAGTAATCGCGTATGCCGATGCACGAACACGACCGACTTAAGTTTTAAAGTGCTCCAACCACGTTTAAAATATTCGAAAAGTACGTATTTTAATTTAAGAAACGGGTCAATTGCAAGCCCTTTAATTGAAACATTTACCGGGCATTTCTTTATTACTAACTTCTACAAATATATTAAGAGTTATAAAAAAAGCTGTGATATTGCATAAATTAGACGTATTAAAACGCAAAACTCTAAAACTATTACATTTTTAAATAACAGCTTTTAATTTTAATTAAATGTGCACATCTATATATCAAATTTAATAATATATGCATACACAATTTAAAGTCAAAAAACAAAAAAGTAACATGTCAAGTTATACCTCAATAAAAACTTATCACGTGAAAATATTCATGTATTATATTATTAATTTATATTTTAATATATATATTTAATATATGCTTATCTTAATTTAAAATTCTCATCGGTAATAAATCTGTACAAAGTTACAAATACTAAATTAAACACATGGTATATAATAGTTAAGATAAACGACTTCACAAACACACATCTTTATAAATTTATACCTATCATTTAATAATTTATGTTTATTTTTATATGTATATATATAAATCTATCTATCAGATATTTTTAAGTGCTTTCAATAATTGCACTTTAGTCAAATCATTATTATTATGATGTTCTTAAACGATAATAACAGAATATTATCAGTCATTAAGAATTAGATATTAGCTTTCAAGCCAGACATTCTTGTCAAACTATAAAAAAATTCAATACAACCATTTTAGTAGGTTACAGGAAAGGCTATGAACAGAATACTAATCCTCAAAATTTAAATGAATTAAATATTTGAAGCCGTTTGATTGAAATTAAAATATTAAAAGATATGTATTTGTGTAATATTAACACAACCACATGAATCTAAATTAATAATTGTTCCCAAATAATTACTGATACTATATCTCAAATGACTGTTTAATGTTACTTTTCGTAAAGTAATGTTTAAAATTCATTGTCATCATCAATTCACTTTCGAACTAAAATATTTAAAACAAAGAACATTTCCGCAAAAACGACTTACTACGCGACCGTTAACAAATTGCAGTAAAATGTTTCATCAAAATTATATGTAATATGACTACTAAAAGCCAAAGCTATTTATTTCGGTTCATACGTTGCATTATGATATAATGCATTTTCGGCAATGACTCATTATTTAAAATATCAATGAAGAACAATTAGCGTGTAGAACAATGAAGAATATATTTCGATTGAGAAAAAAAACATTCCGATTCTAATATACGTAAATAACTGCAAAGGTGTATGTATGAAGTGATACTTTCGTCAATTTTATAAAAAATCATTAATGATGCACTTATAGCAGATTCTAGAAGCACTTACAAAACTGACAATATAAAATGAACGATCAAGAAATCTAATATTGCAGTCACAGTGTACATATTTAAATAAATAAAGTATAGAAAAACGCAATAAATCATACTATTAAAATGCTTGAAAGAAAAAGAGAAAGAAATAAAATATAATATTTCATTTCACTTGTTTGATCTGTATGAAAAAGTTTGCAGTTATTTATTTCTATCCCCTTTAGAAAATCCATGTGTTGATGACACATGCATGAGCATATCACGGTTTTGCAATGCATTGTGAGAATATACAAAATCGAAATTAGTCACACATCTTTATGTGTATGTATACATGAATTATTCATTGTTCACAAAACAGTAGTTTTGTCTAATTAAATCTAACAAATAAGAAAGTTCTAAAAGCTTAAATATTATTTACATTATAAAATATCAATTAACAGTCAATAAGAAGTGGTGAACAGATCACACATTTATACACTCATTAACATGTATATATTTCCAAATATACACATACACATAAATATATACACAAACAATCAGAAAGTTTGTGATACGTTTGCTCTTTACTACAAAGTGTAGTAGTAGCCATACAAATAACTTTTTTTAAAGACCTTGTTTCGAACGAATCGCGTTTTGCATTATTGTTGTTGTGGCTAACCTGCTTCGCTATCGGAAGAGTCTGAAGAACTCGAATCTGATGAACTGGACGACATTGAACTGTCCGATGAAGAACTGCTTGAAGACAGTCGTCCAGCAGCCGAGGGGACGGCATCAGCTTTACCGGTTTCGTCTGTTGGGTTAAAAATATTGTATGTATTAGCAGTTAATGAGAAAAGAGGTTGATGCAAAATTAAAAATGCACCACTACAAAATGTCAAGAAAATTTGCATTTAATCATGAATAATAAAAATAGAACAGATTTTAGAATGAAAAATTATTCCCTTGGATTAGTATATGATCGATATATTATTACCGCGACTCAACATATGATCATTATAGCAAATACGTATCGATGTAATTTGAAAATAAAAATGTAATATAAGCACCTTTTCCTTTTTTGTTTTGTTTCTTGGCAGTTCCAAGTTGACCAGTTACATCCTGAAGTCTCTTTTCTAACTCTTGTTTTTTCTCAGCCATTTGTTCATCTTTTGATTTTCCAGACACCTTCTTGTCTGAAAAAAAAACGAAAACAATTACTAACAATTATTATAATTTAAAAAGTAATAAGCAATTACGCAGAAAGCTTGACAAAACCATAAATAAGAAAAGCAAAAAAATAATTTCACATGCAACTTAACTTATTGTAGACGTAAATGTACTCAGATCAATTACGAAATGCTTCGAAAATATATTGCAAAATATTGATGAACTAATGTAATGTTGTAGCACCGCACAATTCCATAAACAATCAGGCGTCAATGAATAAACTTATTAAACAAGTTATGTTTAAATAAACAACTGATTAAACACAATAACGATTATGAAACAACGTTTTCATGCAAAAATGAAAACATCTAACTATGCAAGATATCTTTAATTTAGCATAACATGGTAAAGCTCGATCTCATTTTCGATTCATACAAAATAAAGACAAACAATACGAATCAATATAACATATGCCAAAATCGTAATATTTGTTTACATAATAAAAATATAGAAATCATTCATTCATAGAATAAAAATATTTTGAATTTTTGAAAACGAAATTATGGAAAGCAGCAAATGTTATTAACAAAATAACACGCGCGGATATTATTCTATTATTATATTTAACAAAGAAAAAAAATAACAGTCGCATATTAATTCGAGTCGAGAAAGAAAAAATCATGAATGTTTTTTTCTATAATCATAGATAGAGGGTTATTTCGTACATTTATCGGATTTTGATAAGTTGCTTACGAATTTAGTTCCAACTCAAATGAAAATTAAAAACCAAGAAATATAGACAATATTTACAACTTTAATTTTTAATAGTATAGAATTTAGGTTACATAAGATGTTTGAAAATTGTTTCAAAAATATTTTACAATAATGTAAGTCTACTCTTACAATATACATCTGCCTGAGTTAGTTATCAAAACGCAAAAACAACCCCAATTAAACGCCCCATAGAAAGATTATTTTCAAAGATTCCGTTATAGTTTTTAGAAAAGTGCTATATAATATTACTGAATTTTTAAGCAGTTATATTTAAAATTGGGAAGAGGAGAAATATCAAACAAAATATGGAGAAAAAACTAAATTGAATTGATTGTATAAAAAAAGAAGGAAAGATCATATGGCTTCTGGTTCAAGTCTGTTTTAAATGGATAAATATTAATGTAGATAATTTGGATGTGATGTTAATTAATTCGTAAGGATTATTCAATTGGTTACCTTTACCATCAAGTGTAAGGATAACAAAAACGTTAATAATTTTCATATTTAAATCTTTATTTAATAAATTCTACGTATTTATAATAAGTATATTACATTATAAAATATATTAATTTATAGTAGTAATTTGCTTTAAAAGAATATTTAATAACTAGAGAAATAATATTACAATTTTAATGCTAAGATTATACACTAGTAGATTCAGTCATTTTTCATCTTATTGGAAATTTTTGAGTCTCAGGGTAATTAAAATCTTATTTAATAAATGATTTTTGCTTCTAGAGTGTAACTGCCTCACGTAAAACAACGTCATTTTGTTTGTGTTTTATCTTTATAATAAAATATAAATGCAATTGTATGATAAAATAATCCAAAATAGGATAACTGTAATTATTAACTTCTGAAATGAGACAGACGAATTTAGTAAAAATCATATAAAAGTATACATGTTCCCAATCACCTAAAAACAATTAAAGACTAGTTATTATCACAGGATTTGATATGTCCAGAAATGATTATTTCAATAGTTACCTAAATTAACAAGATTAAACAATTGATGAATTAACTCAGATATTGAATGTTGCTAGAGTATTTTAAACAGACTAAAGTTGAAGTTATATTATTACCTTTATACGTTTTCCTAGACATTTCGACAATACATCATATAATGAAATTAAACGATTGTTACCTCAAGCCATATGATAATGCCTCTCATCTTAACTAAAATAATCCAACACCTATGAGAATTCTGACAAACACATGTTGGAAAGCTTTTGCAAAAGCATATTTATGCTGAAAGCACAAGTTATAAAACATTTGACGTAGCACTAGCGGTTCAATTCCGCACGCTTGACAGAATTAACTCATGTATTAGATCAGATTCTTAAGATATGACTAAAAGTAAATTTTAAGTGATACATGTGCTCCGACATTATCTCCTCTTCTCAATTGAGACCCGCTTTAAGTTCAAATAATGGGACAAACACATTCAAGTAACAACAAAATCAACCATCCTAAATAAAAATCTAATAAAAATAAATTGAGAAAAGATTGTAAATACTAGATAAAATTAGTCAACAAAATAATATCAAAAAGAATCAATAAGAAATAAAAAAAATACTGCATAACTTCTGTAAACCTATATCAGTTAATATATATATATATATATATATATATATATATATATATATCACAAATATACCACACCAAATATAACTACCATGCTTAGTATAGTGATTAGTTCCAATGACCTACGCTCGGTCACGATCACACTAAGTAAACACATGTTTTCGAACTAATTTAAATGTTGCGATAGATCTTTTTAAATTAAAGGTTTGTTAATATTACTAGTTCGGATAGTTATTCACAAATTTTAAAAATGTTAATATAAACAAAATGATTATTATTACAATTTGGACCATAAAAACAAATTGGCGCGTAAAAAATAATGAATGAATAAAGCAAAATTAAACGAATCATAATATCTAATTGACTGCATATAAACAATAAATTAATGACTAATAAATTTAGTGCTAAGAATTGGTTTTATAGATCTATAAAACTAAGTTTAATTTTAATTAATAATAAAATTAAGTAGAGCAAAAATAAATTTAAAAATATAATGAATTACGTTTATAAATTTATGATAAAGTATTAAATTTATATATAAAAAGCATTTAGAATATATAAAAATGTGAATCTTTTAAAATATATATATATATATATATATATATATATATATATATATATATGCCGGCAATCAGATCTATAACAATTGATGAAAGTTAGAAATGCTAGAGTGTGTTTTGCTTTAAATGTCATTATGCTAAAAATTTAAAGCAAATATATATTGAGCTCTATCATAACGAAAAAAATAATTTAAATACATGAATTGGAATAGCTTTTAACATTAAATATTTTTTTTTAGCAGAATTCAAACTTAAACCAACTTAAAAAAATCTTCATTTTAAAATAAAATAATTGTATAAATTCTTCAATTTAACCTTCAAAGCAATTTTATTTTACCTCTTCTGTGTGCAACAACAAAATACTTGAGAGTTATACTAATTATATTCTCAAAATATTTCAAAATTATGTCATATTTTATAATTTAGGAATAAAAGTACATGGAGTATACTTTTATAAGATACTTTTGCTGGGACGAATCTATTAACACTATAATGTTAAATGATGATTTTAACGCTTTTAAATTAACAAAATTTCTTGTATATATTGTTTTATATATACAACATTTTCTCATAAAAATGAGAAAATACGCACAAATTATTAAACTTGTTTTCTTAGCTCGCGCGATTTTAATGTATTGAAGCATGCTTAGATTTTAGTGATCTGTTGTAATATGTGATCTCTCGATTTAGGCTCAACAAGCATCAATTTCAAGATGAAAATATAGCATTTCATGTAATATATTCAATTTGTAATTAATATTTGAAAAGCCCGTTGACTTTTCATATTTTTGGAAATAATCTCTGATCACACACTCATAGTCCTCTAACTTTCAAACCGCTTTGATAGACATTTTTAATTTATGGAGCAAGTTTCAAAATTATTTATGATATTATGTAAGTGCTTTCAAAGATAATGTGTTAACACTAGTGTGAAGTAATACACACTACTGGTTCACAGTGCAATCGTTGTTTTGACCAGGCGTACAGTTAACGGAACTTACAGTAAGGCTTACGGCTCTTTTTACGTAGACATGAAGCGACATAGCTCTCCAACTCTCGAAGCGTCGAAGGCTTCAAGGTCTCAAAATCTATTTCTATTTCATCAGGATTTGAATCTCTAAGGCTTGGCTCACGTGATTGAATGATGTGTACCACTCTTCCTAACTTGTCCCCTGCAAAAACAAATAATATTTATTTTTTTAGTAAATTTCTTAAGATGATAGATAATTTTTAACTTATCTCTATCAAAGATTCACAAACAGCTATTAGAGGAATAAAAAAATAAAATTAAACATAAATTAAAATTGGTTAACAGTTATACTACAGCGTTTTTTTATTTTGAAGACAATACAATAAACAAAAGACTAACAAACCTAATTCTTTAGGTTTCAGAAATAAATTGATGGAAATAAATTATGTATTTAAAATACTTTAATGTGAAGAATAATATAATAATCAAACCTGGCAATTTATTAATATCCAATGACAATTGTCGTTTCTCGTCGTAAGACATTGGTTTGGCCGTATCTTCTTCTTCCGATTCAAAGTCCAATGGTGCTTGTGCAGCCATACCCTTCTTTTTATTGGCTGCATTCGCTCCACTGCCTGCGGGACGACCGCTGCTTGCCTTCGGCCTCTTACCCGCGGCGCCACCTGTTGCACCAGCCTTAGGGCCGCGCGTGCCAGCTGAAAAATCATTCATATAAATATTTACTGCACATATTGATAATTAACAAATCTTCATACTAGAATTAATAAACTGTCATTACACCGTCATCAACCCATGTAAAAAGAATATATAAAAAAGATACTTAGTGATAATGTTGTACAAGCAAAACAGAAATGAGGATAAAAAAGTTGAGAAAAAAGCAAATCAAAATAAAAAACATTATTTTCAAGCATTACAATAATGGTTTATGGTTATGAGAACATGTAAAACCAAAATAATTATATAAAATAATATGAAGCATCAAGCACAACATGAAATGCATTTTGATTTAGAGGTAGGATAATATAGAACTAAAAATGCAATAGTGGTAATTAATGGGAATGAGAATAATTAGCACCTTTGGGTCCTTTAGGCCCTTTAGCGATTGGCGTGGAGCTAGTGGTAGCTGCCGTGTGATGCAGTGCAGATTTCTGATTATGATGAATGGTTGAATGCCCGTGTATATCACCGGGAATCTTCACATCTCCTGCACCCATCGCCACATTTGCTATACTAGCCCCTGCAAACAAATCACCCGATTTTAAACTATTAATTTAATAATTTTAAAATTACTGTTCTGGCCCATTTGAATATTATTAGGACAACCAAATAAATAGCTCAGCACACATTTTGATCCACTATTGCATTTTTAAAACCATATTACAATATATTTTGATTACGAGATTACGCATAAATGAATACATGTAGTGATTATATATATTATGTTAAATTAAATGAATGACAACATGCTATTAAAATAATTACATAAAAGGATTCTACAAAAGCAAGAAAGTTTGTAAAAAATTAATTAACCACATAATTCAAAATTGCTATCAGCATATAACTAGAGAAAAAAACTTCTAAATTATTTTTAGTTATGATAGCTTTCTTAATGATTAATCTTTAAGACTTCAAAAAATAATGAAAAGAAAATTCTTGAATGATAAAATAAAGATAATTCCAAAATCAAAAAAAATTTAAAAATCAAACAATTACATGTTAATATTATAAAATTATTTACCTATACTATCTGTGACTGAATTTTGTTTCGACAAATGAGATTGGGCCATGGCCATGGATTTTCCAGTTGCACTAACATTTGGTATAGCACCAGGTTTCTTTTTGTCTTTCATTTTTTTCTTGGACTTCTTTTTGGAACCTGATGCCTCAACCAACTTTCTCATTTTCTCCTGCATTGCCAACAGTTCTTGTTCCAGCACCTTCAATTGAATGAAATATCTCATTTATTTATCTTGTTTACTGAGACTTGTTTAGCACAAATATAATATTTGACAATATAAAGATAAATGATCAAAGAAATATGCTAAAATTTGCAAAAATAAATATTAATTGAATATAACTACAAATTAAGATTGATTACAAATAAAATTTAATCTCTATTAATTATTAATTATGGCTGTTGATCTCTGAAATAAAAGCAAAAAAAGTATACAGATCTGCCAAAAATGCATAATGTTGATATTGCATATGCACATATAGACTTGACAAAAAAAAAAAACTAATATACAGTATGAAAAATTACATGGCACAAATATAAAAAGTTAGGTGTATTATGTATATACTAATGTAATAATACTAATATAATTTATGAGAAATTTTAAACAAAATAAAACAGAATTTGTCTATAGAAACTAGAATATAGTTTGTATCACCTTTAATTTAGAATTCCTCTCTTCTTCTGTATCATCACTATCACTTGAGCTTTCACTATCACTACCAGAACTACTACCCGATGAATCTTTATCCATGCCAGTTAGGCCCATATGACCAAGTGGCTCGTCAGGAATTTTAGAGAATCTAAAAAAAAAATTATATTAATTTAATTTATAGAACAATATATAATACAACTAAAATATATCATAACCATTCCATTTGGGGAAATAAATATTGAAATAAATAAATGAATGATCAATAAATCAAGACTTAACATATCAAATAATAAAGCATTTTGTAAAAAAAATCTTTTTCTGAGCTAAAACTTTTTTCTAACAAAAAGTTGAATAAATGAGCATTTTAGTAACAATTATTATGTTATCAAATAGTACATGAAAGAACAACAATAAAAATGTTTATCAGCATTATCATATACATATTATATAATTTTTTATATATACATATTCTTTTTTATTGTCATAGTCATATAGATTTCAAAGGCAGGTTCCAATATGAATATAAATAAGATAACTGATTAATAAAGCATGCATAAAAGCCTTTCAAATGACATTTCGTAACACTAATTATATAAACTTTTGTAGATACTTCAGAAATACCTGTTCTCAAAAATATCTTGCAATTTTTTGGCCATAGTTACTACATCATGATCAGGTGGATTGTATCGATAACAATTTGTAAATATCAATCTAACATCTGCAGCAAAATCAGCAGCTGTTCTATATTCTCTATTATCCATTTTTTGTTTTACTGTCCCTAGATCCATTGGCTTAGTAATAATTGTATGATAATCATGCAGACCTAACATGACTGCATCCACAGGCTTATAGAAAGGCCATGCACAACTCTGTAAATTTTAGATTTATATTGAGCAATATTTGTATAAATTTAGTGAAGGAACCTATTCAGAATATTATTTCAATTAACAAGACTTTAGATTAAAAGTAATGTTCTTTGACAACCTTATAAATTATAAAATAAAACATTACTGAAAACTCATACTTTGTCCTATGTAAATGAGGTAACCCTGTTTTAGACATACCGAATGTTTTTTAGAGAACAGTTCTTTCAAAATTTCATTGCAAGACTTGAGAGAATCAGATAATTTTTCCTTCATTTTTTGTTGACCTAGGACTGCTTGTTGACTAGCAGACATGATTGGCATCACAGTAGCTTGATGAAATGGTACCAAACCATCCTGCTCCGGTCGTGATGGCTAAAAAAAAACAATTTTAGGTTAACATTATTTATATACTCATTATTTTAGAAAACAAATCAATGCAATGTGAAACAACAATGTAATGTAAATCAAATATAAACTATATCATATATCAACCTTTTTAATTTGCCGACCACTTTCCCGCCTAGTGGATATTTTGGCGCTTTTAGATTCCATGGGACTTGCGTAATGAGCATCATAAGCTGTTGCGGTTGGAGTTGTTGTATCTGCTTTTCTTTTGACGCCTTTCTTAACTTTGGCAGGTGCTTGAGGTGGTAAAACTGGAGACGCTACTACGTCTGCCAATGGGTTATTTAAAGGCTGGGATGGAACATGAAAACTTAAAGGATCTGTTAACGGTGAAACCCCTAAAAATAAAAATTTGTAACATAAAAACTTACTTCATATAATAGTCTCCTTATACTAAGATCAAACAATGTGTTATTTTAATGAGTTCATTTACTATTATGTAATTAAAAGATTATTAAAAATAGTGATAGATGCAAGAAAAAATTAATAAACAATCATCTAAATTTAATATACTCAAATGAATTTGACATTTTGATCAAAAAATTTAAAGATATTAGAATTTATGATATATATAAAAATAAGTATTATTTTATAATATTTAAGAATAGTACTTGCCTAACACCGAACATATTTCCAAAACATTGTTACTAATCATGATTGTATTTCATTAGACATACAATAAAATAATTCTTGAATAATGATATATATTAGCTTATTGATGATTTTGTTTTTAACATACTGAGACAACATATGAAAAACAAGTGAAATATGTTTTTATATTCTATAATTATTAATATATATTTCATATTATGTATCTAACTGAAAAATTCTAAAAATATAATGTGAAGATTATATAAAATATAAGACAGAAAGAAATTGTCACCGAAATTAAATGCACATTCATAAAAAAAACTTACTCAAATCAATTCTCACATTAGTGAAACTGTAAATTGAATAAATGAGAGTGTTCTCACAAATTTTCTTTTGAGATAAAAAAATGCATACTAATGCCTAGAGAAAAACTAACTATTACAGCTACTATAAAATTAACTAAGAACTAACCTTGAGCAGAGACAGATGATACAGAATTATGCGCTATAGAATTTGATGCAGGTATTGCGGTTGTTGTCGTATTTGTGCTGCCAGGTACTGAGTGAGGTGCACCAGTACCTATTGATAAAATAAATGATCACATATGCAATAAAAACATCAAATAAAACATCATGTGCAATCAAAACAATTATGGCAATTGAAAGACATGATATTTTAAAATAATATTCAAACTAATCAAATTTGAAGATAAAATATCTACCTATAGCAGGTATTGCTGGAATAGGAATGGCATTCGGTACACTAGATGATACTGTTGAGCCAAGAGATGAGGACGGTCTTCCTCTGACACTACCAACCAGAGTTCCTGGAGGAGCTAAGGATCTAGGTTTCTTTTTCTTTGCTCCTTTTTGTGTAGGTGCGTCTACTTCAATTTCATCCTTAGGCATTACAGCAACCTAATAACAATTTAATTATATAAGAAATTTTTCTAGTTTTGAATATAATTTTAATTTGAAATTCTAACGATTTAAAATAGAGTCATTAATGTTTTACAAATAGGGTGTGTATGTATGTGTTGAAAATCATACTGATTAGTTTTGGTTATACATAGTCCAGGCCGTTTCTTGGCATATCAATGTGAAAAATGTTTTGACCATTTTGATTAATTTTTTATTATAAAAATTCATTGAGGTTCAAATGAATGAAAATACAGCACGTGTGTCCAAAGTGTGTGTTCATGTAATTGAATAGCTGAGTGCTTACGAGGGCACATTAATATACAATATCATTTATTATTTATACATATCAGGAAGTTCAGGCATCTCTTAAACCAAGATGTCATTTACACCAAGATTTTGATTTCAGTTACCTTAGTCAAAAATAATTTTTCCAATGTCTGAGCCATAACAACTACGTCTTCACCAGGTTTATTATATACATAGCAGTTTGTAAACATTGTATTGAAATCTTGTATACATTCTTTGCCTGACCAGTAATAGTTGTGCTCTAATCGTTTCTTTATTGTTCCCAAATCCATAGGTTGTTTGATAATTTTATGGTAATCCTTAAAAGAAACAAGATCAAATGTCAATAATTATAATTTCTATGTTAAAAGTTTTTGTAGAACTAATACCAGAACAATTATTGCCTTAAACAAAAATCGAAGTGTTTTAAAAATGCAATAATGAGCAGTTGACACAGTTTAGATACTTTGATTACAGTTACATCAAGATCTTCAAGGTTTAATCAATATTTTTATCAGTCATATCAGATTTTTGGTAAGATTATTAAAAACATGATCAATATTATATTAAACAACAAATATTTTATTCTAATTAAGCATTATTCTGATACTTCGAACTTACAGGTAAATTTAATTCGGCCGCATCGACAGGTTGTCGAAACGGCCAAGCAAATCCATGTTTCCATACAGCTTTTAAAACCGTTTTTTGAAGATATTGTAATTGATTGGTGACACGGCCGGGTCTGTCAGGAGGTGGCAAAACTGGAGGTTGAACAATACCTTAAGGAACAAAATAATTTAATTAGAATGCATAGAAAAACAAATTTATGTGTAAAAAACTATGTTCGTTTACCGTTCTACTTTGGTCCAGTCATTTGGTGCAAAAAATGGCTGTTGCCGGTACAGTACTCCGGGAATTCTGAAAATTAGTAATCTTATAGATTTCGAGGTGCTCTTTACGAAAATCATCTTTGCCACCTCTAATTTGAACGGCAAGTTGCCGCCATATTGGAAAAATGGCGTCAAAAACAGATTTTTTAAAATAGCTCCTTTCTGGTTTATTCTACGATAAAAGTATCTATGTAAGAATTAAACTAGATAAAATTTCCTACAATTCTTTAGAAACCCGTTTTTTTTGTAAAATTGATAGTTTGAGAGTACGGCCGCCTCAAAGTCTTTGCTGCTCTCGCCGTAGTATCAAATCTCTCCATATATGACAGCACTTTGAACTTGACCATATTCTCTCTAATAAATAAATATTTTCAATGTTAAATTAAGCGAATAAGATCTAGAAATAAAATAATTCAAATATTTTTCTGTTTTTTTGCTGATTTTTTAACACTTCAATAGCAAAGTAGCTATAAACAAAATTAAACTAGAGAAAACTTTCTATAATTTATTCAATATCTTTTATTCTGTTAAACCAATTATTTTATTTCTAGATCTTATTCGATTAATTTAACATTGAAAATATTTATTTATTAGAGAGAATGTGGTCAAGTTCAAAGTGCTGTCATATATGGAGAGATTTGCGACTACGGCGAGAGCAGCAAAGACTTTGAAGCGGCCGTACTCTCAAACTATCAATTTTACAAAAAAACAATTCTAAAGAATTGTAGGAAATTTTATCTAGTTTAACTGGTACATAGATACTTTTATCGTAGAATGAGCCAGAAAGGAGATATTTTAAAAAAGCTGTTTTTTGACGCCATTTTTCCAATATGGCGGCAACTTGCCGTTCAAATTTGAGGTGGCAAAGATGATTTTCGTAAAGAGCACCTCGAAATCTATAAGATTACCAATTTTCAGAATTCTCGGAGTACTGTACCGGCAAAACGACCAAATGACTGGACTAAATAATGAATATATTAAACACATTAAACCTTATTTTAAATTTTAATACTTGAATATTATATTTTTAAATGTCTATATCCAAATATAATAAATATTTGAATGAAAAGTAGTGGTTTACATCACTAGTAATGGATAAAAATGTTTTATGTCCAAGTAATAATGATAAAGACATCATAATTTGAATTAAATAAGTTTTAGAAGTTTCTGTTACAACTATTATTATTATTTACTAAAAATCCTCACCATTGACAGGTTCTAAAGTGTTTGTGCCGGTTGTGTCGGAGGAAGCACGATTTGGTGCCGCCGCACCGCCATCCTTGTTTTCCATGACGGCTGATATCGAATTGAATTGGGGTAACGGTGAAGAAGAATCTATCGGTAATAATAGTGCCGAATCCAAATCGACTTTAGTTTGTGCGGTGTTATTGCTGATGTCGGGCGATAGACTAGGAAATGAAAGATCTAAAAGAGATACTTGGTTCACCGCGATATCCTCGACGATTTGAGTTTTTGTTGTTTGAAGATTATGTTGTTTGATGTTGGTTACTTCTTGAAGTACGGGCTGTAAAAATGAGAACAAGAATTATATAAAAATGATATAACAAACAAATAAAATATTTCAAAATTCTTTTTTTAAAAAAACTCAATCCTGAGGTATTGGAAATTGATTTATATAAGATTTTTTTATTAAAAAATAATAGATTTAATTTTCAAGATTGATCCTTCATCGACAGTTATTAATGAATATTATAATGGGTTATCAGTTCCCAAAGCTTATCAAAATTCAATTACCAATGCCATCTTATTATTAGGCAACTATTGTGGCTGTCTATCTTATAGATGTTTACATAGTCCAGTCATTTAAGCTTAAATGAAGTAAGAGTCTCGGAACTCGAGATACCCAGCTGTAAGTCAGTAAATATTTGCGAATTGACACTAAAAAGTTGTCTCAAAATCTACATATGGTAGGTACACTCTACCATATGTAGGTTTTGAGACAACTTTTTAGTGTCAATATACAAGTATTTACAGACTTACAGCTGATTATCTCGAATTCCGAGGTGAACTTACTACAAGGACTTGACGCATTTAGTTTCTTCAAGTCTGAACAAAATTAATATACACATCTTTCGCCGTGATTAATTATATAAGGATTATTATATATTTTATTCATTTTAACAAAATATTTATCTTTAATTATTAATTGATATTGTAGGAGCGTTCTTCATCAATTTAAAAATCTTAAGAACTCATAATTTACATCTCTGAATAAAAAAAAGTACTCATTTTTGTCCAGATAATTGGGGCACTTTCGCGCTCGTGCTACTGTTAAATTTCTCGTGCCGCAGTTAAGTATCGTAAAAAAGTCAGTATATAAATGTATCAATAATGTCATTTTCATTATGTAGACCGATTTACATATTTCCATCAATTTACATCATATAAGTACATTATGAAAGTCGCTTCGATGGTAAATGACTCAAGTTTCACTTTAATAATAATATTGAGATTTATATTTAATAAAAATCAAGATATAACTTTCAAAGTTAGTACCATATTTTAAAAATGTAATAATTTAAGTTCAATAAAGAAGTTTAAAACAATGAAGTAAAGGCTATTATTTTCATATAGATGTAAAAATATGAAAATGTAATAAAACTTCGTATTTGTATTTAGTACTCATTATAGATAGTGAAATGCTGCTCATTTCAAATTGGGCTAGTGATAATTGCAATTGGTGTTACTGAATATTTCGAATTGTTTATATTGCTGGAATAAGCAAAATCACAAATTTTTAAATGTGTAATTAGCAGCAACATATATGTAGTTATGCAACAATGTTGTGCTAAATATTAAGAACCTATCAAGCAAATATTTTCCAACGCCCGCAAATATTAAATTGCTGACGTACGATTATTATCTTCTCAAGAATAATGTTTTTTTTCTGATAAATAGAACATAATATTTTCGAACACATCAAATAGCGATCACTCGGTGTTTTTATACTTACAAACATATTTTCGGTACTATTATCCACTGTTTGCATAATTCTTTCGTAATATAGTCTAACGCTACCGTCTTCAAGAAAGAGTTGAGACATTTTTACAAAATCACGAAATTGGAATTTACGTATAACGTATAATCAATATTAAGCGTTATTTTGTTAGTTGATTATAACGACTACTAAGATACCTACCAAATGTTGAAATATTTTATACATTATTCGAAATTACTTAAATTATTCAATACCCATGGAATTTTCAAAAATAATCAACTTTTGAAGTTAATTATTTCAAGTTGTATCTCGCATAATATTTTTGGAAATTATATTTCCAAAAATATTTTTTCCCCGTCATGTTAACTTGATTTGAGTTTGATCAACCGATGGCCACTTTGATACTTGCATAAATTTTGTTTGCGCTGATTATGATAATCGAATGCATTTTAGAAAAACAAATTAGCAATGCCTTGCAGTCATTAAAAATAATAAAATAAATATTTAAAATATATTATATAACGTAGGTGTCATAATTAGAAAATGGCCAATGTACCACAATACAATGTCAATAATCAATAAAAAAAACATGCATTTTAGTAAGTAATTTAATGGTTGAACAAACAGCTGCTTCAATCGTTTTTTTTTTACATGTTACGATTATTGCACAAAAAGTATAAAATTAATAATTATTTTAATTAACAATAGAATAAAAGAAATCTTTGAAAATTTTAAACAAAATTTCAAATCATTTTGAAAAATATATAAAATCAACATATTTCTCAAGTTTTCGGAAAATAAATTTTCATGAAATTTGATTGTTAGAAATATTCGCAGTATATTAAATTAAATTTAATATTATGAACTAATTACATTAATGCATTAAACATGCCACATAAAATATATTCTTGTTAAACATTAACTTAAAATAATTATGATAAATGTAATAAAATAAAACAACAATGCAAAATGGTACGATAATTTATTCAATTTAATTCGATATTAAAATTGATTTTGATAATAAACATGAGTTAGATAAAAGCATAATATATTTTGAATATTTTATTTTATAATATTGGATAAAAAGCTCGGTAAATTCCCGTATCTCTTGAATCGCCTACTTCTGTCACCGTAAAAATATAGTGGAAATTTTCATTTCATGCATGCGAAAATATAGTTCACACTCTAGAAGTTAAATTTCGGAATAATAATAGCAATGAATAAGATGATTGGGTACATGCTAAAATATTAAACACAAATTTACTAAAATTCAAATATATATCTATAAACATTATTCCACAGATTTACAAACGCTGTTCATTCGAAAAGCAAGAGCGTAACATAGGACAGAATTACAAAGAAAGAGACATGATGCACAAATAGGTGAAATGGTGAAATGTATCTAACACTACAATATTAATAATACGTTACGCGTAAAACTAGAGTTGGTGCGCGCAGACATTACACAGTCAGCTCTTGAACAAGATTTAACTCATTGTATAATTATTTGTAAAAAAACATAAACAATAAAGATAAACGATCAGAATCCAAGGGTTTAACAAAGCTATTGAGTGTCATTTTTCTAACAGTTTGTAATTAATTATTTTGTATATAATGTATTATAATTTCTTCGCACTTTTGAGAAAACCACAAATCCGCGCGATCATAGTAACTAGGGAATGCAATACCGGTATACCAAATTACCGGTATACCGGTAATGACCGCCCGATTTTTCGGCGGTATTTTTACCGGTATTTACCCCAAAATTACCGGTATTTTCGGTATTTTTACATAATCGCATAAACAGCTATATCTTCAAGTGATTCTATAAGATAAACGAATGTCAAATATTGTCTCAACTCGTCATTAAACTGAATATTTATTGCTTTACTAAGGGCTTCATATCGTGTTACAATAAATAGAATTGGACTGATAGATAATGATGTTTGTTTCATCTTATGTAAAAATGTAACGGCTTTTTAAGTGATATTTGCGTCAAAATATGTTATATCATATAGATGATCTTTATTTTTTTCTAACTTTATACATAATAATTATGATAATTACTAAATATTTTTCCTTCTTATTACAATTATAAAATTTTATTTTTCGAAAACGTCTCGAAGTTTGAAAATACTATTTTTTCGAAGTTTGAAAATACATTGTTATAAAAAACAATACTCAACAATTATAGTAACTTCTTATTTATCTCGACAAAGTATCCAATCTTAAATTAGTGTAGAAAATTACTTATTTTAAATATTAGAGATTATGCTAATTTAACATATCGGATACAGACAATACAGTTTATTATAATAATGTAATATGATCTTTTATGAGTTTTTGGTCTTTCTTACTCATAAGCTTGTTTTTGGTGAAAAGTACTCAATATACTCGATAGTGATAACGAATTAATTAAATTGGATATAACTTTGTTAAATTATTATTTAAAAAAATAAAATTATTGTTTTATTTTATTGTTTAGTTGAATATAGTTGTAGTTGTTTATAATTTTTTTCTATATTTGTACTAGTACTTTCAATTTTGTTTACGTTTAAGATAATAAAAATACCGGTAATTTACCGGTATTCCGGTTTTAAAATGAAAAATTACCGAAATACCGGTATTGAAATTTTTCATCGGCATTGCATTCCCTAATAGTAACTATAATTAACCAGTAAACTATGATTGACGAATAGACTCGTCACAGTGAAGTGGCAAAATCTTTTGTATTGACGAATATATTGGTCATGTGTATAAATCTTTGACAATTTGCAATTTAGATTACAATTTTTAGAATGAAAAAAAAATGTATCCTCAACATTCAAGATATGTATTTAGAATATTTTGAGGCCAAGTCGGTATAAATAAATAGTTGTTCTATCTCAAAAACAATATTTTACCTCGATTCTCTTTCAATACTGTGCGCATCGTTCGACGAGTGCGCCACAGTTAACTGGTTAAATATAGTACTAACAATAAACATTTTATTAACATGATAAATTTTTCTTGGCTGTGGAACATAATTGATCAAACAATAATCCGAATGGCATTCTTCAAAAATACTATAAAAATGTTAAGCAATGGTTTTTCATAATTCTATTAATTCAAAATACTTTTTGTAAGCCTATTTTGAAAAATCATTTATAAATTTATATCTACTATCAGGGTACTATGAAAATATGCAAATTATAAAAAAAAATCTAAATCTTTTGGATAGAAAGATGATGATGAGGTGTTTTTAAAAGTACGTAGCCCAAACAAAATTCATTTTTATAATAGATGAAGCGAAATAGCATTATATTTGACAAAATGCAGAGAAATAAAATTGATGATTTGAAATACAGCCTGAGGCCGTATTTTCATTTTATTGAATCGAGTTTGTGCAATTATAATGAATATTCATAGAATATTAAAGGGGGGGGGGTCTAGTAGCCTGCTTTAGAGGCTTAAAAAAAGCGATTTTTTTTTGGTAAAATTGTCTTCCAAAACTAGCCAAGAATATATTCCTAAATTTTCAGAAACAAATTCATACTATTTTTGGAATTACAGAAGAAATGGTGAACATCAAGCATGCATATAAGCGGAACGAAAACTTCGACGCGCGATTTCTCGGTTTTGAATTTTTTCAATTCTTCCTAATTGGCGGGAAAGATAGGAAAAAAACTAAACGTCCTATCGAAACGAGATAAAATTCTTTGTATTCAGGATTAAATTCTATTCTAGTTGAACCTAATAAAACTTATAAAAAAAAAAGTTATAATTAACCCACTTTTTAAACAATCTACAGTGAACTTTTGTATCAAAAAACATGATTTTTTATTTAAGTTGTGAAAAATTGGAAAATTTTCTCATTTTTTCGGGATTTTTAAGGTTCAACTAGAATCTATACTATTGTAAATATATATTTGTTTTGATTTTTTGTTTCAGATGGAAATTGTGACCTGGATCTTTCCCGCCAAATGACATTTTTTCAAAATGCCATAAAAATAATTTTTCATAATCCTATTAATTCAAAATACTTTTTATAAGCCTATTTTAAAAAATCATTCATATTTTTATTTCTACTACGGCGTATATACATAGTACCGGCAAAATGTCTGTACCCGGCACATTTTGACATATATTTTAATGAGAAAAATTAAGAAGAATATTGAAATATATAACAATAAAACCTGATTAAATATTTATTTCCTTCCCTAAAAATCCCTCAATTGTTTTCATCTATATACCATTCAATTTGGCATTTAACTAGCCATTATAATTTTTTTATAATACATTCCAAAACACTTTCGAATACCTATAAATGCAATATATACTTATAGTTTATGCAGGCAAAATATCAAACCATTTAGATGCATATAAAAATGTTGAAATTATAAAAAAAGTGAAACAGAACTCAATAATGTATCCATGTAGCATTGCATGTAAAAAGTTCTTTTTATGCTCAATAACAAATACAATTCAATTAATCATTAACAATCAATTGGTATTCTCAGGACATATATCTGTGTATAGCACAGATATTATTTTACTTTGTTTCTAATTGATTGATTATATAATTAAATATACAATCAACAATATACAAGTAATATAATCAAATATAATTCAACCGATTATATTTCTTTTTAATGACAGTAATTCGGAAAATAAGGATAGAAGTAAAAGTTAATTAGTATAATAATATTAATATAAAAAATGAATATGTTTGTTAATATGCATTCAACTATGTAAAGTTTTTCCAATTATTTTAACCATATTTTCATACTTGTAAGTCAAATAATTTGTACTATTCTGTTTACTTAATAAAAAAAATTCTTACCTGTAGCTAAATCAAGTATGAGACTATCGATTCAGTCAGCTCGTAACCAAAAGTAACGCCATTGCACTACAACAACTATTCGTTGTCAGCAGTACTTTGCGTTAAGATATATGGACCCAATAATTGGCCTGTTGATATAAACAATTATATAGTTTTCACATGGTAATATCAACAATTTAAATATTATCACATTAGTTGTATAATAACAATTTAAAATAATTGTGCATGATTATTAATATCAGTTCATACGTGTGAGAATGCACATGATCTCCAATATATAACTTTATATTTAAATTGCCAGATTTGATATTACAATATAATATAGCTCAAAATATTTCAACAATTGCTTATGCCTAATTCCAAATTCATAATCGACTTTCATACATTAATACGGGTACACGAAAGAAGCTGAATAGGCTTTTTTAGTTATTGCAATAAATTGATAAACCAAATAGATATCTTTAAGAAATTCTTTATCTAAAGAGAATGAATTTACTATAAAAAAATATATTTAGTTTTAATAACAAAAAAAAAAAGAATAAGTTCAAAGTACTATCACAAAATAGAAAACTATCTGGTCAGGTTTTAGCAATAGTATGCTATTTTCTATTTTGTGACAGTACTTTGAACATTTAGCAATAATGTCTTAGAGAAATGACGATATATATTGAAATGTATGTTAAAACATTTGTAGAAAAAAAAATTGTGGATTTATTTATCATCAATAATAACACAGGTGTGGAAAAGTATGATGGAATTAATCTCACAAATAAGGTAGGATGAAACTATTTTAAAATCTTATCTTTAGATTGTTTACATTGACATCATTCCATAACGCATTAAATACCTAAATTGTTTTTAAATTAAAAGAAATACTTTTCCAACAGATAAAAACATTAATATAAACATACAAAATATAAGCTTACAGAGCACCACATGACTCAAAGTTATAATCTATCCTTCTCAAACATAGATTTATCAGTAATAATAAGATAGTAGTTTTGCTCACTGTTTCAATATTACGAAAGATATTATATATATATATATATATATATATATGTGTGTGTGTGTGTATATTTCTGACTTTTCAACGTATATGTCAAAGATGCACCAATACCAACTGTAATTTCTCTACTAAATTTATGCTAGATTTATTAAAATTTTTGGTGTAAGCAATTAATCGTGCAAAGCGAAGATGAATTTGCAAGTAATAATACAATAAAATGGTCGAGGAATTTTTTGCAGAAAAATATTTAAATTGATTTCTACCAAATATTAAAAAAATTAGGATTGATTCTAAGTTATGAGGTTCAATTCGATAATGCGATGGTTTGTCAATTATTTGTTGACAATTAAATAATATAACATTATTTTTCAACATTAAATAGGTAATATATTTCAATAACATGATTTTTAAAATACATATCTAGACCTTTATACATCTTCAAAATTCTTACTCAAGATAGCATTTGTTAAGTAATTTCACAATTAAAATTTATGTGTCTTAGAATATATACAACAAAACCCATTATTCAAACATTCTTTATTTTATGGTTGTGTGGTACAAATAATGTAAACAAACAAGTTATTAAACAAATTGAAGAAATACTAAAGAAAAATACTTTTTGTAGTTTATAGTAAATGAAAGCCGATAAATTGCCACACCCCCCTCCCGTGTGAACAAGTACTTGAGGTGTAGGAGGCGATGAAGCTATTCTTCCGACCCGTACTAAGTTGACATTTATACAAAAACCAAAACA